>NC_142774.1:11671071-11988214 GCF_988280905.1 Pimephales promelas
TCATGGCACACTTATTTGTGTAACTACCTAATTTTCTTTCTTTTTTGTAAATTAGATGATTAAAAATTGTCAGAAGATATCCACCAGAAAGTTTAGTGTTGTAACCTGAGCAAATACTTGACAAACCTACTACCTCATTCTTGTGCCTATTGCCCACAGTGCACTTCACTGAGATGTCTGCTGCGTTACGTGTGGTCTACACCGTATCAAGGCCAGGTGGGGTTATGAAATAGATACATACGAATACAGTTGGATTTATGTATATCATAATATGTGGTGGTCTTGGCTCACATATGTGTGATGTTATGTATTTACTCCTTAGGGTCATTTCTGGCCAGTCAATGTCTTGCACGTCCTCTCAGCCTATCCGCGCACAGAGCAGGGATAAGTAAGTATCTCATAGTACAAAAACAGGAGCCACTCTAATATATTGCAAGTTTCCCATAATTAGAATTTTATAACTCTCTTTTTCTATATGCAGAATATGTCAATAATCTGGAAGATGCCACAGATATGAAGTCCATCACGGACCGTGCAGCACAGACTCTTCTGTGGACAGAGCTGTTCAGAGGTCAGTAACAACAAAAGCCTTTCATCTTCCATAAAGTCTTCATACAAATGATCCAGATAACTTGAAAAAGTAAGAGCCACCTGATATTTGTTTTGATGCAGGTTTGGGAATGACCATGAGCTATCTTTTCCGTGAACCTGCCACAATCAACTACCCATTTGAGAAGGGCCCTCTGTCTCCCCGTTTCCGTGGCGAACATGCTCTGCGCAGGTACCCCTCTGGAGAGGAGCGATGCATTGCATGTAAACTTTGTGAGGCCATTTGCCCAGCCCAGGTACATTCTCTTTCTAACTGCCCTTGTTCATCCTGATATATCATGACACTGTAATGAAAAGCAGTAATTGCATGTATGTTTATTTAGGAAGAGTAATTGCAAGGAAATAAAAGTAATGTATGCACCCTATTTCTGTCACTCAGGCTATTACAATTGAGGCAGAACCTCGTGCTGACGGCAGCAGGAGAACAACGCGCTATGACATAGACATGACCAAATGCATATACTGTGGCTTTTGCCAGGAGGCCTGTCCTGTGGATGCTATTGTAGAGGTGAGCATCTAGCAGCACACATTTCAACTGCTCATCCCGCCATCCCGGTTTTCAGACAACATGCCTTAAAGTAGATGTGTTCAAACTGGTTTCTAGGAGATCTGTGGAAAAAAAGTTTGCAGAATGTATTTTTAGAGCTGTCAGATAGATACTACACCACAATATAAAAAATAAAGTTAGATAAAACTAATAGGGTATACATAATCATTCAAAAGTTTAGGGTCAGTAAGATTTTTTTGTAATGTAATCTCTTACGTTCAACAATGCTGTGTATATTGGATCAAAAATACAGTGAAAACAGTATTGTGAAATACTATTACACCTTTAAATTACTTTCTATCAGGATATATTTTAAAATGTAATTTATTCCTGTGACGTTAAAGCTGAATTTTCAGCATCATTTCTCTAGTCTTCAGTGTCACATGATACTCCAGAAATAATTCTAATAAGCAGATTTGCTGCTCAAGAAACATTTCTTATTATTAAAGATGAAAACAGTTGTGCAGCTTAATATTTTGTGGAAACAGTGATATTTGTTAACAGCATTTATTTGAAATATATATATATATATATATTGTAGTTTTGCTGTATCTTTACTGATCAATTTAATGCATCCTTGCTTAAAGCTGCAGTCTGTAACTTTTTGTGTTCAGAATTTATAAGCGAGTACATCATGAATCCATTTTCCTAACTGTGTTTTTTTTTTGTCTTATCCTGAATCACTACTGAACACATAATAAGTGTTTATATTCTGACTATTTTAGACTACGAATTAGCCTAGTATCTGCTTGACTCGACATAGACATAAACAGTGAAGTAGTTCGTGGTTCAACTTATTGAGTCTGTTTTCCAAAGATGGCTCCTGTCTGTATACACAAAGTGGACTATCTTTATAAAATATCTTCTTATTAAACGGTCTGTACACTTACAAAGTTCTCAATGCTTCGTTTTGCATGTAGGGACCCTCATTATGTTTCTGTGTTAATGTGGGGCTATTTTGAGCCTTGTTAGTTGTATTAACTAGCGATTTCTTTTTACTAATTAAATGTCCCCATATACTAGCGTTATACACTAAACAAAATTTAAAGATAAAACTCTTTACATTCGGTTATCATGAAAACAAATCTCAGAGAACGGTTGACTAGGTACCAATGTTTTATTAGACTAAAGGTTTTGCTTCGGAGATCTCCTTTAATGTTTACCTCTACTCCTCTGTCTTTTTAGGGCCCCAACTTTGAGTTCTCCACAGAGACTCACGAAGAACTGCTTTATAATAAGGAGAAGCTCCTCAACAATGGAGATAAGTGGGAGGCTGAGATCGCTGCCAACATTCAAGCTGACTATCTCTACAGATAAACAAGCTTCATGAACTATCTCATCTCAACACAGTGACAATATAGTCTTCAACATGCTCTCTTACCAATAATCACAGTTTCAATTGCATAAAGAATAATTGGTTTTAGACAGTTACAGTTGTGCTGAGTGCACATTTTCAATGCCCAGGGACTGAATCCTTTTTTTTAAAGATGCACATACTTTTTCGATTTCTTTCAACTTGGTCATACATATGGATGCTCGGTTCACACACAGATTAAAACATTTCTCTGTACATCTACAGCTGTCATTTTGACTTTGAACAGTGTCCCTGTGCACAACTTCACACAGAAACTGAGGTCAGTTGTGTAATAAAATGTGTCTAATGGCAGGAGAACCAAGTTGTGGACAATATTATATTCTCATTTTGCAGCAGTCGAACCTCCCCATTTTCTTCCTTTCAGATTTTGACCATCCAGTGGGTTTAAATAAAGAAAGAGTTGTAATAAACAAAAGCACTTCAGAAAGTGTTGAGTTTCTCACATTGTATCCTTACAGGTAAAACATTTTATTTGTCCTCGTGAGAACTGTACAAAGACTAAATACTTGTGTACCGTATATAATAAATTAATGCTCTGTCTAAGTCTGTCTAAGTCTCGTGCTTTTCTTTCTAAATTGCAATATTTTGGACAGCTTCATAAAAAAGATGTATATTTAAGATAATTTTCATTTTGCTTCTTTTTAAGGGGTGTGAAATATTTGTTGTTGTATTAAAACTATCAGAAAAATAGTTATTTACACTTAGTATCAGTTCTATTTAGAGCCACGTCATCTTGAACTGTTTTCTAATAAATTATAGAAAATGTAAAGTTTAGGCTTCTTTATTACCGCCTTTTTGTTTTCAAATCACTGTCAAAGCCACCTCATTACTGGTTTTCTGGAGCTCAAGGATCCAACTACACATATTGTCAACACATTCTCAACAGGTAAATTATTTCTTTTATTAAAAAGAATTAGTCTATAGATTTTAACTTTCAAATTGTAACTTGTTTCCTTCCAATTATGACTTTTTCTAGTTTAACACAACATGTGGCCAGCTCTGTTTAGTTAGTGGAGAAAAGTGTCAGTAAGTATACAGTAGATATTGAATTTATCATTTATATTGTTAGATTTTGTTTATTACTTGGGTTTATGCGTAAACATACCCAGTCACACAAAAAAGCTATCCCATGACTTTATATGGTTGTTTGCCTTTTAACATTGTAAAAGACTCTCATACTGTCCATTTTTGCTACTTTTGTCCTTCATGAACATGAATATTTTTACATATTCAAATGAAAAGGACACACTCCAACTCTAAACTCAATTGTGTATTTCTTCCCAGATGTAGCCACATCCCATAACCTCCTCTGTAGAGAGAAACTGCCACTCAATTACACCAAAATGGTGGACTTAAAGAAGATATTTCACTGGAACTTGGTCTTCATTACGTCTATATTATGTTTCTAGTTTGTGTTTTACTTCTTTATGTGTTTCTGTCATAATTATGAGTGTTTGGCATGGTAATGGACAAAGTTATCGAATTATGTTTTGTGTACCCGTATAAAGAACATGTAGGTCTAACAAAAAACACTGCCAATGTGTGAGTGAGTTTGTGTATATGGATATTATCAATCATTATCAATCAATATTATCAATGATCAAAATTTCTACCACAAATGATGACAAATTAATGTTAGAGTGGTGGGTCCAAGGACAATACCCACTTCCTTTGGCTTTTTTAGTAAATAATTTTCTCCATACAGACATTCAGTATAGGACTACTTCAGTACCCCAACCCACCTCGACTTTTTTGTTGGATGGAATTAAATAGTTGTATTTAATTAATATGTTGGGGTTTTTTTTTAAATTAATTTAGGGATTTATTTAACTACATTTTAAAACATGAATTAAACAGTTTATGTATTTACATTTATTTTAAAAAGTATTAATTTATTTCCATTTTTATGTTTGAATTAACTCCTTAATTTTATTTTTAAGTGTCATTCCTAGTGTGCGATCCGAGTGTCAAGCCTGTTTGCATCGTTCTGTGTTAATGGAGAAACTGAAGCACCTCAGCAAAGGAAGATTAGCTACCCGGCATACAACTGTTGCTCTAATCCGCTTTGAGAGGATAGACTTAGGACAACTACAAGATAGAAGCTATACTGCCATATTGATTGTTTTGCAATAAAAAAAGAATATTTTTAGTTAAAATTGAATATTTTGTCTAAATCAATAATCCTAATCGATTCTATTGGAACTCTCTAACTGGGAGTATTCATGCTGTAGTTAAACATGTTTACTGGTTGTCCAGTCTGAAAACATCGTCGCTGGAATCTTATAGCTTGTATATTGACCATTACAGCTATTTGAAGTCTCATATTACATTGAACCGAAGATGAAGGATCGACTGGAACAACTAAAAGCGGTAAGAGGATTTTTCTTATGAGTTATTATTTCACTGACTGAATTGCTACTGTTTGACCTTTACCTAGGAGGTCCTGAGCTCAGTATTGACTAACTGGGTCTTTGTAAGTTATGGTTAATTGCGCGTAGTAAGGTTAGATTATCTAATTACACACACTCATGATAAAAATAGGTTAAAAGGGCAAACAACATGTTAAAGGAGTAGTTCACTTTAAAAAAAAAAACTTTTGCTGATAATTTACTCACCCCCATGTCATCCAGGATAAACAATCCAGGATTTTCTCCATATAATGGGCTTCAATGGGAACCAAATGGTTCAAGGTCCAAATGAGTGTTTCAGTGTTGCTTCAAAGGGCAATAAACGACACCAGACGATGAATAAGGGACTTATCAAGTGAAACGATAGGTCATTTAAAAAATAAATAAAAAAGTTTAAGTTTTATAAGCAGAAATGCTCGCCTTGCTCTGTTCTGTGATGAGCGTTCGTGACTCTCATGTTCAAACTCGTTCATCAAATGAACAAATCTTTTTTCAAATCATGACTTGAAGGGTCCTAGATAAGGCCCTTATTCATCGTCAGGTGTTGTTTAAAGCCCTTTGAAGCTACACTGAAACTCTCATTTGGACCTTGAACCGTTTGGTTCCCATTGAAGTCCATTATATGGAGAAAATCCTGGAAAGCTTTCATCAAAAACCATAATTTCTTTTCGACTGAAGAAAGAAAGACATGGACATCTTGGATGACATGGGGGTGAGTAAATTATCAGCAAAAGTTTTTTTTTAAAAGTGAACTACTCCTTTAACTGCGTTTGACATTGAACTAAGTGAACTACTCCTTTAATGCGTCTGACATTAATAGATGAGATTCGCTAGCATCCACATCATACTAACTTGTAATACCAAATCTGTTTAAAATATCTGTTTTTTTTATGTCAAAATTTGTAATGTTCCATTTCTGTTGAAATTTTGAAGATAAACTGCAATGGATTCTATTTATAAGTTTTCTGACAAAAGCAAATAAAGGTTGCTAGAAAAAAAAAGCTTATGTAGTTTGCTAATCTTAGTCGTTATCCCATCTGACTTGACCAGCCTGGGACCAGTTAAGACCATCTTTAACTGGTTTAATATGTTTTTACACAGAGAAAGCTGTTTCTGCCAAATTAATACGTTTTCTGCTTTGTTCCTGTATGTCAAAATAGAAGTCGGACCAAGCTCCTGACGATGTGGAAATTCCAATGGAAAATAAAGAATTTATGGATGAGTTCTTCACTCAGGTAGGCTATATGTGAATTAACTACATTTTAAGAAAATGAAAGTGGATATTTGAAGATCACAATTGGGTAATTTCTGTATGTGTTCTACAGATTGAGGAAATCCGCAGCAGTATAGACAAGATTGATGAAAATATAGCCGAGATAAAGCGACTGTATTCTGTCATCCTCTCTGCACCTACATCAGACCAGAGTTAGTCTAATCATTTTTTACTTTTATTTTTAAGAGATTTATCATTTTTCTCTGTCATCTCCCCACCACGTTCAGGTTTTAAATATCTCTCATCTCATTTCTCAACTAGAGACGCAGGACGAATTGGAGGCAGTTACTAATGAGATAAAGAAAATGGCCAACAATGCTCGCAACAAACTCAAAAGTCAGTATTCAGCTCTTGCGTTGCTTGTTCATGAAAATATATCAGTAATTAGACAATATGCTTCAGCACTCTTGTCAATAAATTCGGATTTTTTTGACAGGCATTGAGCAGAGCTTGGCATCTAACACTGAGGAGAGGGTTTCAGCAGATGTACGGATAAAGAAATCTCAGGTAACTGCTAGCTCTACCACAAGCCCAAAAGGATTTCAAGTAGTTGAGTTTTTATTCATACAGTGTTTATCTCCTACATTTTAGCAAGCCATTCTTGCTAAGAAGTTTGTAGAGGTGATGACCAAATACAATGAAGCCCAAATGGAGTTTAAAGAGAAGAGCAAAGGGCGCATCCAAAGACAGCTGGAGATCAGTGAGTAACAAGCAGATACACAAATCTTCTTTAGGCTTTGATTTAAAAAAGAAAATCAGTGTTTACAATGTTATATGCATGTTTTAGGCTGATGTTGGCTTATGTCTTACAGCTGGCAAAGTCACTACTGATGAGGAACTGGAGGAAATGCTGGAAGGAGGTAACGCTGCAGTATTCACTGCAGGAGTGAGTACTATTCTATATACTTATCCGTGTGATGTTTTGTCTGTATGTTTTTGAGCTAAAAGATACTTTTCTTAAACTGCCGTTTAAAAGTTTGTGGTCAGAAAGATTTTTTTTTTTTTTCAAAGAAATTGATACTTTTATTTAGCAAGGATTCAAATGGGTGGTACAATGCCCTTTTCACAAGATGTCAAGTAAACTTTTGATGTTTCCAGACTGTGTATGTGAAGTTTTAGATAAAAATACCCCACAGATATTTTATATATAGCATGTTAAAATGGTCCCTTTTTGAGGGTGAGCAAAAACACACAGTTTTTTGTGTCTGTCCTTTTAAATGCAAATGAGCTGGTGCTCACGGCACAGGGGCGGAGCTACAACAGCTTGTGTCCTTTTACCTCACACAGACATGCACTGAAAAATTCAAAAACTTTTAGCCTTTTATGTTCAAACCGGAGTCAGACAAAGATGGAGAGACTCAATAAGAAGTGACAATATGTAGACAGCATTTATGAATGGTTAGTTGTAGTCATTGATTACTATATTATGTCTTCATAATCTATAAATGGTATTGATAATCTATAAATGGTACTATAAAGCAGCACAACTGTTTTCAGAATTTAAAAATAACAAGAAATGTTTCTTGAGCACCAAATCTGCATATTAGATGATTTCTGAAGGATCATGTGACACTGAAGACTGGAGTAATGATGCTAAAAATTCAACTTTGCCATCACAGGAATAAATGACATTTTAAAATATAGAAAACAGTCATTTAAATAGTAATAGCAATTCACAATATTAAAATTGTTGCTGTATTCTGTTCAAAGAAATGCTCCCTTGGTGAGCAAAAGAGAGAGAGAGAAAAAAAACCCATAAAAAAATCATACCGATTTAAAATTTTTGAACAGTAGTGTGTGTTTATTATTTAAACAACTTTCTCCCTTTCTATAGATTATGGACTCTGGAATATCAAAACAGGCACTAAGTGAGATTGAGGCGCGACACAAAGATATTATGCGACTGGAGAGCAGCATAAAAGAGTTGCATGACATGTTCGTGGACATTGCAATGCTGGTGGAGAATCAGGTACATGTGTTTGTCTTTTGTGGAGCATAAAGCAGAGATATAGCCCCATCTCAGATGCCTTATGATTACAGCTGCTGTTTGATTCAGGTTGAACACCGGTCTATTATATATCTTCAGCATTTTATTCTTATCTGTCAACAGGGAAGTATGATTGACAGAATTGAGAGCAACATGGACCAGTCCGTGGGTTTTGTGGAAAGAGCTGTGGCTGACACTAAAAAGGCTGCCAAGTTCCAACAGGAAGCACGCAGGGTGAGCTTGGAAATTATGAGGAGTAAAACAATTGTGTCATATAATAAAAAACACTATTTGCAGCAATTTTTTATGTTCAGCAGGTTTTATTTTTCATCATCCCTTGAGTTTCTTCTGTTTTGCTTCTCTATATTTCGGTTTCTCCCTCATCCCCATCTCTACAGTATATGTCTGTTCTCTACACCTTCTAAATCTCTCCTTCCCAATCATCCCCTGCTTTCCTCTGCTATTATTATATCATTATCATGCTGTCACTGTCCATTCACTTCCGACTTTGTAGAAGAAGATGATGATCATGCTGTGTTGCACGATTCTTGCGGTCATCGGTGGTTCTCTGGTGTATAGCTGGCTGACATAAACTGTAAGGTAAGAATTCATAAACTTCAAGGTAAGCATTCATAATCTTCAAGGTAAGCATTCATAAAGCTACATTCATAAAACTCTATGTTGACTATTTGTGAGTAACATCCTGTCTTTTTCAGATAAAGACATTGTCTAATCTACCAAGTCCAGAGTCTCTATCAAAAATCAAGAGAAGAATCCTAGTGCCGGTGAACCATGAGCATCCCTACTGACACATAACATGTTTTGTGTTTTTTTTTGTTTATATTATTTGGTCTTTTACATTCTTCCTGTCTTATCAGTTGGCCTTGCATTGTTAGAGGCATCATAGTATAATGTGATGTAATAGCTAGCTGTCAATTTCAGGGCTGTGGTATGAAAATAGCTTTAAAGGGACAGTGCACCCAACAATGTTGTCATCATTTACTCGCCCTCATGTTGTTCCAAACCTGTATAAAACACAAAAGAAGAAGATTTTTTGAAGAATGTTGGTTTAAGACAGTTCATGGTAGCCATTGACTTCCATCGTATCTATGGAAGTCAACTGTCTTGTTACCAACATTCTTCAAAATATCATCTTCTTTTGTCTTCCATACAGGTTTGGAACAACGCAAGGCTGAGTAAATGACACGTTTTTCATTTTTGGGCAAACCATCCCTTTAAATTATTTTATTGTTTTATGTGGAATTTATGATAAAGCCTATGTATGATGATAAAAGATAAATAAGAGGTTACGTTTTGTTTCTGAGGCCTCATTTTTTTTTTTTTTAACTGACAGGTGAAACATTTTACACTACCAAAAATATTTTGTGCCCACTTAGTCCTTACTGGAAACTTAAACATTTAAATCATGTTTTTAATTTAGTGTTTGTCACATTATTTGTGAGATTTTCAATGAGAGTTGTTCTGTTGTTACTGACCATTTACTTATTTAATGCAGATGTGTAGCTCTTAGTTTATTTCTTCAGTTAGCCTAGTATTTTTCTGTAATTGATAATAGTAGGATTGTATATTTTGGAGACACCGGAGTTTAATTATACAGTAGTCTGACTTGAGTTATCGTCTAGACTGAGTGGTTGTGATTAAAAGACCGAGGTCTAAAAATCTGTGGTGGTCGTTCTTTCATCAAGGCTACTTTTCTGGAGTGGATTGTGACGTTGTGATTATCGACAGATGTTTAGTCCAATGAGTCGCTGCGGGTTAGATGACTGCTGACCAATCAGCAACTACTTCCTGATCGATTGGGATAAACGAAAAAGTTTTACCATGCGGAGTTATCTGGGGTCGATTACGGGTGAAAATTCAATGTGTACCAATTTTCATAGTATTTCAAAACGGTTTATTGGACTCAAGGGAATGTCGATGGCTTCATGATGACCTTGTGTGAAGTTACACTGGGCTAATTCGAAAGAAAATGTAGATATATTTCACCAGACGCCACAAGCCAGAGCTTTATATGCAGTCATGGACTGGACATCCGCCGGCGATGGGACGCCAAGCCACGTAAGATCTAAGGTACTTAAAGGCTATGTTTTACTAATCACATTACGCATATTAAATAACTTAAAAACAATTTGGTTACATACATTTTGCTAAAACTGAATGAGTGTGTTGATATTTTCTATTTGATTGGTTGGCAACGCGAAGTTTACAGCACATGTAAGCCAATCTTTGTGTAGCTGTTTTGATCGGCGTGCAACTCCAGCCAATGAGAGCATGGCTCGTCTAGTTTCTTGCGCTATTATTTGTCTCTTAGTACCGCCTCCATGTGAAGTGACAGCAGCATTAACCAATGGGAGTCAAATCGATGGCGTCGCATGTGTCTGTGATTGGATGCCGAGTCTGTAGCGGGCGGGGCTTACTCCGTGGTGTTTTGGTGACGATGTGAAAATGGCGGCGAATGATCTATTCTACTACATTAACTTTGTCGTGAATTCACACAGTGGAGCTGTCTGAATAAGGCTTACTTTAGAATATAAAAGTTACTAGACGAGTCTACTCGGAGTGAACATTTTATTAGTAAACAATACACGAGGACTATATTGACCGCTGGATTTTCCCCACTGTGAGCCCGAGTTTAAGTCTTTTGGAAATGTGTTTTTATTTTAAACTTGAACCGAGATTAGCGTATGTTACTCGATAAATATACGCTCTTCATTCCTCGCCTCACTACTCATGGGTGACTGCAATGTTATACGTTGTACATATAAGCCGTATGTATAAGTAAAACCCCATATCTCTTTGTATTTAATTTTTTTTTTTTTACCACCCGCGTAATGTTTGTTGGCTGGTGCTGATGCTCGTTCACTCACTCTCCCCTCAGCAGCGATTAGCTTGACAACCTAGCTGTCATGGTTTTATTATGACCCGCTGTTTTATTATTTTTGGTGTGAAATATAATACAATATTTTGTAGCGTAATGGTCCGTTTTATGTGAAAAAAAAGCTGCGGACTAGTTTCCAAGTATTTGAAAACAGCGATTATTATATCTAGGCAGTATCCATGTAAAGTGTCGTTATTTCGTTTAGACGGACACTAATATTATTAGTAATAAAGTGTCCATCGAAAACAGTTGAACTTGTGGCGGTTAATTCTAACGGGATAAACTGACAGAAGCGCGTTCGCTGGCTCGCGACTTGTCAGTTCACTGGCGGGCTGCGCGTGAGTCTTTATTCTGACAAATTGACAATGGACGATCCCAAACCGCGTTACAGCAAGCGACTGGTAAGTAACCTTACATCACAGTAGACATTTGGAAAATAAAATGTTTTGTCCTGGATGGTAGTCTGCAATGGAGTTTCTGAATTGAGAGCAGTTGCTGATAAATTCCTTTGCTGTTGAAATGTTTGCAGCAATTTTCACTAGTGCTGTCATTTGAGTGGGAAAAAAATAACCTGCAAGGTGTAAATGAAGACATTTATTTTCATTTAATGTTCTCCGTATCGGTTAATTGCGTCCAGATAGCAGATGGATTTCTTGAAAGCTTTGACAAGTTTTGCACTTTCATGGAAAGGATAAATACTGTAGATGTTGAATTCTTGGCTGGCTTCTGACAGAAGGTCCACGTGACCAGCAAATGTGCAAGCAACCACTGACCATTACAGGTGCATGATCTGAAAACATTTCCATTTTCACGTTTTCGAAAATTTTACAGATTTTGTTGAGTAAATTAATTTACAAAGCATACTTGGAATAAATTATGGTGATTAAAACACCTAGAGATTTACTAGTCGACACAGCTAATTGGTTGAAGATCTTGCAGATATCTAAATTTCCTTTGCCTCATCAAGAAGTTAAATATATTTATTCTCTAGACTATATTCTTATGCATTAAAGTCCTTATGGAGTTTACTTGTGATGAAACCTGCTGCCTGCAGCTTGCAGTTTATCACGATTGGGTAAAACTTGTGATTTTTTTTTTTTTAATAGTTTATCAATTCTATGCTCCTACTTATAGTTTTTTTTGCCATCTTAATTTCAGTTAAAGTGGTTTAATTCTTTTGATCCAAACTGACATGTCACTCACTTTTCACCATTCACTTTTTAATATCCCAACAACTTTTTATTACCCCAACAATACCCTCAGTTGTAAAGATTATGAGTGTTAGTTTTTGACGCAATGGCTGAGTAGGTAGGTATGTGTTGTACTGCTAAAAAGTACATTCTGTATGTGTGTGAAGTATGAATGTGATTGACAACATGCCGAATGTAGTACGTCCATTCTCATGTAACCTACACTTAACTGCCATTCACAAATCCTCTCCCGTGGTCTCATGGGATATTAAAGTGTTCATCGTATGCATGCACACTTCAGATTCTAGCTAAAAGAAGTAGGTCATCCAGATATTTTTCACCTACTTTTTTATGAGTACTGTGAATTATTTCGGACGTACTTATTTTTTCACACACTGGTTTTTGCCTATATATAGTAGGGAATGATGTGATTTCGGATGGAGCCAGACACTTGTGCATGTGCAGTTGGTGCTATTGTTTAAGGTTGGGTTTTAGAGAATTTGTAGCACATAAATTAAAAGATCTCAATCAATGCGTTAGCATTTATCTATGATTAAAATGGTTTAGTTGCAACATTTACCCAGCAGGATGGAGAAGTGTGCTGGATTTGAGATCTTGTTGTGTGCAGACTGTTTTTGTAGAGACTGGTGAAGTGGAGGACGAATGATTACATTGGTTTAGCAGACCATGTGATCAGACATGCGGAAACGGGGGGAGGAGGAGTGGGCGGGGGCACTGCAGAGGCGAAAGGATGACAGAGGAGAACAGACAGCAGATTTTCTCATTTTGAAAGAAGGGAAGAAATGCAGGGATGGAGAACGGACAGGAGATCCTTGCGCTTGTTGACGGGGGGATGTTGTTGATGAGGCGGAGAGGCAGGAAGAGGAAAAGCCAGCAGGATGATGTGACACTGAAGGTGCGAGGTGTGTAGTGTCTTATTGCCCTCCACAAGGGCTTCCTCCTAGCGCACTGCGGTCTAGGGCCTCGCTTGGAGAGAGGGCGATGGAAAGCTGCATGTGGAAGGGAACAGAAAAGGTTTTAATCCTGCCATCAGTTGCTTTTTTTTTCTTCTCAGTTTCATCTTGATTGATTTCATCTCCCTCTAGTGTACAGGTTGTACTGTTTCACCGTGAATTCATATTTGCAGCTTTCGTTACTGACAGTTTCTAGATCTTTGTTGTGAATGGAAGAGATTGAAAGATGCAATAATACAGTATTAAGAGAGTGACAGATTGGCAGGGTTTACCCTCTGGCCCTGAAAACTGGGAAGACTGCAGCATCATTGACTAGGGATGGGCACAAGTGCTTAGTACTCGGAAATTGGATCATAGATTGGTCTTGATAACAATTGCATCTTTAAAAATGTCTGTTCTTTATATTGTGATCATTTACAATTGCATTTTGAGTTGTACCTCACTATCTGATTGGTTAGAATTGGAACATTGTGTACATGGCGACATTGTGACAATTTTCAAAAGCAACTAACTAGACAGGACATAATTGATGTATTGGAACAGAACACTTTGAGTCACGGTTTTTAATTTTAAATGTTTTTAACTTGATAGTGCTTTAAAGTAGAGTTATGAGACCAATAATTGGCTGGTGTGTTTGGACATTTGTGTGCTAATATAAAGGGGTTTGATTGCATGTTTACAAAGGAGCACAATGTTCAGTTCAATCAGGATTTTTGAATGCTTTGGAGAACATTTCTTAAGATATTGCACAGTCATGCCCAAATCATTTCATTGATTTTTTTTTTCTACCCCCCTCTTTTTTTATTCTTGTCATTGAGAGGGTGTGATGACAGGGCTTTAGGGCCGTGTGATTGGCTAGTGGTTTCACATCACCATAGAGACATTGTGGGCAGAGGCAAGGGCAAGTAGAGGAGGGTCTTACTGTTTTGTTCATTGTGTGCCTCCTGTATGTGTTAGTCACCTGCTCTTGTGCATCACAGCATCGTTAAAACTGCAAACTACTGTTCAAAAGTTTTGGTTTAGTAAGATTTTTGAAAAAGAAATTAATATTATCATATATAATATTAATGTTAAATATTACATATAGTAAAATTATAGTAAGGATAAGGATGCAGTAAATGTATCCAAAGTGATGTGAACGTAAAGGATTCTATTTAGAATAGAAATAAAGATTTATATTAGGGGTTTGCAAAATTGACAAATTATATATCTATTTTCTGGTATTTGTCATGATAATCAGATGATATTTTGCTGTGTGTGTTTATTGTGCTGGTACTTTGGCAGGTTTAGGACTGCTGTGTGTGTGGACAGCTGACTCCTAAAGTTTTTGTTATTCTTCATATTCTGTGCGGTAGTTAGTTCGCATCAGTGACAGAAATTACGTTTTCAAATAAGTTTAAATGGATTTTTTTCATTTTATCTGCATTTTTTGTTCCATTTATAAGGGCATATATTATTTTTTCTTAAGTAAATGTTTAATTAGAACAATAAGATGCTATAGGGATGTTACCAATCCTTACTCTGTGCAATGCCGAGAAAACAGAAGCTCTGTATCTGAAGTGGCATTTAGATGTATTTACACTGACTGTTTAATGCAGCTCAGAGGTGACATAAATGCATAATGTTTTTTGTTTTAAAAATAAAATGAATATATGATATATCTATGAAATGATTTAAAAAATCAAAAGATACTTTAAATGGTACATAAAACACACAGTTTCTGCCAATCTCATGTTAATCTTGAGTTCCTATAGTGCAGGGTTTCTGACTAATTAAGAGGCGATATTTGACCGATAAATCGTCAAAATGTCCGTCACTTTGACCGACACCTTTTTTTTTCAAACGGAAACTACTCTCTATGCTATAGAGAGTAAGGTTGTCATGATTCCGATTTTAAATCGAAATCAACCGAAATTAAGTCACAATCTCGAACTCCGGATTAAAAAATGAAATCATCGATGCTGCCACACCCCAATGACTACAGCCAGTCAAAAGAAAGCACGGCAACTCAGGGCTCGAAATTAACTTTTTTACTTGGTAGCACTGGTGCTACCAACTTCAAAAAGTTAGGAGCACCAGCAAAAATTAAGGAGCACCCACCAAAAATTAAGGAGCACCACAATTACAAATTATATATAAACAGATTTCTTTCAATTAAAAACAACACCTATCAACACCAACAAAGTTTTTTCAGGGCTTTACACATCCTGTGGCCAGGATTTAAAATTTGGTCTCCAGGCTCTCTGTCCCTCCTCCATCCATCTCTTCACTGAGGCATCGAACGCCTCCAAAGGAGGACCCTCAACGCTGAGTTGAATTAGATCTTCTACTGTGTTAGGATGTAATGAAGATCTAATGTCTGATTTTCATTCCTAAATTACAACTTTTTGTCTATTAAACATGTCTATTATAAATCACAGTGGAACATTATGGTGCTCCTGCTGACCCAGAGAGTATATACAACTACGCAGTATTGTTATTTCTGTGTTACAAATATTCTCATCACAGAAGAACTTGAATCGGAACTAGAATTAAAGATTATGGTTTGGATATAAACACTGACGTCTACAGAAGCGATGAAAATAGAGACAAGCACCTTTTGAAAGTAACATTGAGCTTCAAATAACAATTGTATCGATCACATTGTTACTCCACTAGGTGGCGACAAGTGACTTAAATGTATTTGTTATTGAATCATTCATTCAAGAGATTTGTTTTAAAAAACGCTGATTCATCCATGAATGAAACAACCAAAGTATATTACTCATATATTGCTATATAATACTAAAGAAGCTATGTATTAAGAAAAAAATATAAATAAAAAAAAATTTGCATGTTCCACCTCAACGTGTCCGGGATGTTCGTGGGCTGTCCATCAAGCTGGACGCGGACATACACGATCACACACTCCTTGACAGACAGGTCGGTGTCTCCATCGATAATGAAAGAGATGTACTGAGCTGACGACAGTTTAACTGCGCTGTTCTTGCGGATAGTATCTATCTGCTATGACCCCGATTATATTGGCACACGTGAGCGCCGCGAAAGGGAGTGATTGACAGCTGATATTAACCAATTTAAAATCTGCTTTAAAGTTAAGAACGTATGGATGAAGTTTGATTGGTTATGTAACGTTGGATAAAATGATGGTCTGGCCACCGCGTATCAGAATAACACTGTGTCCTAATGACACGCGATAAAAGGTATCTTTTCCATGTTAATCAGAGTTTTTGTCCTACTCCTAACTAGACGCGACGGCAACACGCGAAGTTTCTAATTTAGAAACGGTTCCTATTTCTGCGACGTCGCGGCTGACAGAATGAAGAAATTACATTGGTTATGAGTATACCTTATTTATTTTTAGTTAAAAAAAGGTCACTGTGTCACAAGCGATAACGGATAATTTACCTCAGATTTTGAAAGCATGTAATATAGCGTTCAAAATGAATTCTATGCAAACATACAACTGTACTTCATAACAAAATTAGTCAATGAGTATATTTTGTTAATGGTTTGATTTTTAATAATGTTATTTCTTTATTTGATTATGTCCTTACCCATATTCAATGCGAGTGCGGGCCAACAGTGCGCTTTCACAGAGAGACTCCGCTCACACGCTGTTCTGAATGTGTGGCATCTCACAGTCGCGTCTAGTGTGGACAGACACTTGCTGTCGCTAGAATTTTATCGCGTCGCGTGTAGTTAGGACACGGTGTGGTACACAGTAATTTGCGAACTTTTTGTAGAGAAATGAAAACAGGTCGCACCACAACCATTATTTGCACTCGCACTAATGCTCCCAAATATATTTTTAGGTCGCACAGGTTAAAATTCAGGAGCATATGCGACCAAAATGGTCGCAATTTCGAGCCTTGCAACTGCAGATGCAGGAGACCCATTGACAGAACCTGAACTGAACCTGAACTCTTTCATTGAAGTCGCTGGTGTGGAAGTATTTTGGATTTCCAGTGAGTTGACAAAGTTCGCCTTCAACATTCGCGCTTCAAAAAAGTACAATAACACGCATCATTCCAGGAAATCTCTTTCAGGCATCATCGCTGTAGCTGAATAAACAGAAGATTTAAACGCTTTGTTTGTTGATTAAACATGACTAATAAACACACAACTGCCTTATTCTGTGTAAGAAGCCACATCATCTAACAGAAGGATGCTCAACTTTCGTTATGAAGTGAGTTTGGAGTAAAGCATGTTATTAAATGTTGTCTTTTGTTGGACAAGAGGTTTATAAATGATTCTCATGTTTGAAAAGATGTTTGACGTGTTTTGCTTTTTCAAATGCACACTATAAGTGACTCAGTGCTTTCAGATGCGTTTAAGAGCCGTGCATCAATGACAAGCTGCTCACAGTTACCAGAATAGCTTATTAGAAGGATTACTGAAGGATTGTGTGACACTGATTCACTATTTTACTATATTTTTGGATCAAGTATGCAGTCTTGGAGAGCATTAACATCAAAAACAAAACTGCACCAACCCAAAACTTTTGAACGCTAGTTTATGTTGCTGAAATCACTGACATTTATTTGTACTGCAGTGCCAGTTTTAAATACAATCCTAAATGCATCTTCCTCTACTGAAGGATACATTTTTGAACAGCTTGTTAAAGAAACTTCCTGAACTGTACTGAAACTCACCTGTACTCTAAAGTCTCAGTTAAGTGAGTCTCCGGCTTAAGGATGTAAACATGCTATACAGATATGAGAATTTGTCCAAACTGGCCGTTAGAGGTTTTCTGCTGAAACCACACCAGCAGTTCTGCTTCAAGACTCTCAACAGTGAATCCTTGTGCATCAGCATGATTTATGATATTATTGAATTAATAGTTGCTGTGTGTGGGCTAGTGCTTATGATGAAAGTGAGTTATTTAGTGTAGTTTATGTATGTGTGAGATTGTTGACAAGTGCATCTTTCTCAGCCCAGAGTAGGTGTGCTCAAATAACCCAACATTTTGGTGCTGTGGTGGTTTATACTGTACAATATTTCAACTGTTGGAGGGAAATGATTAATGTATGCAGAGAAATAGTGTTGTTCTGGCAACGATTTTCCATTGTTTGATGCTCTTGTCTTACAGCGGTCTGGCACACGGCGGCGTTACCAAGACGATGGCATTTCCGATGACGAGATCGATGGAAAGAGGACTTTCGATCTGGAGGAGAAGCTGCATAGTAGCCGCTTCAGCTCTGACCGAGTCAAACACATGGAGGGCAAAGGTGATAGTTGCAGTTCTTGCAGAACCAATCAAAGATATACATCTTTATGGAGTGTGTAATTTAACTTTGCATATTTTGTTTTTTAGACCTCTCATACGAGTACGTGCAGAGATGTGGGCTCCGGGATCCCATCATCTTTGAAAGACCTGATGGACTTGGAATTAAGTAAGAGATTGTCTTTTTTTCATTTTTCATGTAATTTGCTTTACTCTCTTATTATAAAAACCTCCCTTTTGAGTTTCACATATGACTATTTGTTTTTACTGTTGCTGTTTTGTTTATTTTTCAGGATCAGAATCTTTATTTGAATCTAATCTACATTTGCTATGTTTCCTTTTCAGAATGCCGGATTCAGACTTCAGCGTGAATGATGTGAAGTTGTTTGTAGGTAAGTGTTTTTGTGGTGGAAATGCAGAATCTGGTGAAAAGGTGAATGAATCACTGGTGCTGCTTTGGGATGCTTCAGCCTCTCTCTTCTCCCTTCCTCTTTGTTAACAGGAAGTCGGCGGATGATTGACGTGATGGATGTGTCTACTCAAAAGGGCACAGAGATGTCAATGGCCCAGTGGAGGCGCTATTATGAGACTCCTCCCTCTCAGAGAGAGAAGCTTTATAATGTTATCAGCCTTGAATTTAGCCACACTAAACTAGAGAGCCTCGTCAAAAGACCTACCACGGTAGGTACCTTAACGCTTAGATGTGCCAAAAATACAAATATTTAGACCAGTCTTTTATAGCCAAATTTTTCCATGTTGTCACAGGTGGACATGATTGACTGGGTGGACAACATGTGGCCAAGGCACTTAAAAGAAAGGCAAAGAGATGCCACAAACTCTATCATGGAGATGCAATACCCCAAAGTGCAGAAGTGAGCATTTCTTAGATCTTTCAATATAGTTTATTTATTCATACTTGAAGGGTTATACTATGACCACGCAATATGAGTGGAAGATCAGTAGTGAATCCTCTGTCTGAGAGTTGTTTGATCAAATGAGAGAGACTGGTGCTTAGATACTGCCCACTGGAATGATTGGAAATTCAAAACTTTAAGTAAAGCTATTAGACTTGCAATGAGTGACAGCAGAGCAAATTTGTGCTTGTAATGATGAACTGCACAAAGCAAAACAAAGGTTTACCCGCTCCTTAGAAAGTAAAAAAGCCTTATTTGTAATTTATATTTTTATTGCTATAAGTATTTAGTCATTTTTTCTTTCAAAACCATTTTGTTTTATTGCACAAAAAAGATAATCTATATTCACCAGGAAATGAGTCCTCTTGTGTTCCATTTTCTATCCTAAATTTCAGGATAGAAAATTTCTATCTTTACGTCCCATTTCTCACACAGCTCTCTTTGTTCTTTATTATATTTTAACAAATCAGTCCTCTTCCACTATTTCAAATTGGCCTGTTCTGTGCGCAGGTACTGCCTAATGAGTGTGCAGGGCTGTTACACAGATTTCCACATAGACTTTGGAGGCACATCTGTGTGGTACCACATACTGCGGGGCTGCAAGGTCAGAAAACTGCACATACACTACTGTTTAAGTGTTTGGGGTCATTAAGATTTTTAAAATATTTTAAAAAGAAGTGTCTTATACTCATTAAGGCTGCATTTATTTGATCAGAATTTCAATAAAATAGCTGTTTTTTCTATTATAAAATGTCATTTATTACTAATGGGTGATTTGACTTGCATCTATTGCTCTCTTCTTTTGTAAGTTGCTTTGGATACAAGCGTCTGCCAAATGATTCAATGTAAATGTAACTACATAAATCTCACTGACCCCAAAATGGTAGTGTACATGTAGAAATCATTGGGATATGAGTTTAGCTTAGACACTTCTGCTTATTGATAATGCCAAATGAACTGTTGCGCTTTATATCTGATAATCAGTTTGCTGTCAAAATGCCCAAAATGTTTTTGGCCTAGATGAGCCTTATTGCCTGTGTCTGCTACAGGTGTTTTGGCTAATCCCCCCAACGCCACAAAACCTGGAGCTTTATGAGAACTGGGTGTTGTCAGGGAAACAAGGCGACATCTTTCTTGGTGACAAGGCCACGGATTGTCAGAGGATTGAGCTCAAGCAGGGCAACACGTTCATTATTCCATCGGGTAAGCATGCACACACACACACGTTCATTTACGTGAAGAGAAAACTAGATAATGGCTTTATTGAACAACACGGAAAGTAACTTATGTAATGTACATAATATAAACATAAGCCATGTATGTGCATTTTGTATTATATTAATGCCTGCAGAGGATGGCATTGGCCTCAAGGCTGTAAAGTGTAACAACAACAATCATGTTTAAGATTGGCTAAACATCATTTAATCAAATGTCTATTTAATCTTTAATATTTGGCAACTTTACAAAGAATTTCTTAAGCAGTTAAGAAAAACATCCACTGAGAAATTGTATAACGAAAATACACTGTATTAAGAAAATACAGTCGATGTTTTTTTCTTAAAGGAGTAGTTCACTTTTAAAAAAAAAAACTTTTGCTGATAATTTACTCACCCCCATGTCATCCAAGATGTCCATGTCTTTCTCTCTTTAGTCGAAAAGAAATTAAGGTTTTTGATGAAAACATTCCAGGATTTTTCTCTATATAATGGACTTCAATGGGTACCAAACGGTTCAAGGTCCAAAAGACAGTTTCAGTGCAAACTGTTCAAAGGGCTTTAAACAACACCTGGCGATGAATAAGGGTCTTATCAAGCGAAACGATCACTCATTTAAAAAAACAACAAAGTTTAAGTTTTATAAGCTCATGGTCGCCTTGCTCTGTTCTGTGATGGGCGTTCGTGACTCTCCTGTTCGAACTCGTTTATCAAAATGAACGAATCTTTTTTTCGTGTCATTTGGTTCATTCAACGAACGAGTTGAGTCAGGAAAAGATTTGTTCATTTTGATGAACGTGTTCGAATAGGAGAGTCACGAACGCGCATCACAGAACAGAGCAAGCTGACCATTTGAGCTTATAAAACTTAAACTTTGTTATTTATTCATCTATTTTTTTTTATTTTTTTTTGCCCCACCTCTAAAAAAAAGTTTGAGAAACACTGGTGTAATATATCGAGCAGCTTTAAAAAATTCTAATAATGGGGTTCATGGATTCTCATCCACCGAAAGTGGAGCCACTTTTGCTATTTTGCTGGTTAATCAACCTGGGTAAATTTATTTGGTAGTTGAAAAAAAGGTTTTCTTAAATTACTTTTGTTTTGTATCAGGTTGGATTCATGCAGTGTACACACCAGTGGATGCGCTTGTATTTGGTGGGAATTTTCTTCATAGTTTTAACATCCCCATGCAACTGCACATCTCCAGCATTGAGGACAGGACAAGGGTGAGCCCAACATTTCACTGCAGTGGTTGCCATTTTTCAGTTCTTTTATCATCTCAAAAAGAACACGTCTGGGTCAGTTTTGATCCTAAATTTATAAGAAGAAGATGCATAATTCAAAAATGCAGCTTTGTTTTTCTAATGCATTATTTTGCTTTGTTATATTATCTTGATAACAGTAATCACTAATTTTATCAATTGTCATTATAAAAAGGTAAAATCCATAATGTTTTTTCAATCAAATAAATTGATATATTTTAATTAAAAAAATAATCATGGCAGTATTTCCTGTACTGAATTATTTTTTTTTTTTTTCTGATTTTAATAAAAACAAAACCTTTGTGTCCGGACAGGATGATTTTCCTTACTGCTTTACGGTAATGAGAATGTGATGTTTTTCTCATAATTATTGGAAATTTGGTAGGATAATATGTAAAAAAAAAAAATGTATAAAAATAATGTTACTGAAATTTGTAATGGTCTCTGGTTGTCCTCAGGTGCCTGCTAAGTTCCGGTATCCATTCTATTATGAGATGGGCTGGTACGTGTTGGAGCGTTATCTGTACAGCATGACCAACACATCACACCTCATCCCTGAGTTCCAGAAATACTCTTTGGGCATCGGTCAGTACATTAACAACCTATTCACATCCATATAGATTTGCATAAGTTAAACTATTTTTCTCTCTGATACTAATACACAGGTTTGAAGCAGGAAAGCTCAGGCTGTGAGGTACTGAATGGCCACACCAAAGAGGAAAGAGATGACAACAATGCTCCCTCTCCACCTATTGGGCCAGGGGTGAAGCTTCACTTGACTCCCTTTGAGCTGGAGGGGTTGTGGAACCTGATTGGGAAGTTGGAGTCACTGCCCTCACATAAGAAATGTGTGCCTTCAGGAATACACAATGCTGCTGCCCTCCTACACGACATACGGGTCAGAACTCACACTCATAGTCTATTAGGCTTTTGTTTTTTGGAAATGGTTGTACAAATGCACTTGCTGCCAGTGTTATTTGTGAAGCTGTATCACAAGATATTTTATAAATGTGACTTGCCTACATACATGAGATTCCGGATGTTATTGGAATTTGTTAATTTTAGGTTTTGTTGCTATAAGCTGCATTCACACCGCCGCTTTGTCACTGCATGTCGCCAGTGCCTGGCGGTTAGGTCTCCAGTGGGCGTTCCCACTATCGGTTGCCTTGTAAAATGTATGAATGACAGTCATGGATGTTATTCCATGTTTAGTTTTAGCTGCAAGAAAACGGATTCCTTTTCTACAACATTTGTGGCAAAGGACTAAATATAAATGAGTGGCTATTTATCTTTGGGGAAAACACAAGCGCCAGTCTATCTGAGTTCACAAAGCCAAGCCATTCATATCAATGTATGTACACAGAGACTTATAATAAATTATAAGAAAATTGCTGACTGCTAAATTAACTTTCCAAAACTAATGTTAAATAATGGAACCTTAATGTAAAGTCAAGTGTGAACAGAATCAGAACATATTCAAACAATATCAATGTGGACATATTACACCCGCAAATTACGCCTATGCTCGTGTATAGTCAGTATAGTCTGGACTCCTCGCTCAGTTAGTCTGCCGTTTCCTCTTTCTCTGTTCCTCCGACAATGCTTTCCTATCTTTCTGCTCCTTATATGTCGGTTCACCCATGACGATAGTGTGACAAACTCCTTCCCTCCCTTCCTTCCTTGTTCCTGTATGGGGGGCGAGACGGCTACCATTCAACCCAAAAGAAGTCATATAACCATTTCAATAACTCCGAAGCTGTTCACTTTAGCTAAAAAACTGCATAGTGTCCCTTTTAAATACTTTTCAGTTGCCCTGGTGCTTTGTTTACGTGGTTACCGGGGTAACTGCTGCATTTCTGCTGATCCATCAGCGCCATCTGCTGTCAGAATGAATGTGCATCTTTCACTCATTCCACCATATGGTATCATATTATCAAATCGTTATCATATCACCGAATACTGACACTCAACTACAAGACGCAGTGATGGATCATGTGCACTCCACTGACTTCACTCCTGTCTGTTGTCGTGCCTGAAAATCGCTATTAATTTGTATAAAGCCTTTTCTCAGCCTTTGTGACATTGCTGAACACGCCTGAATCCTGTTGTCAATGGTCAGTGTCACTCGTGTCGCCAGAAATCACCAGCTCTCCATTAAAATTGAATGGAATCATGTTTCTTTGTCACTGGCAGTGTGAACACCGCTTAAAGGTGCTCTAAGCGATGTCGGGTGACGTGACTTCTTGTTGATGTTTAAAGTATTTTCAAACAAAACGGAGGCTAGATAGACCCTCCCTCCTCCTCATCTGCACTGACCCCCACCCCCAGGGCCTTCATGTCAGTTATTGGCTGGAACAGTTTGTTATGTTTCGTGGAGCAGGTTGCTGCAGTTTGTTTTTGTTGCCATTTGTGGAACCTCTGCATAGACTGTGTTTTTTTTTTTACAATGTGTTTAGGGGACAGGCTGCTAGCAGATAGTGAGGAGATGTTTGCTGTATGTGACAAAATGTTTGTGCCTAAAAAACGTGTGACATCGCTTAGAGCACCTTTAAGGAGTAATTTAATATTGTGGTTGAAATATTTTAAAATGTAATGGTTAGTAATGAAAAATGTGTTTTCTATCACTTTCAGGCGTTATTGAAAGATCATGCCAATGACATCCCTAAACTCTCTTACACGGGAAAACCCATTGTCAGGTGGCCGAGGAGGGTAAGATCACAGAATTATTTTCTTTAAAAGTATTTTTAATTGACTTTACAGAAAACCCTTTAAATGAATCTAGCAACTTATAGAGTTTTTCTTTTCGTCCATTTATTTATGGCATGAAGTGGATTTAAAAATAGGAACTTCTTATTGTATTATCGGGTTTAATAATTAATAATTTTATAACTTAATATATGCTTGGACAAAAGCATTGTCCTGACAGTGATTTTTCAGTACCACATGAAATTAATTGCTCAACACAATGTTATTTGTCCCTTTTTTCGTTTGATTTTGGTGCGAGTCTAATATGACCAGAAATTTTTCTTTGTTTCCCAGACAATTGTGACTACCTATCCTATATAGTAAACAGCTTGATTTAACTTGCATTTTTAATGCATAGTATTTAAAACAAATAAATCTGCAGTTTTACTTTTTTTATTCTGTTTTAATAGTCTATTCTAAACCCACCACCACACTGCAGTGCTTAACTCTCATTTCTTGTGTCTCTCCCAAGCCCCCCTGGTACCAGCCCCCTCCTCCCCCTCCACCTGTCATTCGTCCCAAGCTCTCAACCACACCCGTTATTTCACGGCCAGTGAAACCAGCCTCCAATATGTCGGTCCTGCGACGGCGCCGCGTGCGCTGTAAACGCTGTGAGGCCTGTCTACGAACAGAATGTGGAGACTGCAACTTCTGCAGAGACATGAAGAAATTTGGTGGCCCTGGCAAACTCAAACAGACCTGTGTACTGCGCCAGTGTCTCGCTGTAAGTGTCAATACATTGAGCATTGTTAATGTAGTCTTCCTTTGTTTGCTTCTATTTATTAATATCACTTTCTCTCTGTGTGTTCTCTCAATAGCCTGGTCTGCCGCTCTCTGCTGTATGTGAGATCTGTGAGGAAGGCAACCAGGAGACTAGTGAAGAGCTCATGGAGTGCTCCAACTGTGCTCAGATAGCTCATCCTAGCTGTTTGAAGGTAAAAACATTATTAATACAGCAATTCAATACACTTCTCAAAATTTTTTATTCAGATTCATTTACCTGGTGAGCATAGTGACTGGAGGCTTTGTGGGATGGTTCAGCTCTTGTTCATATGAGTGCAATGCCTATTTATAGTGTTTCCCTCTGTATTGTAATTAGATTTACTGTTGAAAAATCTGTTTTCTTCTGTGTCTGTAGACATCTGGTGAGGGAGTGGTGAACAAAGACCTACCGAGCTGCTGGGAGTGTCCCAAATGTGTTTTCGGCAAAGAAACCGATTCTGAGGTAAGATTTTCGGGTTTTTTTAATGAGTTTTTTGTTCTAATGCTACTAGCTTATGCAGGCCTGCACACATACATACACAATCAATCCCACCATGTAGAAAAATTGCATGCCGAGAGCTTACTGTGTTGTACACACTCCGATGTGCGTGTGTAACAGTAACGGCTGTTTTCCTGTGTGCCAGTCGTCAGGCAGCGGTGATGACATCACGGCACAGGATGGGTCAGGGGGGCGTGGGGGCGAGGGCGGGGCATGGCACGGGGTCGGGCGGCCCCCCTCTTCTCTCTCTCACGGGTCGCTCCAGAAACGGGCAACAGCCCCTGAGCAGCGGCTCAGGAAGAGGGTGAGAGGCTCCGCCTCACTCAAGCCACTGCTGCCGCATGCACAGCCGCTCAAATCTATTCTCTTCTCTGCTCTCTCTATACCTCCAGCAATCATTTCCCTGTAATTTGTTCCACCTTTTTTGTGTCTTCTCTCGCTCTCTCTTTGGCCCACCCAGCCCTGTTCATCATCATCGTGCCCAATCACTGCTTTGACTTGTTGAGGGTTTCAGAGTTAGCTTTGTGGTTTGCAGCTTGTGTGATTCCATTCAGTGGTACTGATGCGTTTATCTCTGCTCTTTCTTTTCAAATTCATATTTACCACAGTATGTTGTTATTATTCTGTTTTGCAGCTAAAATTGGAAGCTGGTAAAACACATGTAAGTTATATTTGTTTTTTGGAAGATTGTGTTGTGAATGGTTTTCTAAACTTTTAATGAAAGTAACATTAAAAACACAAAATGTGAAATTTAGTAACATTTAAATAATGTTGTTTTATGACAAGTTAGCAGAATGTTTTTGTCAAATATATACGGTAATTGTAAAAAATGTTTGCTTGTTTTTATGTCCAATTTCTGGATGGTGGTTTAGTGGGTATTGGAAAAATATTTCATCATACATTTTTATATGAAATGGTCCCATAAGCTACCTTCCCACACTCATTATCAAATGATTGTCACATTCCTCCATCGGACGCAACTTTCATATTGGTTGTGAAGCAGCTGTTACCCACCGATTATTCACCTCATCTAAAAGAAAAAACTGTAGGTTTTCTAGGGGAAAACCTCTAAATAATTATTTAAAACTGCCTATTTGACAGAAACCGTCTTTAAAGAATACTATTTTACTGCATAAATATAGGTAATTCTCACACTTTTTGACTTCCATTCATACGCTCATGCAAATTTCACTGTGATCCACAGTTTGGTGAAGTCAGACCTGCAAATTTGTGAAAACGTGATCAATAGAAAATTGATAGTTCACAGCATGACATCTCTGAATTCTAAGAATGTGAAATTAAAAGCTGCAAATTTTTCAGTAAAGTGTAATTTTTTTTATTGGTATTATATACTGAATGATATTTTTAGAAAAGACGTGATAAAAGTGTGATATTCCAACCGCTGCATTGTCCTCTGAAGATTTTGTGTCCTCAAAGTCTAGCGTGACTGTGGCATTAGTTTTGTGGCATTAGAATTCATTACATTTGGTGATCATAGAAATCAAAAATTCCACATAAGCGTAAGATTGGGACTCCAAGCAGCTCCTGCACTCTCTCCATTGGAAATGAATGACTCCCTGTCTGTCGTTTATTGAAGGTGGATTTATTGAAGGTGGATTTATTGTGGGTTTTGTTTTCTTTTATTTATTTTGTCTCTCACATAGTCTTTTTTTGTCTTTCAGAAACGCAAGTCTTCATCTCTCGATCCTCGCGTGGCTAAGATCTACCGGCGACATGGAATGGATCATGATGACGATTCAGGCAGCGATGACGATGGAGATAGTGGCAAGCTGTCGTCAGTCCGGGGTGGGGTCTCTTCATCCCGCCGTGGTTATGGAGCTGGTAGGCGAGGTGTTTGGAGAGGCTCCTCGCATCGAGGGAGTCGAGGCGGAGGCAGCTTGGCAACAAGTTCGCTAAAAATGAGGCGAGGACTTGGGGCGAGAGGGGAGAGAGGTGGTCGGGTAAGGTTACGAGGAGGATCCCAGATGAGGCGACGGCGCTATGAAACGGAGGATGAAGATGATGATGACGACGACGATGATGATGAGGGTGACGACGATGATGATGATGATGAGGATGACAGTGATGAAGAGAGGCATCTTAGCCGGTCAGATAAGGATCATCGTTCAAGGAGACGGAGACAAAGAGGTGATGACTATGATGATGATGACGAGGATGATGATGAGGAAGACAGTGATGAACAGGACTTTGATGGAGAGGATGATGAGATGGAAGACTTGGATGATGGAGAGGAAGATGATGAGGATGGAGAGAACCAATCAGACTCTGATCCTGATCCACCTGTCTTACTTGTCTCGGACTTGAATGATGATCTGCTGAACGATTCCTACCTGACTGTGACCCTCCAGCGCCCTCCAAAGGCCAAACGTGACCCGGGCTCCATTGTACCCAAATTAGAGGCGGCTATGTCTCCCCGCACACCTAGCGGTCCTGGCTTCGTCCAGCGCAAAACGCTACCCAGGACCCGACTCAGGAGCAGTACCTCGACCCCTTCCGGGAATGGCCTCTCTCAGTCCAAAAGCGCCCACATTTCCGGCCGCCACACGAGGCGGAACTCCAACCAAGATGGTCGAGACAGAGACACACCGTCACCTTCCTCTATGTCTTCACGTTCCTCTGTTTCTCCACCACCTCCTCCTCCAGCCGTCACCACATCTTCTCCTCCTTCGCTCCTCTCTCATCCCTCTTTCCGTGATGTTGGAAATGAGCGTGGCTGTGAAAAAGACATTTGGGTATCAGTGTTCCGCTACTTGGGTCGGACAGACTTGGCTGTGTGTATGAGAGTCTGCAAGGCTTGGTACAAGTGGTAAGTGCAGTACACCGTTTTCTTTTTAATTTACCTAAATTAATGTATGTTGGAATATAGCTGTGCATTCCGAACAAAAACAGGGATGATTATTAGAAAGTACAAGCTCATATTTCTTAAAAATACAAGTAATTATGGTTATCTTGATAACTGGGTGGATTTTACTCTGATCGGTTGTTGTGGATCCTCTCCTGTCCTGCTGCAGGTGTTGTGATAAGCGCTTATGGACACGAATAGATCTGAGTCGCTGTCGGGCACTTACCCCCCAAGCTCTGTCAGCTGTCATTAAACGACAACCTGTGACACTTGACCTCTCCTGGACACCTGTATCAAAGAAACAGATAGCCTGGCTCATTCATCACCTCCCAAGTACAGTTTACTTTTAGTCTCTACTCTGAAATTGCCTGATGCTTTAATGCTTGATGCTTGAAAATAAAAAGTGCACCACAATAAAGACTAAAATACTCTTTCTCTCTCTGTTTCTCACAGGTTTAAAAGATTTAATAATGTCAGGTTGTTCTTCATTATGCGTGTCAGCGTTAAGTTCGCAGAGCTGTCCGGTTTTGCGAACACTTGACTTGTGTTGGGCCGTGGGCGTCAAAGATTCACAAATTAAAGACCTTATTGTGCTGCCAGGTGAGGCATTCATAATTATTTTTACTGGGACTGTGTGTACAGCTTGAGTTGAAGTGAATCATTCACTCTTTCACCTTTACTTTCTCCTGTCATACAGGCAGTGAAAGTCGCAGTCGACTGAGAGGTTTACTCACTCTGCGCTTGTCTGGTCTGGATATCAGTGACTCTGTCCTTAAGATGATCGTCAGACACATGCCATCACTGCGCCGGTTAGATTTGTCCCACTGCCAGGGGCTCACAGACCAGTCCATCAACCTTCTCACAGCTACTGGCTGCAACACTCGCAACACACTCAGACAGCTCAATCTTTCAGGTACCCCTGATCTTCTGATATTTCATTCCACATTTTTATTTAGGTTTTCTTTGTGGTGCCAATACAACACAACTGATTATTTCTAACTACTGGTGCAAAAGCAACATCTTATAATGTCTTTAAAATCAGTTTCAGATCAAATTAAGGTTAAAACAGTTGAAAGTATTTCAATGAAATCAAATAAATGTCAGCGCTGAATACGTGCAATATGCCAAGCAATTGCTCATGATCTGCTGTTGATGAATGCAATGTTTACCATGTTGTAATATGTTATGGTTGTAAGCATTCATAATTTTATCTACCTCATCTTTTTGTATGAGCAGCTAGAAGCAGTTAAGTGTAAACATTTCAAAATAAAAATAATAAGTACTATAAAGGTGCACTATGTAACAGCAATAATATATGGCCCGTGCCGCAGCCTGAAAAGTTATGAAAGATATTCAAAAGAGTCTAAAATAACCATCATAAAATGTCTAATATTATTTTCCAAATAGCGATAACTTCGTTGCAGATAAGACACACTGGCTTTGCATTTACAAAACTAGGTAGGATGAACACATAGTTGTCTTTTCATTATTCTTTGTATGGCTAATTTCGCTGTCAACTTTCCTCTTTAGACTCTTTGATAGTGCCGTTTTCTCTCACCAGCTGGCTTAAATGTTAACATCAATCTGCACACTACGTAAAAGAGTACCACCAGCACGCAAAAAAAAAAATGCAGTTTATTATGTGAGAATGCCAAGAAATTATTCTAAGTTTAAAAGTAGTTTACGTCAAATAATTATTACAATAATTTTGGCTCTGTTGTGTAACAAGCAAATTAAAATGATACACATTTTTTATTCACAATATGGAAAGAGGAAATAAAATAAAGTTCGTTAAGAGCATGACTAAAAAAATGCCATTATTGGGCTAATTCAAGTCCTCTTTTATTTTTTGAGTTATTTTTATCCATTCTGCATCTCCCACATAGAATAGAATAGGAAATAGAAAGACTTTATTCATCTCTGAGGGGAAATTGCAGTGTTGCAGCAGCATAATTAACACAGAATACAAAAAAAATACAAACAAGACATATTTACATAATAGCCCACATGTGTTTTAGCAAGGCGGGATGTGTTGCAAGATGCCGCAATATATCGGGAGACGTGTGGGTCAGATATGATTTTGAGCACTTTATTAAGTTTTGTTTTGTATCTTATTTTTAATCAATGTTTCATCAACGAATTGCCTGGATTTAATAAATAAGAAGCAAATATAGCATTTAGACAATATAATCAGGACACGGTGGCGCCGGCGCGATTGCATCGCTTGTGAACTTGAGCTCATCTCATAAATGAACCGAAACTCAGCGTTTAAGCTGCCTCACAGACACAAGAAATATATATATATATATATATATATATATATAGAAAGCTTAAAATGTCTTATTTTAAACTAAACAATTTAAAACGAAAAGAAACCGAATACTCTCTGCTTATGCAATCCATATGAAATGTTAATTTCTCTCTAAAGACGACTTAACTATCTACTGCGGTCACTATTTATTAGCTAAACTGTTATTATTATTTTTTTAATTACTCTGATTTATTAATAAACAATTAAAATGTCTCCTTGCTATATTTGAAACATTCATAATCATTACTTTGGCCAGTTCCTTATGACAGGTTTTTCATTATTGGCAGCGTCACTCTCTGGTTACATGCAGCGTCACCACCAAATCAGCGCCGAAAACATGGGGATTTTTTTTTAGACAATACAAATACAAAAATAAAAACTTGTCCCAACTGTATCATATATGGCTAGCAGGATGTGAAACATTGTAGCCTACCTGCTTATCCACTCCACATAGCATCTGACAACAGACAAGAGCAGCTGGGGTAGGGAAATGCGTGTAATCCTGTTAGCAATCTGTTAGGCTGTAATGTAATACTGTAATAAGTATACGATAGTATGCATGCAAAGTAACTGTAAGTGAGTAATAAGTAGACGCAGTGTGCAACAGTAACGTGTCATTCATTCTCCATGTATTCATCTTCTCATATCATATCAAATCAAATCACGTACAGATGACAAAATACCAACTTTTGTATATTAAAACCTGCGACGTCCTGGCAAGATCGTTGGGTTTCGTTGCTACAGAATGACGTCCTTGCCCGCCAGCCAGTAGTTGTGACGTCACGTGCAAAATTGCCATCGTACAAATTCAGCAAAAATTCAATATCGATTGACCTCTAATTTGTATGTTTTGCAGTATTTGCACAGAAACCAATTTCAATACAAATGGATATTGAATACAACTTTCTTTTAATTGCAGCTACCTTGTTTCGCATTTAAATGATTTATTTTGAGATTGTTTTATGGGTTTGTTCCATATACAATTGAAACTTAATATGTCTTAATTTAATCTGGGTTTAATTAGATTTTTTTAAAAGATACCATACAAGCAGTAATTACACAAAAATGACATGCTCATATATTACACAAGTCTTGATCAGTCTGGTACACACTGATTGGTGGTTTTACTTTTCTCTGTCTCTCTAGGGTGTAATAAGTTGACAGATGCGTGTCTGTCCTATATGAAGCGATTATCGGCTCTGGCTCTGTTGGATCTGCGAGGCTGTAGGAATGTGACTCGGCACGGCTGTGAAAACTTCATCTCTGACCTGTCCTACTGCACCTTATTCTGTCTGACAGAGGAAAAACTCATTCAGAGAATATCATAACGTGCACACTAATACACACACACACACACACACACGCGCATACATACACACAGTCTCCACACAGCTCTGCTTAGTGAGCTCACGAGTGCTCCATCCCACTCAATACAGGCTGATCTAGCCTGAACAAGAGGATGAGGCTGAAGACAAAGAGACGGGTGGAAGACTATGGCCGCTGTTTTACAAGGGTAAAAACAGGCTAACAGGGAAGAGGATTTTATTCCCACAACCCATGAGACCGATCCAGGCACATCCAGCGTGTGGCTCCTTCCTCTCTGGGCATTCAGTCTTATCCAAATCGACTTCTTCAGAAGATGTTACTGCTATGCTTGAAACTGAACTTCATAATCCAGTCGAAGTGGGATTTGGTGAATGAGGGATTGAAGGTTTGATCAGAGGATTCTGTCCTGGTGTGACCACTGATGTTTAGACTTGGATCTTTTGGCACGGAGGAGTTGGTGTCAATGGTAAGCTGAGGAGGAAGAAAATGACACATCCTGATAGTTCTCATCTGCTACAACTTGTTGATCAAAGAGTGTAGTGCCAGCACAGGATGAATCGAAATCATAAAGACTTCAGCATATTGATCCAGATCGTTCACTCATGCTTTCTTAGTGACCGTCTAAACGCAATTTCTGGTAGTTCAACCTCTCTGAAGGTTTTGCTGCCTGGATGTTTGTTGACACTCAACGGACCACACTAAGTTTTTACTCGCTCGTACCAAACTAAAATCACTCTTTATTTGTTTTCTTTCATCTGATGGTTTGTTCTTTCGCTTGCTGTCATCTCAAATGGCCAATTCGCCTGCATTCTCCTGTCCTGGGAAGGGTTGCTCACAGATTAGGCTAAAATGTTCATTTACCCTTGGAAAGCTATAATTTAAGTGCAACTTGTAGCAACACAATAGCAATTATTTTCTGAGGACTTTTTTTTTATTTTTTTATTGATGTTCGTTTAGTTCAAGTTTTTTCATGAAAAAGATGGAAAAATAAAAAGTGGAACGCAAACAACGTGTTTGATTTTTGTTTATATTCCGGCTTTTCATCAGAATGCATAATTGTTACATCATTAATGTACAAGCTTAGATCTCATTTTTACTGATGCGTAAAGTTAATTATCAGGATAGAAAGCCTTCAAATATGAAAAAAATAATTAGCTTATCAAAAAGTACAGTCAAAGTCTGAAATCATGTTGAACGTCTTGTTTTATTCCTGTTAATATAGGTGATATGATATTTTATGATATAAAATGCGTGTGTAGTTTCATTTCTAGGTCACAAATCAAATTGACCGTGAGACCTCTTTGTACAAAAGGGCAGATTTCCTTGCCTCCATTTGAAGCATACACGTTTTGTATTAAGGAAAGACAGTGGTCAACTTAGACTTTTGGATTCTTCTGTACAATTAAGATTTGCACAAAATGGCCAATAAATTGCATTCAATGTACAAACTTTTATCTCGCAGTTTATGTATAGTTGATGTATGGCTAATATATTACTTTTTAGCTCTTGGGTATTTAATATCTTTACTCCGTGAGCATGTACAGATTTTAAATATTCGCTTCAAATTTTCCCTCAATAGGATTCTCCTAATGTATTAATGTTAACTCTGCACAGCACCTTCAAAGGCAAGGGTGCATTTTGTTTTACTTTATTCTGGAGTTTTCGTTTGCATTTAGACAAAGTAAAAAAGGTAAAACTTGATGTGAAGGGGTTGTGAATAACCACGATCTTGAGAAATGTAAATATTGTTATTTCTTAGTAACAAAAACCTTTATTACTGCGCATTTTGTTATTCATACATCATGTTCTCATCATTAAGATTAAATGAATGCTTAAATCAAACCTTGAGACACACGTTTGGTGAAGGATTTCACCCAAGAATGAAAATGTTGGAGCATGTCTGCCCCTGACATGCTGGCATTGAATTAAAAAGAGTCCAGGGAACATTCTTCCAAAGTTTGTTTTCCATAAAACAAAAGCATAATTGGAACAACATGAGGGTGAGAAGATCACCTTTTATACTTATGTGATAAACCATTCAGTTCCAAAATGAAGTATAAAACCATTCTTACAGGGAATATTTACATTTCCTCTAGATGCTGAATTGTGGCAAAGGAGAAAGGGTTGAACTTGTATCCAGATCCGCTGTAGAATTTGTTCTGAAACTCCACCCTGCATCAAATGGGAAATTAAATTAAGGAAAAATTTGATTTCTCAGTTTATCACCCCTTTAAGTACTATTCTTCACTGAAACTCAACATCTAATGGCTTTCTGGGAAATTAAGCGTTTATCTTGCACCACAGCCTGATTTGAGAACCGCACTGCCCTCTATCATAAAGCCCAGCAGAGAGTAGTGAGATCGGCCCAACGGATGATCGGAACCAATCTCCCTTCTCTTCAAAACATTTACACAGAGCGCTGCCTTTGGAAGGTGAGGAAAATCCTCAAATACCAAAGTGGCATAATATTTTGGTTGAACCACTACAATATTAAGTTTGTTTGTGTGTGAATTTCTCACCAGTGCAGACGGAGGGCGTGCAGGAAGGCTGACAGCCCCTCCATGACGAGCAAGATAGAGACAGTGAGCATGGCGAAGATGGAGAAGATGATTGACAGCACCACTGATCCCACATAGCCTTGCCACGAGAGTGAAATTCTCATCACCATCACCCAGAGAACCTCCGACAGCTCTAACACACACAAAACCAAAACTAACTAAGCACAACAATTTCACCTATAAGTGAACATGTAATGCGTAATGATGCTTGTGAGTATTTGCATACGTGCATGCGCGAGACTGAGGGCCCAAAGTCGAAGGTACGATGCAGTGTTGGAGATGCAGCCCAGGCAGTACTCTATGGTGTGGATGGCTTGGTGCATAAAAACCTCTGTCCAATCAAAGTCCTGTAAAGTTAAAAAAGACTGGAATGGAGAATCTTTCAACTCTGAATCTACTGGAATGTTACACTTTCACATCTCTATTTGACACTTCTAAAAGTTTAGCTTCATTTGAGGAATGGTGTTATGATATTTTCTTTTTCTGACCTGTTCCTCTGTTCCCCCTCCTCCCTCTAGGTCTCCCAGTTGAGCATTTATAGAGCTGGTGTCTGTGACTAGCGGGTGCTGCTCCTCCTGTAACTGAAAAACAGGGTCAAGACCTTTGATCAGACACACTTTGGGAGAACATGCAAGAACACTCACATTTCAGCTAAAAGAGCCACATGTCTCGTTGGTAAGTACTTTACCTGGACTTTTTTGCTCCAGAATACAATCTGATCACAATGTATTTACACCTTGCATTAACATGCGTTTTTTTATTATCCGGATAACTTATCTGGATACAGATCGCATTTTAATACCAGGTGTAAATGGGGTCCTAGACCAACCTGAATTTATTTTTGTTTGTTTTTTACACTACCGTTTAAAAGTTTGGAATTGGTATGATATATATATATATTTTTAAAGAAGTCTCCTATGATTGCCCAGGCTGCATTTGATTAAAACAAATTGTAAATACAGTAAAATAGTATTACTTTTTCTATAAATATATTTTAAAATGTTATTTATTCCAGTGCTGAATTTTCAGCAGCTTTTACTCCGGTCTTCAGTGTCACATGATCCTTCAGATCATTCTAATATGATACAATTTAGGGTACATTTCACATCCATTGATAATAACAATTTTCTTTACATAAATCATATTTTGTCCATTAATGGAAAGCACAATCTCACAAATATTTTTTGCACCGTTTCAGTTTGTTTGAACCAAAGTCATATGGTTATTTTCTTTTGTAGTGGACATTTTGAACACAACATTGTAAAACGCCTTTACATTTTTTCAGTATTTTATTTACAATAAACAATTGCCAGAGAATATATTAATGGACCGTCAACTCTGTTACATTGTATGGTACATTATTATAGTTTTCTATATTTTTATGATTTCAATTCAATATTCAAATTTGAGGTTAACCTGATCAAGAAAAGAACATGGTTGGTCAGGTAAAGCCTGGCATTAAAATTACGAGTCAAAAGTTGTCAACTAAGTTACTCTGTAAAGCCAAAGTATTGCATTATTTATTAAATCAAAGACGCCAGAACAGCCTAATTTCACCCCGGCTTACCGTTCTTCTGTTATTCCTGTATTTGAAGTACAGGTAAAGCGGTTTTCCAAGTAACAGCACCGGAACTGCTAGCAGCGCCAAACACAATAATACTCTCTGCACTGTCACCTAAAGCGAGGGACAGGATATGTATGCATTTGTCACCGCAGTAAAACAGTAGTACGATATAAAAATGTTACTATAATCAGTGTATACTGAATGAATCTCTCACCTGTCCTGGATAAAGTGGTGGGTTGTCTGGGTTCTCACCAAACACGAACATGTCAATGAAGTGGATCAGGATGCTGGGAGCGCGGTCTGAATCCTGAGGTCCAAACGCAATCCATTTAAACACCACCATGAAGACAAGGTACCCAAACAGACACAGCATGAACACTAGCTCTGGAATCAACACCAGAAACATGCTGCTCACATCCACTGTGTACCTGAGGAGAAAGTGTAGCATTAAAAGGATAAGAAAACATAAAAGAATACGGTTTTTAATCCCCATAAACCCAGAAGTGATCAGAAATATAAAGTAATGGTAGACCAAAATGAATCCTACTTTATGACTCACATGTAGTTAAAGAAGGATAAGCAGATTCCAAAAGTCATATGGATGACCCCGATGATGACGGACATCTTCATCTTATAGGAATTGAGGAAGGTGAGGTGGTTACTGGCAAGGCTCCAGATCTAAGAACCAGGGAACGAGAGATAGTCAAACCCAAACCTCACAGTAAGCTAGACGCAAGCGGGATTTGATTAAAGGCCTGATTACCGGGTCAATGCCGAATGGATATGGTCCCTGGAATACTCCAGTTACGTTTGGATCCAAAGTGAGGTACTGGTTGCTCCTCAGAGTTTCATCACTGAACCAGCCCAGGAGAAAGAAGACAAAAGTGAGTGTAAAATGAGAGCACATAGGCAAGCTGAAATGATGGATAATTGATCAGGTTCACAGTGCCAAAGTGAAAAGATCACAGACAAAAAAACATCCATTGTCTACTGTCAAATGTGTATAGCTGTACAAAACAGCTCACACAGAACAAGCTTTCTGTTGGTGAATCTAACTTGAACTGTTTTCGAAATCTGTTTGGGGAAATATTTCCCCAAATATTATGAACAAATTTCCAATCGCACTGATTCATACCAAGTTCTGTCATGAAACTCTAGATGGCGCAGGCTGATCTGCTTGCAATCACACCATTCTCTATAGGGCACAGCTGATTGGTTCCTGCTGTATCAGTAGGCAATGAGTTCGCTGATCAACCTTTAAATACTTGGTCAGCATTCGTTGATCAGATGATCTTATGGGTTTGGAACGACATTAGTGCAAGTAAATAATGAATTAGGAAACTAATAAACAAGGAAATAACCCATTATAGTCTTTCTCTACAAAAAAAAGCTATTGAACATGTCCACCATTATTGCCCAGGTTAGAGCAATCCCTTGTCCTGAGATCTTAAATCTTTTTTAGTTAAAATGTACGTTTGCCTTGGCTTGGATGTAATAGTGTGTGTACCTCCAGTTATAGTGCTGAATCATGGGTTTGAGGTGCCAGCTAGAGGAAAAAGGACTGAGTCCCTTACTGAAGCACTCATTATAAACAGCACCAGTGTAGATGGAGAACAACCCCATCAGAAGGATCAGATACCTCCCACCAAACATCATGCGCCAAATCTAAAAGAGAAACACAAATGTAAGACTTTAAGATGCATTAAAATGATTAAAAGTGACAGTAAATAGATTTATAATGTTGCAAATAATTTATTCTTCTTTTGAACTTTATATTAATCAAAAAAAATCTTGAAAAAAAAACCTATTATGATTTCCAAAAATTTAAGCAACACAACTGTAATAATGATAACGAGAAGTTTCTTGAGCACCAAATCTACATATTAGGATTATTTGTGAACGTTATCTTAAATTGTAATAATATTTCAGAATATTATTGTTTTTACTGTAGTTTTGATTAGAAAAATTCAGCCTTGGTGAGCACAAGATTACTAGCTTTTGAACAGTAGTGTAAAATCTCAATGCTGTTGAAAGGTAACTTAGAAAGATATTTTAAAAGAAAGAGTCTTGTATAGTATGTTCTATTTAAATGCCTTTTTTAGTCTTGCAGGCAGCTGTAAAGATTATGATATGCACTGTGTAAAATGAAAGAAACCTCATTAGTGCTATTCCTCATCTTAGGGTCTCTCTCCTCCAGAAACATCCACAGGGCAGCCATTATCATGAGTAAACCATGACCAACGTCTCCAAACATCACCGCAAACAGGAAGGGAAAAGTAATGATGGTGTACACAGCTGAGAAAGGAACACACACACAAGACATTTATACTAAATTTATACTAAACAATAATGCTAAATGCAACTTTAGGTAACAATGTCCATGTGGTGTGTGTGTGTGTGTGTGTTACCTGGATTAACCTCTCTGTAACTGGCCACACCATACGCATCCACAATGTTCTGGAAGCTGGACGTGAATGCGTTGGTGTTATAGAGTGTTGGAGGAGATGTGGGTGCAGGTAAACGATTGTAGAAGGAGTCTACACTGCTACCGCTTTTTCTCTAAGAAATAGAAAAAAATATATATGCTATTGTGAGATTCACTGCTTTGAATGAGCGACCTTCGGTTCACTATTATATTTCTTAGTCATCTAAAAAAGTATGGCAACTGTGTGCACCACAGTACTTCTTTAAGACCTAAAAATCAACATTTGATATCTGTGATGTATTTCGTGTGAAACAATTCACTGAATGACTCACCGTTCCTTCTAGCAGAGCGCTCTGGAGCAGAAGCAGTTTGGCCACAGGGCACCAGGCTTCTGCGATGAGACACTTGTCCGTGACTGAAGGGCTGCAGAGGTTGAGGACCGTCTGCACGGCTTTACACTTCTGCACTCGTGTCTTCCACTGTGGCACCTGACACACGCAGCGGGACAGCAGCTGCTGCATATACTGCTCCGTCTGAGACAGCACCTGCAAAGTTGAAGTTGAAGTGGAACTATCTTAATAACATCTTATTATTATTTCGGTCACACGTTAGATTAGATTCTCATTATTAGCTCACTATTAACAACTTTTGCCACAATAAACACCTATATAATGCTTATTAATTAGTCATTAAGGTAAATGTTAAGTTTAGGTATTAGGTAGGATTAGGGGATGTAGAATAAGGCATTAATATTAGAGCCAGACCGATTGTTGGAGCCATTATTTTGAATTGTATTTTTTTTGTAACACTAGAGGGCGTATTAGTATTTTGAGTATATTTAAGTGGGGTGATAACGAGTAACAGGTGTGGCTAATGGAAGGTAAAACAAACTTTTTGACCGTGCTGTGCTATGTGGAGAGTGGAATTGTGCTCATGCCTGTATGTTTGAATCACAATTTTAGGTTTAGTGTTTTATTTTAGTTTTATTTTGTTGTTTGCAAAGCCAAATGGGCAATAAAAGGATTTGGCTTATCAAAAATTGAATCTGAAGGTATGGACATTTATTTATTTAAGTCAAAAAATAAGCACGCGTCAGAAACAGACAATGAAACCATCTGCGTCACTACACCGATATATCGGCAGGCCGATATTATCGGCCGATATTAGGCATTTTCCAAATTATCGGTATCGGCAGTTATAATTGGCCAATAAATGAATATTTTGCATCATATTTTGATAATGAATATTTTAACAAAATTTGTGACTATCATGTCCAGTTTTGCTGCTGTTAAATAAGCCGAGAATGAAGCGGAATTAGCTAGTAATAGTTACATTATGTTGTTACAGTGTAGTCCTTTTAACTTTTGACAATGTGACTGAAGTATTTCTTTAATAGCGCGTGACAGTTATAGCAATGAGATGTTATATTGAAAATGTATGTTTTACAATTTGTTGCGCGTTTCTGAAATAATAATTAAGAAAAAATATCGGGCGATATATCGGAACATCGGATTTTAAAACCAATAAATATTTGTATCGGTATCGGACTTCAAAATCCTTTATCGGTCGGGCTCTAATTAATATGTGCTTTATAATACTTAATAAAGAGCCAATATCCTAGTAATATACATGATAATAAAAAACTAGTTAATAGTTTGAATTGGAGCCTGAACTAAAGTTTTACCATTATTTCTTTACTTTTTTAATGAAAGTACTGTGCACAATTCATCGGTTTTATTTAATATTTTTATTAAAGGGATTTTTTTATGTTTGTGTATGAAGTCTCTTATAAGGTTGCATTTGTTTGATATAAAATACAGTAATATTGTGAAATAATATTAACATTATTGAAAACTGTTTTCTTTTTATACATTTTTAAATGCCATTTATTCCTGCGCTTCAGTAGCCATTACTCTAAGTGTCACGTGATCTTCCAGAAATCATTCATATATGCTGATTTGCTGCTCAAGAAACATTTCTTATTATTAGCAATGTTGGACACAGCTGTGTTGCTTAATATTTTTTTTATGTAAACCATAATACATTTTCTCAGAATTCTTAATCGAAAGTAAAAAAGACCAGCATTTATTTGAAATATATACTTTTTTTTGTTATAATGTAAACACCTTAACTGTTCTAGACTGTTCAATTAAATGCATCATTGCTAAATACAAATATTAATTTCTTAACTTTTTTAAAAATCTTACTCACCCTAAACATTTAAATGGCAGTGTATAATATTCTCTTTATCCTGTTTCACTTGGAAATACATCAGATTATGAAAGATAAGTTAACTTATAATCTGCAATGTTTTGTTTAAAAACGTGTGCTTGTACCATTGGTGGTACCACTTCATATTTTGCTATCTAATGTAATGAAGTTTTTTTTATTTTATTTAATAGGGACAAAGCATGTTAATGACAATTTGTACAAAATACAAGATGTAAACAAGCCGTATTATAGCAATATTGCTAATTTACGTCCGTAGTCCCTAGGCAGGTACACACAATAACAGATACTCACTAAAACACAATACATAAAAAAAAACACATCACAATAATTTGCTAAGAAAAATATTTACACACTTGATTCTTCATAAGCCACTTTAAGAAAAGCTAGTATCTAACTATTTTACACTGCATGATCTTTTCTCAAAGAGAATATACAAAATAAAAGGATAAAGGGAACATTCAAGTCACCGTTTTGATATCTACTATCCTGCTTTCCAGGCCCTGAAGTATAACTTCTCTCTCCTCCAAGCCCTCGGGATACACAAAGGTGTGTGTGTGGAAACTATGAATAGAGAGATGGGATTCTGAAATAAGAATAATGTGATATCATGGAAAGGTGCTATAGTAAGCTATAATTAAATTGATATAAGCTATGAATGTACCAATCACAGATCTTCTTTACTTTCTGTCCAATCTGCTCTCCCCAAAAAGAGATCACAAAGACAGTCCACTGAACCATCTCTCCCTGTGAGCAGGAAAAACACATCATGTTTATGGCCAATTGACATTTTTATTAAAACGAGTTATCTGAATTATTTTAACGTAATTCTCTCTTACAGTGTCTGGCACTTCCAGCCTCTCCTCCATCTCCCAGAAGTCTACAATGATATAACCATGACAGGCCCGCCATAGCAGCCGCTCAAACGACGGAACCTTCCATGGATGAACCACGCCAGCGACAAAGCTTTGCAGGAAAGACGTGTTTTGTTACGTATGTGAAAATAATATTACAAATAGTCAAAAGATTTGCTCACATTTAGGTTGATCTGTGAAATTTTGCAGGCAAATTCTAATCATTTACGGTAAATTCACTGTGCAGATTTCGTTCATGTTCATGCAAATTTGCCGCACTGACCAACAGAAAGCAAATTCAAGTTTTGAAAGTGACTTCTGTGCAAGCTGTCCTTCAAACATTACTGACAATTGATATTTTTTCCAACAAAATGTCGCTAATACCATGTCACCTTACCCCATTCACATTTACTGACGTTTAATGAAATTTCGCTGAGCCAAATACAGTCATAACAATAGCAATCCATGTATTTTGAAGTTTCTTGTGAGGGCGAACGCAGATTGCACTCATGTTCCAGTTGGTCACCCAACTTTGCCATGCTGACCAACAGAAAGCTAATTGTTTGAAAGTGACTTTGGTGAGAGCAGTGCTTCACAAATCTCTAAGCTATTTACAACCTTTTTTGCACGCAACATTTTGCAAATTTGACTGTGTTTTCCAACCTTGTTGAAAAACCTTGTCCACATTTTTAAACTTTTCCTAATCAAACACACCTGATTCTACTAATCAGCTCACTACTAGAGACTCCAAGACCAAAAATAAATGAGTCGGATAAGGGAGACATCCAAAATGTGTACTGTTAGTGTGCCCCCAAGAGTTGGGAAACACTTTCTTAACATTTACATTTTCATCTAGATTGCTAAGGCAGGCATCACTATTATAATGATAACTGCACTCTATGTTATGAGAGGACACCAAGCAGGAATCCCGTTTTTGTCAAACAGCGACCCCTAGAGTCACTGTGGAGTACTTGTTTTTAACGTTACTTTTGTAAACACCACTCATGCAGAGCGTGACGTGTTAAATAGATAGTATACAATAATTTGTCGTTTAATGAGATCTAATATATGTTGTTAGTGGTGAAAATATATAAAAATACTAAACATGCGGATCCTATTGAAATTTCTAAGAAACTATACCGAGCAACAGTAAATGTGACTGCACCTCACCTCAAGCGCATATCTTGTCTGCTGTCCAATAGCGCTGTGGTCTCAAGAGTTGGAGGTGGAACCTTTAAAGACATCATGAGAAGGTTTGATGAATATCGGAGAGAGATCTCTTGGAGGTAAGCATGCTAAAAGTTGGATTTTTTTAAAACCTGTGAGGTTGGTAGTAAAATGCTCTGCTTCAGGACCCCTCTGTACTGGCTGAGCTGGATCAGCTGGTTACGTAGACTATCCCTGTTCCTTGACACCTAAATGCAAACTGGGTCAAGATCACCACTTGCACTAAATTGTTTATCATGGAACACAAGATATTTCTGATTTCTAAGCCTATTTCTCTTCCCTCCTCTCACCTCTTTGAGTTCTCTGGCAAGTCTCTCGCTCTCCTCCTCAATGGAGAGCAGCTCTCTTGGCTGTGGGGCTGATGGGATTGGCGTGGCCATGGGTAGAAGCCCTTTAAGAGGAGGATAGAGGGAACGATTGACCTCTTGCTCCAGATATTCTAAGGAATAAGAGAAGGGGAAACGTGTTGAGAATGAGCACAATCAGGCTACAATGATTATGCTACAATTCTTTGATGAGAGTACCTTAAAATAAAAAGTGACTGAAATAACTACTGTGTATAACACTTGCTGTAGGGGTAGCTGGTCACTGAAAGGTAAATATTTAATGGTTACATACTGAACGTTTTCTCCAGCTCCTCGCATCTTCTCACTTCTGAAACAAACTTCCTCTGAAAGGCATTCACATTTGGGTTCAGCTGAGAAAATGGGTTTAAGAGAGACAGAACAAGAGGGAAGAGAGTTTATTGTAATATTGTGAAATACTAATACAAATTTGAAAATATTTGTACTGCTCAATATTTTGGTGGAAACCTTGACCCTTTTTCAGGATCAAAAGAACAGTGTAACAATGTAAAATTTGTACTTTTGATCTTGCTGATTAAAAGTATTAATCAAAAATATATCTTACTGACCTCCAACTTTTGAATGCTATATTTTATCCATTAAACTCACATCTCTGAATTCGACTAGGCCCAACTCCCCAAGCTCACTGACGCAGTTGTAAGCCGAACCTGCCTGAAGGAAAAGCTGGACCAGACACATCTCTTCACTTCGGAAGAGGCTTCCCATGGTAGCCTAAAATGATGCATACAAATCTCAACAATAAACAATACAATGTTAACAGTACAAAAATGTAAGTAGCTGAGAGATCAGCATTTCCATATCTTGCACATTTAAGAACAAATGATAAGTGTTCTTATTTATTGTGTGCTTACACAGTGTGACAATGAAAATAAAAGCCCTTATTGGGCATAGCGGCTACTTATTTAATAGGGTAGCTTGTGCTTTTCCTAATTTTGATCCAAGAAAAGGATTCTACAATGGAGGTTTTCATGTGACAGTAGTTAGATGTAATCTAATTTGAGATTTCATAGGGGATTCACCCATACCCATGTGATGATGAATACACTCATGAAAGGAAAACAGAACCTAAATTAGAGTCATCTGAAACTGATCTGTGATAAGGTCCCAGTGATCAGTACTTTATTGCACTTGAGAAATGGCTAAATAAAATGGATCTGTATTATTGATAGAACCATGGCATAAAAAATATTGTTTTTAGCAATTTAAATATAAAACTATCCGTAATGCTTTGAAAATATGAATGCTCATAAAGATTTGTTTAGCATTGAATGATTATTTATTTTAAACAGTTACAAACGCTTTATGAACAAGTAGCTACACTAGGGTGACATGACCTGTTTTCACGTCCTGGAGGTGTTTCTTTTAGTTATTTATTATTTACCTATATATTTATTTTGCTAATACAAAAGAGACATTATTTCTATCATTATTTCATTCATTATTTTTGAAACCTTTCATAATAAAACATGAGTAACCTCGAAGAATCTGAATTTGTGTCTTAATATAACAATATTCTAGAGGAGGCATAACCTACTTTAAATGTATTGAAATTAATAAGGCATCTGTGAGTAAACTTCGAGTATTATTTGAGTATCTGTTAATCAAAATGATGTCACCCTAACGGTGTTATGCTATTGCTGCAAGGCATTTCCTCGCTTTTACCAGACAAGTAAAGATGTACAAAGAGAGCCTTTAACTGCTTTCAGGCCAGTGTAAACAGTGGTATAAGTATTTGCAGTGACATTTTACATATTTAATCAATATGGTGTGGCTTTGTGAGAATTATTGGAATTATTCGAGTCTGTCGAAAAGCACTTGGCGTATGCAGTCTGGTGGCAGTGTCCCGTTACTGCAGCATTATGGCGTAACAACATAAACAAAACCCACCGACAGAAATGGGACAGTACAGTGAAATGAACAAATTCGATTCATTTGCCTGTGAATATGTTTAAGTAGGCAGTATTTATTGTGTAAACGAGGAGCTCGTTTTACACATTAGTTCAATTCAAATTCGTATTAAAACTGATGATCTTACCGTATAAGAGACGCGGATCGATCAATCCAAGGCGGTCGATGTTGGAAAATGAATTATCCACAATTCGATCTCATGGTCGGTTACATTGTGTGAGGTTTTGCGATGTAAACAGCGGATCTTTGAGCTCGTGGCCGCTCATTACTCCAGTTCTAGTCATTGCCATGTGATTCAGTCAATGAATTAGAACTGCTACAGTAACAACAGTTCACAAGCCTAGAGCACATCAACGCAGCATATTACCTCTAAAACTCAACGATCAGAATATAATGATGGCAATAAGGAGGATGTTTATATGATGATCAGATGAAAGTAACAAATAACAATAAATAATCTCTTAATGCCTATTTATATTTCTGCATAAGATATACTGGGATGCACAACGGTAATGTTTGAAATTAATAGCTTTGGAAAACAATTAGCCTATAATAAAGCATATTTTACAAGTTCGTTAAAATTAAGTAAAGATCATAAAAATAATATTTGAATTGGCAAATGTATAATAATTGAATGAAAATGTAATAATATTTGAATTGAATTACCAGCCTGGAAAAAAATCTAAATAATCCATGATTCGATTTACATTTTTATCATTATTCATCAAGGCAGGATTCTCTTTAACATAACATAAAGCCAAAAACCAAATTTATTGAGAGTAGCTTTAGAATATCGTTCTATTACCCATGGATAATGGACACAGCAGCTTGGATGGTTACCCATTGAAAAACGGTGAGCATTCCTGAAACTAAAAATGGTTCATAAAATAATTAATAATAAGGCCTCATTCTATTTTAACTCATATTTTTCATATTTCATATTTTAACAGGTGCGCTGGAGTGGAATAAGTTGCCATTTGACATAAAGATTTTAAAGGATAATGTTGGCTTTAGTGAAGACATTATTTTTTGCTATGGATATGTGTAGCCTATTTGTTGTGGTTTGTCATGAAAATGTATCGTTAAAAGAAAATGAAGGACCACAACTAAGTTGATGCAACTTTATCATGTTATCCTTGAAAAAGAAGTTGTTACAACGTTGTATTGCTACTTTTTTATGTCAAATAAACTCGCACCTTATATTTTCATACATAAAATAAATCATCAACCTTGACAAAGGTCTGTAATGAAAGTGTTTCTTGAAACATCAACTGGTGCCTTTTTGCAATCAAAATGACCAGTTAAATGAAATGAGAAGAACTAATGCTTCTTGCAGAATAATTATGTTCTAATACAAGCAGCACTTTATCATGAGGCCACATTGGTGGTTTTAATGTGTGATGAAGAGTGATGAATAAATGAGAATGAGATGTGAAAAAATGGAGGGGTAGTGAAAATAAAAGTGATAAAACTGAAAAAGAAGTTGTTACAATGTTGTATTGCTACTTTTTATGTCAAATAAACTCGCACCTTTTTTTTCATACATAAAATAAATCATCAACCTTGACAAAGGTCTGTAAATGAAAGTGTTTCTTGAAACACTAACTGGTGCTTTTTGGACGTCATCAGGTCTCGGTTTGAGTTTATGTCCTTTTTTTTTTTGTATCGTTGCAATCAAAATGACCAGTTAAATGAAATGAGAAGAACTAATGCTTCTTGCAGAATAATTATGTTCTAATACAAGCAGCACTTTATCATGAGGCCACATTTATGGTTTTAATGTGTGATGAAGAGTGATGAATAAATGAGAATGAGATGTGAAAAAATGGAGGGGTAGTGAAAATAAAAGTGAGACAAAGTGACAAAATAATGTAAATGCATCATGTAAAAGTTGAAGTTGAAAAAAAAAAGAGTCTTGAGTCAGAGTATGTCTAATGCAGTGAATTGAATGGTAACACCCAAATGTTTAGATTCAAGTTTAAAGTAATTACAAATAATGAATGTCTCTATACAGGAGATCTTGCAAGTTTATCATGCAAACTGATGATTAAATCTTTATGATCATAAGTGACAAAGCCATTCTGACTGTGAATTGCAGCAACTTTGGAGTGGAGACACATTGAGATCACAACTCTGTCAGTAATCACAAGATCTCACATTTTTATTTTCTAGTGTGCTAGTAAAACTGCATGCTTGTCATTTACAAGACACCTCTGTCTATGTCTATAAAATAGTTTCCACTTGGTGAGCAAGCACAGTGCCGACATGGGTTAGAAATGAAATAGGAGAAGTGTCATGGAAATTAGCAGAATATGCAGGGTATTTATTTATTTATTTTTTATTATTTATTTTTTTCCTTTAATGCAAAAAACATTAGCCAAAGTGTAACACAACCCAGATTGCAATGAACAGATCGCGAAAATCGCAAAGGTTCTCTGCTAAAGTACCTAGAGAGGCCGTGATTAACTTTAATACCTTTTGTGCTGATGGTTTAAGATCCTCATGCATCTGTATATCCAGCACACTGGGGAAGAACTCCCTGAGACTTGATTGTGTTGATTGTCATCCAGTGCATATTTTGGTTGCTGGATAATTTGCTTGTGGGCCACTTGGAGAAGCACAGCTTAGTTCTCTTGTGTTGGTACTGTTCTTACTCCCATGCGATCCATAAGATCAAGAAGCTTATCTTCATCATTAGCATCAAGGTGGACAAGATATGCACTCAGACTGACTAAGATACAACATTAGTGAGTCAAACAGTAAATCAGGTGAGACAGTGTGTTCACCAAATGTGATTGCTGCTGTAAAAGCTTGAGCCAGCCGAGAGGGAAAATATCCATGGTCCTTTAATCTCTTGACCATTATCCTACCAACAGATTTCCATTCTTCCTCTGGCCTTTTTGGGGATAGTGATGGCACCCTCACATCTGCACCCTCTGCTGCACAGTCTAAAACTCCCATATACATCCCTGGACACGCCATCAGCATCTGCCCCCATTTCATGAATGAAGCTGTATTTCACAGAGTAGGACATCATTGCTTCATCCTTGAATTGGGTAATTAGTTCCTCCAAGACACTGACTTTGTGGAGTTTCACTGTCACATGCAAAAGTTCATAAGTAGGACTTAATGGGCCAGCAGACGGTGTCAGAATTGACAGGAGTTGAGCTAAGGGCATTGATGTTTATCTGCCTTTTCTATAGGCTCATGGAAGATTGTGTCATCAAGATCTTCTAAAAATGGACCACCTTGCAAAGGGACCTCCGATGTATCACACAAAAATGTAAGATCAACAATCTCTACAGCAGTAGAGACAAAAGCTTCCACAGTGTGTGTCTGCTGTTCACGTTCATGTGCTTTTTGTGTCATCTGCTCATTATCTTCTGTTGTGTTTTTCTGATGCTCATCTGCATCTGTCTGTTGATCAGTTCCTTCTGTCATCTCTGTGAACACTTCATCTCCATTTGTCAGGTGCTCTGTGAACAAGTAAAATCTAAAAATCCCCAATTTATGTGTCTCAGAGCTCTCCCACACTAACATCAAGGTATGCTTCCTGAAAGTCAACAATGTTGTGACTGAACTCTTCCCACTTAGAATATTTGCTTACTGAATTCTGATTGGTCATTTACCGAGCAAGAAGCAGAAGCCTAAATGTATTTATTATGTTTTATGGTCTCAGCACAGCCGCATTGGTTTCCATTGGCTCTGCAGGACATGAAGCCCTGTATGTAATTACAGCCCATTCTCACTCCCAAGGCGTCACTTAACTGACGCCTTGGGAAGCATTTGGACATGCTTCAATATCTGACGCTTTAAGGCCAATTTATACTTCTGCGTAGGGTGCGCGCAGTAGGTACGGCGTAGCATACGCACAGACGCGTCCCATACCGCGTACCCTTCCGCGTTGCCTGACGCGCACCTCTTCAAAAATGTAACTACACGTCGCGACGACGCGGACCGCAAGATCGGTGATTGGTCGGCTTGGTAGCATCGTATTTCCTCATACGCATTTCCGCACGTACCTTCTCCTCCGACGTCTTCTCTCATTTCTGCCTTTCAGTTTTAGTAATTTCACTAAAATGAACTGTTTTTCCACCCCAATAAGCTCCAACTCCAACATGATCCACTCTCTTTCAGTCGCTATTGCTTGTAGTAATCTAGCCGCGAGGAATCTAAACACAGTGGAACATTAAAACCCTCCGCCGCCTCCTAGCGTTTCGGAGCAGTACTGCAGAGCAACCAATACCTGAACGCAGAAGTATAAATGCTCACAACGGCGTCGCCTACGTGCGTAGCCAACGCCGTACACTACGGCGTACCCTCGACGCAGAAGTATAAATCAGCCTTTAGGCGCCCTTTAGCGTCAGTTAGATGACGCCCTAGGATCGCGTGTACCCTACCCCCACCCCACACCTAAACCTAACCGCGTCCTCTAAGACGCTTTCCTTTAGCGTCAGTTAGATGACGCCGTAGGATCGCGTCATGTAAGTGACGCTAAAGGGCGCCTAAAACGTCAAATATTGAAGCATGGTCAAAGGTGACGCCTTGGGGTGAGAATGCGTTGGTAATTAAGAATGATTCCTTTGCTCTTCCACTTGATGTTGAAAACCTCACATGTGCTGTTGAAAAACTTTTCAAATTCTACTGGCTGTGTAATCTTCAATATCCATGCCAACTGACACACTGAAACAGATGTATTCTGTCAAATTGATGAAAGCAGAACAAATAATCTAGGAGAGAATGTCAGACAAGTCAGACTATGCTGCTACTTTTTGCTGCCTGCATGTATGCTTCTGCTAATGTAACTTATTATGTACAAAAAAGTATAACCTGCACAAAGGAAATCCTAGATCGTTCCTTTGGTAATTTACAAGAAAAGATTAATACTTATTTTAGACCAAGCTGAGAAAGTTTGGACTTATTTTGGAAATGGTTTCAGACTTTGTTCTATTTGACATTGTATTTTACAGGATCTAACATACGAGTTTTAAAAATATTTGATCTGTTGTTATTTAATGTTATTTAATATTTTATGATTGATGTTTTGAAATGCTTATTTTTATATCAATAGTATTTTTATATTATGAATTCCATGTTAAAAGTGCAGTGTGGGTTTTTAGCGACATCTAGCGGTTCGGTTGCGAGTTTTCAGGTTTGCACTAAGGGCTCAGCCCACTGTTCACCCCTCCCTTTCGAAGAAGCTACGGTTGCTAGAACGGGACAAGCATCTCGTCGCCTGAGACAACAGAGAATAGCCAGAGTAAGCAAAGAGTGTGTAACATTGTCATTGTTTCTGTACCAAAGTCCATTATAAACCACATCATGGATAAAGTTTACAAAGCCATAGTCAGGTGAGGATCAAGGGTTTTAATATATAATTTAATATAATAATAGTAATCAGCTGATTGTCTCACAAACGTAAACCAGCACATTTCTCCCCACATACTAGCAAACAAATGGGTTACCTAACGTAACCTCGGTTCTAGATGAGGGGACGAGTATTGCATAAGCTAGCTTACGCTACGGGAAAGATTCATTTTATCATTTTAAGATTCATTATCCTAACTTTTGTATCCATTGTCAACGCAGTGCAGCAGCTGCAGACCATGAGCGGGCTAGCTAGCGAGCTCATTGGTTGCTCTGCGGCAAACTGCTGCAGCCTATGAGTGAACTCGCATGATTCCCGCGGTTATGCAGATATAAATGTCTCATTCTAAGGTAATAAAAACATTACGGTTTATTAAGTAAGTTCTTTATACACTACTGAAAACATAGTTATGTCATATTGCTTTTCTGGTAATAGATACGCAACTTTTTTACAACTTTAAAAAAAAAAAAGCTAAATAAACAGTATGTGAACCTTATTCAATTCTTCAGTGTGATTTCATGATAACTGTACATATTGTATTCTGATCTAGGTTTTTCAATAATGTTTTATAATAAAATAAATCTATAACACACAATTGTGTTAGATGTATACAAAAAAGACATATTAATGTGTTAACCAAAGTAACACATTTGTCTGTGTGTTTTCACAACATATATTCTGTATTTCAACACAGTACAGTATGTGTTGTCCCTGAGCACACTCAGATCATGTGTTGAAAACAACACCTGTTGTGTTGTTATTAACACTTTTTTTAAAGGGTAACTAAACCCCTGGTCAGAGCCTGACTCCACCCACTGGCAATATTTGAAAAAATTCTGTAAAAGTGGGCAGAGCCCAGCGGAGGGGGTCGTGCACCAGATACGCATCTCTTTGTATGGAACTTGCCTAACTAGACTAAAAAAAGTAAAAAACTAAAAAAAAGTTGGTTAAGTGTTTAGTTACTCTTTAAGAGTGTGAGCCGATGCAGACTTATTACAGTCAATTTCATTGCAGTATGCACATTATTGATGACTCATACTGATATATTTCTCGATTTGTTTAATGTATCAGTGCACTTTACAGAGATTTTTAATTCGGGTTTGCAATCTCTTAAATCGTTGAATGTGCTTAGACAGTGAGTATTTATTTCTGTTATATTATTTGGTTCAGAAACTACCTCAAGTACACTATTATGTGCATATGGTCACTCTTGTGCAATAAACAGTTCAACTCTATCTGATGACTCCGACTCCCTGACCAGAGTTCTGCAGCGATCAATAATATAATCCACCAGTTTTCAATGGGGCAATTCACAACAATAAGCATCAAACTTCAACACCTGGTTCACCTTTCTATTGTCCACACCGAGCTGTCAGGTTTCGTTTTTGGACCAAAACTATCGGGCTTGCCCAGTCACTGTTGGACTCTTCTATTACCCCCATATCTAGCATTGCCTCTAATTTGTCCTGAACTACCATTTTTTTTTAATGTTTTTATGCGCACGACGACGTGGTGCTGAATGAGGTTGGTTCGACCAGGCAGGGGCGAGAATACATCTGCAAATTCTTTCTGCAGTTTCTTTACGTCAGTGAGCTGGGACGGCAAGAGGTGATCTCCCCCAGGGTCCAGGGCGAGGGATTGAGTTTTTAGAGTTGCCTCCGGCCCGAGATCCTCCTCCCTCCTCACCACTGTCGCCAACATCACTGACTCAGCCTCAGACCACTTTTTGAGTAGTTTGAGGTGGTATATTTGGAGTGCTCCATCCCTGTCTGTTCGAACCACCTCATAGTTGAGATCTCCAACCCGCCATGTGACCTCAAAGGGGCCTTGCCACTTTGCGAGTAATCTTGAGCTAGACGTTGGGAGCAATACAAGCACTTTATCTCCTGGTGTAAATTTGTCGTAGCCTAGATCCCTGGGCCCTGTTATACAGCTGACTTTGCTTGTCTTGGGCTAGGACATGCTGAAATTCATTTTTGCTAGAGGAAGGTCTGTCCTCCCAAGCTTCCTTGCACAAAGGAAATCCTAGATCGTTCCTTAGGTAATTTACAAGAAAAGATTAATACTTATATTTTACTTTCACCGTGGGCAGTCCACAGCACCAGACAGTTTCTCTCTTCTCAAATAAATTGTCCTTCTTTCAGGATCGGCAGTCCCCCGCGAGTCCCAGTCCAAGTCTCTCTCTCTCTCTCTCTCTGTCTACTGCCAGTTTATAAGCGGTCTCTCCACGCCAATTACTGCAATCAGACACAGATGTTCATCATCTGCACTTGACCTACTTACTCACCGCCCGCTCTGTCCCGCTACAGACTTCGCAGAACCACGCCCCCCTCGCCACATACCCCCACCACCCGACTCAGGCCGGGAGCCTCTAATTCTAATTCCCTAAGGACGTCCATAGAGAAGCTCGAAGGGGGAGACCTCACGTACAGCAAACAACAAGTCTTACCACTTGTCCCAATTTTTGCTGTCCTCTTGGACGAACTTCCGAATCATGGTCTTCTAAGTGTGATTAAATCATTCCACCAGTCCGTCTGTTTGTGGCTGAGAGACAATGGTGCGAATCGATTTAATGCCCAATAACTCATAAAGCTTGCGAATTTTACGTGACATAAACGTCGTGCCCTGATCAGTGAGAATCTCTTTCGGGAATCCCACCCGGGAGTTTAATGAAAACAGTGTGTCCTTCTGGGTACCGCGTTGCATAATCCACCAGGACTAAAGCAAAGTGGTGTCCACGTGCTGACTATTCTAATGGCCCGATGAGGTCCATGCCAATTCGCTCGAAGGGGACCTGCAATAAGGGAAGTGGGCACAAAGGTGCTTTTGGGTTGGTCGGTGGATTAACCAACTGGCATTCACGACAAGAGGCGCACCACTTGCGCACATTCTCGTGAATGCCCGGCCAGAAGAACAGGGTCCTGAGACGGTTTAGTGTAGCTGCTTGTCCCAAATGTCCTGCCATTGGGTTACAGACTTTTTGGTACTAACAACTGAGTTGTATCTTGCTTTGACTGGGCGTCTTTGTTCACCCGATACATCTTATCTTTTAAATGAGAAAAATAGGGATAAGAGAGCGGCTGGTCTGGGTGAAGGAGCTGGCCATTGATCGAGCAGACCTGATCAAACACATGTTTTAGCAAGTCGTCCTGGGACTGCTCCAGGGGAAAATCATTGCGCTCTGTAAGAACGGTTCTCCCCTGAGCACTCCGTTTGCCTGCACAGTTCCCAGGGGTCCCAGCTCAGCTTCGCCCACCTGAACGTCAGCCAACTTGACCCTATTTTCATTTACCCAAGAGACACCCGCAGTAAAAGTCCCCAATAGTTTGTTAAAGTCCGGCCAATTAGTTCCCAAAATCAGCAAATGCCTGAGGTGCGGATTAACGGCCACCCCAACTCTATGCTTTTGTCCCCGGAGTTGAATCACCACAGACAAAATGGGATAACTCACCACGACCCCGTGCACATACCGTGCCTTAACCACGTGGCTCTTATCCAATGCCTGAGGATGAATCAGGCTTTGGTGGATCGAGGTTTGGTTATAGCCTGAATCGACCAAAGCCTGATACGTAACCCCCCTTATACTTACTGGTACAGGCCAGTCTGATCAAGGGCTGCCGCTGGCGCGTCAGGGACCCGGATAAGCGTCCCCACCTCCATCACCGGACAGCGATCAATGAAATGACCTGGGTCCCTACAGCGCCAACAGGCCGGCCCAGACCTTCTACGCGACCCCAGTGTCAGGAAGCGGGTCAAGGAATTGACGTGGAGAGAGCGGAGGGTCAGCTGCAGCAGTGGAGTGAGTGGAGGAGACAGCCGTGGTCTTCGTGCCGGGAGAATTTAACTAATTTGCGGCATAACTACTCGATCACGAGTGGCTCAACAGGTAGATATATAGAAAAACTCATCTTCCAGGCATTTGACCGACGAGGTTGACACTTCAGCATGAGAAATCGGGGGTGTGGCGTGTGAGCATGTGAAACCAATCAAATGCGGGTGTCTTATGGCCAATATGCATGAGAGTTGGCAGCTATGTATATCAGCCACCGACTGGTACGGGTGTGTGGAGCATGTCATTCACTTTACCAGCCACACCAAAGCAAACAGGAGAGCATTAAGAGACGGGGCAAATAGAATTTAGTTCAAAATTTATTTATAGAAACTTTTTATTTGTGAATAAAGTTGGGTATCATAGTTTTTTTATCACGATTCCCGGTCCCGCGGGATTCCCGGAAAAATGTCAGCCTCTACTCACCACGCGGTTCTGCCCGCTATCTCCTGCTACAGACTTCTATGCCCCCCTGGCCACAGTGACGCTGATGAGGAGAGAAAATTAATCAGCTGCCCAATGACATGGTTTTAAAGCTGTTATCCAATTTTTTTGGCCTTCAAAACATCATAAAATGCACATAATAGATCAGAGAAATCAAATTTTTCTCTGGGAATCCCTGAGCCGCCCTAACTTAACCTACCTCACATTCGGGACCACATTGATCATAAAACCCAGCCTTTGCATGGTAATGAAACTGGTTAATAGTGACCATTATATCCTAAACTAAAGTGTTACCTTAAAGTGTTACCTTAAAGATAAAAATCATACCTCATAGGGGGCTTAGCCTCCCTACAAGAAAAATCCTAGTGACCCCTTGGTGCTATAGTTTTAAATTAATGAGTATATTTTTGCCTACATACTATTATTGTGCAAGATTAACATTAATATAGTACTAATGGTACTTTAGTAGCAACAGACCTGTAAATTGATTAGTAGGGGGCACTGTATATACAGTATAGAGGTGTGAAACGCTTTCCTGTGTGATGAAGAATAAAAAAACTGAAGATGTTAAGATTGAGCGAAGGGGAGTTGTGAAAATGAATGGAATGAATAAAATAAGGTGAGGATAGATAGAAGACAAAAGTGCAAGAACTGCAATGGTAAGTAATTTTCTTGAATGTACAATTTTTGTATCAATTTTTATATATTATTTATATGAGCTTTTTTTCGCAGGGGAAATCAGGATCTATAAGATTTGTTCTGTTGATGGCTCTTCTCTTTGAGAGTGGCAGCTTTTTAACAATGGAGAGGTGTGAAACAGTTTCTGTGTGATGAAGAATAAAAAAAACTGAAGATGTTAATATTGAGAGAAGGGGAGGAGTTGTGAAAATGAATGGAATGAATAAAATAAGGTGAAACAGTTTCTCTAAGGACAGATAGAAGACAAAAGTTCAAGAACTGCAATGGTAAGTAATTTTCTTGAGTGAACAATTTTTGTATCAATTTTTATATATTATTCATATGAGCTTTTTTTCGCAGGGGAAATCAGGATCCCTAAGATTTGTTCTGTTGATGGCTCTTCTCTTTGAGAGTGGCAGCTTCTTAACAATGGAGAGAGGTAATGTTTAATTCGACAATATATTTCCAAAATTCTACACTTTAAGGTTCTATAGCCCATAGTTATCAACCCCATTGAATCTTTTTTTTTCTAATGTAAACCCTATTCCTTAATGTACCCCAATAACAATAAACTGTAAGGCAGATGCTGTTAACACAAAACATGTGACCTGTTTTGAGTAAACATTGATAGCATTAATATATTAACAGATATATTAACTTATATATTACAAGTTATTTCAAACAGACAAGGCAAACTATCCATACTATTAAAGTGCCATAAAGCTTAAAATAGTAATGTGTGTGACTGTCATTTAGGTCCTGATGTTGACCGTACTAACGTTACTTCGTGGTGCCGTATGCCTAAAGCCTGTGATGTGCATGGCTTCACTGATTGGTTCAAAGTGGGCAAACACTGTGTCAAATACTTCTATGGCCGTGCTAACTTCGCTGATGCCGAGGTAGGTTGTAGCATGTTTTTTTTAAAATAGATTGTTGCATTGTTACACTGAAGATATTTAGTTTATATTACCCTGAACATTATCACCTCCACCATTATAGTAGGCCTTATTAAATGTTCTTTTTACATATTCAGCTCAGGTGTAGGTCCAAAGCCCCTGGTGCACATCTGGTGTCAGTGCATGAAAAAAAGGAAAATGATTACTTGCTCTGCCTTGTGAAAAGATTTAACCGCAAAAACCTGCGCTTCTGGCTCGGAGGCTTTGAATTCTTCCAGGTAAACAGAAATTAGAAGAAATGAGTTGTTATTTTCTTTTTTTCCCTTTTTTTTATTGACATGCATCCACTCGTTTCTCAAACACAAAGAAACAACCTCTCATTTTCTTTCTTTAGTTTTTCTATTTAAAAAAAAAAACTCTTTCTCACTTTCTTAGTCTGGTCATTTTTTTTGGATTGATGGTTCCAACTGGAATTACCAAATTTGGACACGTGGTGAACCCAACCACATGTACACCAACAAGGAGGAATGCGTGGAGATGAACTGGAAAGGTAAGGATGGAGAGAAACTTGTTAAAACAACTAATGAGTTTAAACTTGATGTTTGGCTAAATTATTTATTATAGTGACATTGATGCTGTGAGGACAATAGGATGTTTGGTAAAACACAATGATAGATGAAGGTACATTTCACATTTTCAGAGGTTGGCAAGTGGAATGACGCCTCTTGTAGTGTCAAGAAAAACTACATCTGCGCCTTCAAACGACTTGACATGCTGAAAATAGACCAGGAGTAGATGGAGCAGTTTTATCTGAGTATCATTCTATAAAACATTCTGAATAAAATGATTTTCTCTGCATCAACAAAAAAACGTAAAAAAAAAATTCTTTAAAAACAATTCTTCCTTAAAATGATAATAAAGAACTTTTGCAATCAAAATGATCTGTTCATTTTTATTTATTTATTGTTTGTCTGATATGTAATTTTGTAACACATTTTTCCTTCAAATTCATGCCTTAATCTAACTATAGCAAATGCTTGTGTTGGGAAATAAAAGTGGTTTAAATCAGATTTTTTTTTTTTTTGTAATATTGTTTTTATTGCATTTTCTTGAACACTTACACAACAATATACATCACATGTCTGTAACATCAAATATAATGTACAAAAACAAAACAAACAAACAAACACCGGGGCTCTTATTACCTGAAAAGTGCAATAGTGCAAACCAACAATGGATAATAAAGTATGTACTTTGGAAATCAGAGTAAACAATTCACTGCAATCAAAGATAGCTACTTACTTACTTACTTAGATAGATATGATATCTAATCAAGCATTTTGTTCTTCCTCCATTATATTGTTCATATCCCCATGCTCAATAAATAGTAAAAAGGGACTCCAAATCTTCTTAAATTGGTCTTCTTTACCTTTAAGAATATATATATATATGTTATCTTTTCTACTGCTATGCATGAAGATAATTCTTTTAACCATCAAGTTATAGGCCTTTCTATCTTTTTCCAATAAATGGCGATGAAACGTTTGGCATGTAGAATACACATGTCAATCAATACTTGAGTGTCCTTATTAATTTTCCAGTTATCAGGATGAATACCAATAATGAAAAGCCCAGGATCCAGTGGCAATCTTACTGAGATTATATGCCATATCATATTATTAATTTCTCTCCAGAATGCTTTTATTTTATCACATTCCCACATACAATGAATAAATGTGCCTTTTGCACTGTTACATTTATCTGGTATGTTGCTATAAATTTTGTTTAGTTTCACCGGGGTTATATAGTTACGCATAAGCCAATTGTACTGTAGCAGCTTTGGCCTGCTGTTAATTGCCGGTACTTGGACTTTTGCACATGCTTGCTCCCATTTTTCATAATCTATCTTCAATCCAAGATCTTGCTCCCACATGGCAAGTCTGGATGTAGATGACTCCTGAGAACCTAACAATAAAAACAAGATATGTGTCCTCCACCAAAGGCTTGGTTTAGATACACATTTCTCCAGATTAGTTAATTCTGGTTCAGCAAGTCCTTGCACCCGGGCAACGTATAAAGTTCCTAATTTGCAATATTTATAATAATGTTTTTTAGCGATTTTAAACTTGTCAGTAATTTCAGTAAATGACATTGGATTTATTTAAATCAGATTTATTATAAATATATAACTCATCAAGGAAAACTTGAATAGGCCTACTTCAAAGTCATCACCTTTAGCCAAGTTTTAAATAAGTTTTTAATGGTGTTTATCAGAGGTCTATGTGGTGTTTTTAACGGCTAGGCACTGAGTTATGAAAGCCAGATTACCTGATTTATTGTTTAGGCTAACAATATGTAATAATTAAATGTTACGCACAAACGCAGCATAACAAGAAATTTTGTATCGTGTACTCTCACAGTCTCTCTCTCTCTCTCTCTCTCTCTCCCTCCATCCCTCTCTCTCTCTCTCTCTCTCTCAATGTGCAATATGTACAATGTAAATGTACATATGTTATATGTGATGAGGCCAAAATATGTCTATTTGTTTGGCAATACTTTTTTATGGATTTTTTTTTTTTTGACTAATCTTAGTAAATAAAGAGTTGTGGCTGAATCGTAATTTATAAGCAAGATCACGGGAATCAATAACCTACATTTATATTTACCGTTTAATAATGCAATCGCTGCTGTCTGTCCATTGAAGAACATGACAGTCCGCGTCTGTTTTGGAACTATTGGGCTTCCATGAACCACGTGACAGCCTTGCGGCGACATCAAAGCGTGTCGCAAATGGCTTTACGCACAGCTGCACTACTTCCTGAACTTAAGCCAGCTCCTTGTTTCATGTCTGCTATTATTGGCCAAACTTGATTAATTCAGGTGTGTCTGATTATTGTTGCCGTGACTACTGAGGTCAGGCACACCTGAATTAATCAATTTGACCAATAATGGCAGACAGGAAACAAGGAGCTGGCTTAAGTTCAGGAAGTAGTGCAGCTGTGCATAAAGCCAACTCTCTCAATACATGGCTCTGGTCTGACCGTGCAGTAGCGTTAGCCATTAGGGCGTCTATCTTTATAATGTCTATGGAGGTACGTCACACACACGCTCACATAGAAGCTTTGCGCATTTTCACTACGAGAAATCTCGAGGCCAACAGAAAAGGAAATTAATACTCCATATTGATTAACTGTTATTCCAGACGCCTCCCGGTGCTATTCATATTGGAATTGTGTAATCACAGATTACTAACAGATGTTTTACACAACAAGGATATATTCTCATTGGGTTGTTGGGTTTTCACGTTTTATGTGAACTTTAGACATGGGTATCATCTACGGACAGTTATGGACATTATCATGGGACAATTTAGCCTATTATTGATTTTTATTAGCACTTTTTTTTTGGACTTTTATCCAAAGAGATATAATTTGTCAATGGGAAATACACCATAAATAATCTGTCATATACAGTGTCTCACATTAATGGGGTCACTTGCAAGTCGCAGCAGCACGATTGACGTGACCAGCGACATATTTCTGCTTCAAATATTGTGTGTAGTTAACAGTGAGTGGTGGTTTCAGACATTATAAAATAATAACCCCTTGCGGTGAAGCAGAGCAACGAAAAACATGGGAATGTTAGCTTACATGTATTAAAAGCAAAAGAATAGGCTAAGGAGGTAACTGTTTTCCTCACTTAAAATGTGATGCCATTTTCTCTACCCATTGCAATAGCAGGTAGCCTATTTATTTATAAGTTTCTATTATTTAATTCACATTTTAGTTTGTAACATATTTATAGCCCTTCTTGCTATGTGGAAGCTCAACCAGCAGAGGTCACTTCAGACTCTTTCTGTGGCGACAACAGGCAACAAGGTTTTTGTGTTTATATCAAAAAGAAGGCAAGCACTGCTACCAACAGAAGCTCATCACTGAGTTTGAAGGGTGTGCAGAACTTCACCTGCCTTCCAGCTCCTCTTTCTATGACACTATAGCTGCTAAAAACTCTCAGCTTCCCCCATCTACTGTTACCCCAAACAAAACTCTTCCAAAACAAATCTATAAAGTTTTTAAACTTTGTATTTTCCTTTGCATTTTTCTCCAGTGTAATATACTCATATGTCAGTTAAGTAAATTATATATTTTTTATGCAGCTTGTAGTTCTCATTAGTTATGTAGACCTACTTGTGTGTGAAACCTAGCATTACTCAGTCAAAAATGATCTCTAGCTCTGGGACTTTCAGATCTTTTAGTGCTTTTTGGGTTTAATTCTGTTTGATGAACCACCAGGGAAAGGCAGTGCTCTGTACTTATTTATTCATTTAGCTGACGCTTTTATCCAAAGCAACTTACAATTGCTCCAACTAGGGGTTAAGTGTCTTGCAGGGACACATTGGTGTTTCACAGTGGATTCGAACCTGGGTCTCTCACAGCAAAGGTATGTGTCTAAGCGGAAGCGGAAGAAGATGGATGGATGGATGGGTTCATGGTAAGCCACATCTTTGAATTGTGCCACTACTTTTGTGGAATTATTAAAAGTATTATACTTTTATACATTTACACTATAGTCCTCATCCAGGTTGTGGTTATAGCCTCTGCAGTGGACAGATGTAGATTTAGCCAGAGCCAGGATGTCATGGGAAGGAAGAAACTGTTCCTTAGTCTGTTGGTTTTGACTTACAGTGTTCTGTAGCGCCTACCAGAGGGGAGAAACTGGAACAGATCAAAGAGGACAGGAGCAGACGACGGACAGTCAGGACTGCAGAAAAGATCATTGGTGCCAACCTGCCCTTCATTCAAGACTTATACATTTCCAGAGTCAGGAAACAGGCAGGAAGCATCACTGCAGATTCATCTCACCCCGGACACAACCTGTTCCATCTCCAATTTACATTATTTCATTTCTATCATTATTCATCAAGGCAGGCTTCTCTTTAAAGGGATAGTTCACTTTGAAATTAATTTTTGATATGTTTTAGCTTACCCCAAGGGCATCCAAGATTTAGGTGTCTTTGTTTCCACGGTATTTTTAATTTTGATATTTTTCGGTCAAACCGTTGTTGTCTATCAGTCATATAATGCAGGTTTAGGGGGTCCACCCTCGGTTCACCTCTTAAGAGCGTGCACAGAGAAAACCAAATTAAACATGATTTAATGACTCGTAAATGTAAGTACACATTGATGGCCTAACACACGAAATGAGTGGTTTGTGTGACAAAAACAAACAGTTTCGCTTGCACTTGTACATTGTTTACACAGAGATTTCGGAAGTTTTACCAGACCGAAGCGCCCGTGCCCTCAGAGCAGTTGGACATGGCTGGAGAAGAATTAATGCTTCTAGCATAAAAATGCATTTGCGTTCTAAAACAAGCATTATTTTATCATGAGGCTACATTTGTGATTTTAATGTGTGATGAAGAGTGATGAATAAATGAGATGTGAAAAATTGAGGGGTAGTGAAAATAAAAGCGACACAAAGTGACAAATGTAAATGCATCATGTTAAAGGTGAAGTTGAAAAAAAAAATCGATTGTTTTTATGTTTTTTGTGTTTTTACCTGTGAACCTGTAGCACTTTTAGATGTGTCCTTCACTTGTAAAGTGCAATACAAATGACATTTTCTAACAAAAAAATATTTTTTGAGTAAGAGCAGATTTTTGAGTGCATTGTCATCACAATATGACACACCCGTAATACCCACAGGCCAAACTCTTACTTTAGCAGGCATTTCAAGAGCCAACTAAGATATTTCTGAATGTAGAGTATCCAAGTATGCAATGATCCAAGAATTTTACTTTCGGTTTTAACTTTAGCTTGCTTGAATATTAGAGTTGAGCCGGATACTCGGCTGAAACGAGTATCCGGTACGGATAAAGCACTTTTGTCGAGTACGAATATTATACGAGTAATACGAGTCAATATCTGTGCTCGGATAAAAAAAAAAAAAGTTATGTTGAGATTAAGGCTGAGCGATATATCAATATAATATATATATATATTTTTAAATGTGATATGTAATTAAACCATATTGCATATCGATATAGGCTATTCAGGTTTGCGCTGTGATCCTTGCTCCAAGCAAGCTGCTGAGTGCTGATCCAGAGCTCTCTGCACTGCTCCCCGCGCCCCAGCCACTCCTTTTCCACTTTGCGTGCTTGATTAAAGCATGTTATGTTATGAAATAAAGTCTTTCACCTCAGCAAAACGGACTTTCTGTCCTGTCACCCGTTATACTGTAACGTTAGTCGTAGCGCACACTCAATTGCACGCGCAAATGCGGCGGCGCGCGCTGGATCGCCTCTGTATATAAAGTGCAAAAGAAACTATACGAGCATGCAACACCGTTACGTTGTAAATTACACGAAATAAAAGCAATGCAGTTATGATTTTCATTCTATTCACCAGAGCAGTTTCCATGTTTCATAAACAGTTCTTGTTAGTATTGTGTATTCACTATTCACCATAGTAACTGTCGTTTCTATATTAACCCCTTAATGCCCCTATTTTTCTTTGTGTTATTTTTTATATTTTTTTAATGACTGTAATGGCTCATACCAACGTTGTATTAACAAAATAAATAAACCAATTAATAAATCACAATTACAATTCCAAGGGAATAATCTGCAATGAAGATTTTTGTAATCATGCAGCCCTAAGGTGAAGAAACCTGTTTATTATTTATTCATTTGGTTTGGCAAATGTTCAAGTTTCAATAAAACTATACTTGTGACATGTCATATTTGGCTTTGACTGAACATTTGCTCTCACTTTGCAGAAAAAATATCGGGATATATTTTGTATATCGAAATTCAGCCTAAATATATTGGGATATGACTTTTGGTCCATATCACCCAGCCGTAGTTGAGATGAATACTCTTGTTCATTACATTTTACTTCATAATTGCAGCCACATGTGTTGTATTCATTGTTGCAAAACTTGTTTTGTAGTTCGTTTGTTATCGTGATCAAAACCATTGATCTGAAGCTCAATGCTGATGCTGTCATGTAAATAGTTTTATTTCTTATCAGCAAAAAATAAAGCAATTTCAGATCAACCCATATCAATTGCATGCTTAAAATAACATACCGGTTAAAGCCCCGCCCATTTCAAGACTACCCGACCCACTTCCGGGTTTAGGCCCCGCCCAGTCCGAGTACAGATACAGATACAGATAATTCATATGGTTAACAGATACAGATACAGATACAGATAATGCTGTACTCGCTCATCCCTATTGAATATATTATCATACATTTCAGCATCTAAAAATGGGCATAAACAGCTCCAGAGTTGATAGTGAACTATTTCAGGTTATAGACCTTATGTAGCCCCGCCCCTTTTCAGCATTGCGCTCGTCTTTTGACTTCCGGTCTGTATTTTTACAGCGATCTTGCATAGGTGTGAATGAACTGCTCGTAAAAAAAATTCCTGGTCGACATTTGTTAAGACATCTGCTTTACAATGCTTATGATAAACATTACAATGCTCATGGTAACTTTTGTTAACTCTACAATAAGTAAATCCACTTCACCAGCTAATTACTCCTCGACAGTGATGCCATAGAAATATACAGAGCGACCCCGAAACCGGAAGTTCAAAGACAATATTCTAAAGATGACGGCGCCCACGTTTCTCTGGTGCATAAGGTGAATAAGAAATTAGAAGTGCTAAAGCATCTTGCACTTGTGTTTATCATTTTGAAACATAAGTCATAGTGCAAAATGTGTTTTAGTATGTGATGTGTTAAGAGCATGAGATTTGCAAATTGCATCTTGAACTTGTTTAATGTTTTACAGAGTGATTTATTCGACAAATTGGTTTAGTCTATTAAGAATTCGGTTCAGAGAATGGGCATTAGTGTTTTAGCAATTCAGAAAAAACTCTATGCATTGTGAATATTTTTAGTCAAAACAATGCGCTTCTGACTCTGAGGCTTTCAACTTATTAAGGTGGAACAAACAGAAATATTAAATTTGGGCAACTGGTGAACCCAACCACATCTTCAATAAGGAGCAATGTGTGGAGATAAACTGGAAATGTAAGGACAGAGGGAATTTGTAAACAAAAACTAATGGTTTATGATTATTACAAGCTGTGAGTTAAACAAGTTCTTGGCTCTTCCTGGAAGTCAAGGGAGTAGGCTATCACCAGTTGATTTTTTTTTCTTGCCTGATAAATGAAATGAGAAGAACTAATGCTTTTTGCAGAATAATGCATTTACATTCTAATACAAGCAGCACTTTATCATGAGGCCACATTTGTGGTTTTAATGTGTGATGAAGAGTGATAATGAGAACGAGAGGTGAAAAATGGAGGGGTATAGTGAAAATAAAAGCGACACAAAGTGACAAATGTAAATTCATCAGGTTAAAGTTGAAGTTGAAAAAAAAAAGAGTCTTGAGTCAGACTATGTCTAATGCAGTGAATTGAATGGCAACACCCAAATGTTTACTTAAAGTAATTGCAAATAATGAATGTCTCTATACAAGAGATCCTGCAAGTTTATCATGCACGATCATAAGAGGCAAAGCCATTCTGACTGTGAGTTGCAGCAACTTTGGCTGGCAGCGTCAAGTGGAGACATTGAGAGATCCAGGGCTGTGTCACGCGTTGAGAGTGACAGTCACTCATTTCGGTCTTTTGTCAAGCACTCCCGCCACAAATTGTATTCCTCAAAAAATATATATAATATATTTATAATTGTAATATTATACATTATGCCATGAAGCATGTCTCCACAGAAATTCTTAGTCGAGCCTGCGCAATCAAAAAAAAAGAAAGGAGCTTCACAATAGCCAATCAGAAAATAGCACTATTGTATCTGGGTAAGATTTAACGCAACAACCAATGAAAAAAAAAACATATCCTGGAATTGTACATATTTCTGCGTGATTCTACGTCATCTTTCTAAAGTTTTGTTTACCCAGAGGAAAACACTGGAGCTTCGAGCATCACTTTGAGCACAGAGTAAGTCATGATCTCCTGTTTTAATGTTACAACAAATTCACAATTTGTTCGACACAAACAATGACAACTTGACTGCTGTTAGAGAATGATTCCCAGATAATTAGTACCAGCTTTTCATGAGTGTCTGTAACTTAGCCAACAGTTTTACAGCCTGTTCACTGACAGCACCTCCTCAGAACAAGTAGTATAGGCCTAGTCATATTTCCTTATCACACAATGACTAACATATTATCACATCACATTATAAACATCTCTCTCTCCAAATAGGCTTAATAATTTTAGTAGCACTAAATAAATGAAAGTGTATTGCATAGTTGATGTTATTTGATACTAATAATATTGTTTGGACAGCACCCTTTTGTGGCAAATGTCACAATAGTCTGTCTTCAAAACTTGAGAGCCCTGGAGATCACAACTCTGTCTGTAATCACAAGATCTCACGTTTTTATTGTCTAGTGTGCTAGTAAACTAAAACTATTAGCCTTTCAGATGCTTGTCATTTACCAGACGCCTCTCCTCAACAAATGTACTGTCTACAAAAATAGTTTTCACTTAGTGAGCAACCACAATGCCGGCATGGGTTAGAAATGAAATAGGAGATGGGTCATGGAAATTAACATAATAAATAGCTGGGTTTTTTTTTTTTTGTACCATTAATTCAAAAATCGTTAGCCAAAGTGCATTACAATCCAGATTACAATGAGTGCAGAGCCTTAGCAAGTAAAAAGTCATGTTTAGTAAATTGTGGCAATATATCTTCTCATTCATTGGATTATGGTTATCCACTGAAATTGGAATTTATATGTTGATGCACACTGTAAGAAAATATTCAGTAAAAAAAAAAGTGAAAATTATTATGGGAAATTCTTTCATTAACATAGTGCCCTATTTGACAGACTTCTGCATCTCTTGATTGTGCTATAATTTCAAATTAATGAGTATTTTAGCCTACATTCTATTATTGTTCAAGATTAACATTAAGATTGCACTAATGATACTTTAGTAGCAATGGACCTGTAAATTGATTAGTAGCAGGCTATATACAGTATAGAGGTGTGAAATGCTTTCCTGTGTGATGAAGAATAAAAAAACTGAAGATGTTAAGATTGAGAGAAGGGGAGGAGTTGTGAAAATGAATGGAATGAATAAAATAAGGTGAAACAGTTTCTCTAAGGACAGATAGAAGACAAAAGTTCAAGAACTGCAATGGTAAGTAATTTTCTTGAGTGAACAATTTTTGTATCAATTTTTATATATTATTTATATCAGCTTTTTTTTTCGCAGGGGAAATCAGGATCTCTAAGATTTGCTCTGTTGATGGCTCTTCTCTTTGAGAGTGGCAGCTTCTTAACAATGGAGAGAGGTAATGTTTAATTCAACAATATATTTCCAAAATTCTACACTTTAAGGTTCTATATAGAAATCAACCCCATTGAATCTTTTTTTTTTCTCGAATGTAAGCCCCATTCCTTAATGTACCCCAATAACAATAAACTGTAAGGTAGATGTTATTAACACAAAACATGTGACCTGTTTTGAGTAAACATTGACAGCATTAATATATTAACAGATATATTAACACAGACTTATATATTACAAGTTACACTTCAAACAGACAAGGCAAAATATCTACATATACTATTAAAGTGCCATAAAGCTTAAAATAGTAATGTGTGTGACTGTCATTTAGGTCTTGATGTTGACCGTACTAACGTTACTTCGTGGTGCAGTATGCCTGAAGCCTGTGAAGTTTATGGCTTCACTGATTGGTTCAAAGTGGGAAAATACTGTGTCAAATACTTCTATAGCCGTGCTAACTTCACTGATGCCGAGGTAGGTTGTAGCATTTTTTTTTTAAATAGATTTTTGCATTGTTACACTGAAGATATTTAGTTTATAACATTATTACAGTACATCCACCATTAAAAACAAAACATGTATATGGTCATTAAATGTTCTTGTTCAGTTCAGGTGTAGGTCCAAAGCCCCTGGTGCACATCTGGTGTCAGTGCATAAAAAAAAGGAAAATGATTACTTGCTCTGCCTTGTGAAAAAATTCAACCCCAAAAACCTGCGCTTCTGGCTCGGAGGCTTTGAATTCTTCCAGGTAAACAGAAATTAGAAGAATTTAGTTGTTCTGTTTTTTATTGACATGCATCCACTCGTTTCTCACTACACAAAGAAACAACCTTTGACTATATTTCTTTATTTTCTCACTTTCTCAGTCTGGCAAATTTTTTTGGCTTGATGGTTCCAACTGGAATTACCAAATTTGGACACGTGGTGAACCCAACCACATGTACAAAAAAACGGAGGAATGCTTGGAGATGAACTGGAAAGGTAAGGATGGAGAGAAACTTGTTAAAACAACTAGTGAGTTATAATCACATTAAATTTAAACTTGATGTTTGGCTAAATTATTTATTATAGGGATATTGATGCTGTGAGGACAATATGATGTTTGGTAAAACACAATGATAGATGAAGGTACATTTCACTTTCCCTCACATTTTCAGAGGTTGGCAAGTGGAACGACGACTCTTGTAGTGTCAAGAAAAACTACATCTGCGCCTTCAAACGACTTGACATGCTAAAAATAGACCAGGAGTAGATGGAGCAGTTTTATATGTGTATCATCCTATAAAACATTCTGAATAAAATTATTTTCTCTGCATCAAAAAAAAAAAAAAAAAAAACAACCTGAAAATAAAAACAAAAATAATTCTTCCTTAAAATGATAATAAAGAACTTTTGCAATCAAAATGATCAGTTGATTTTTATTTATTTATTGTTAGTCTGATGTGTAATTTTGTAATACATTTTTACTTTAAATTCATTGCTGAGTGGGGCGGGGCTCATTTGCATATTCATAAAAATAGAATTGCGTATGCTAAATGGGCAAGGGTGTAGAGCTACATTCAAGTGACTCAAGTTTAGTCATTACCTCAACAATTCCTCCTTACAAATAAGGTTAAGGAAATCATATAAATTAATTCATAGAGTTTATCCTACAAAGGTATTCTTACAAAAAAATTACATTAATATTGATTTAAAATGTTCTTTCTGTGAATGCTCCACTGAAATAATCTCTCATTTGTTTTGGTCTTGACAATATACCAGTATTTTGGAATAATGTGGAAATTTTCATTGCTGATAAATAATATTTTCAAACCATTTGAATTATCTTACAAACATGTGATGTTGGGCTAGGATCGCTCTTTATAGGATGTTGGTTTTATAATAAATTTTATTTTATTTCTATATAAATTTCATAAATGCAAGTTTACAAAAGGCAAATCTCTTTTTATGGTGCTTGGAAAAGTAAAGCAATTCAAGTGATTAATATATGCTCCTCCTTTAACATTTTCACATAATATAAAATTTAAATAATATATATATATATATATATATATATATATATATATATACATACTGTATAAAGATGGACAATATCTGTCCTTTCAATCAGTCTTTCAATATAGTGCTGCAGGGATGACATATTTTGCAGGCACATCTACTCACTTTAGATTTTTTTTAAAGCTTGGCACCATTTTTTTTTAATGGTGGTGGTCTTTATCTCACACTCTTCCCAGTCTTTTAGTCTTAACAATGGCCAGAATTTCAGTGGATATCCTTAACACTAGGTGTCAAATTTGACATTGACAAAAGAAAGTCCTCCAGTAGCAACTTCCTGAAGTTATTCCAAATTCCTGACTTATCAATGTAAGCCTTACGGAAACTTTAAATATTTGCTTGTGTTTTTGGAAAAGGTTTTTTTTTAGAAAATATGCAGAATTTAACGGATGTGTGATGTCAGAAACACAATTTAGCAGCCCAGTTCCATTCACTGGGGAAACACCTTTAACCTCAGTGCTGTTGGTGAATTGCAATGAAATTTTATGACTCAAAACACAAGGATTATTAGGATGTTTCATTATGACCAACAGTCCTGTTTTCCCAGGACATGTCCTGTTTTCACATCCTGTCCTGGCCGTCCTGATGGCTGTTTTTTTTTATAAAGTGATGAAAATGTCCTGGTTTTCAGAAAACAGGGAAAGATCAGCTCTATAGCAAAATATAGATGGGCAAACAAGGATGATGAGGAAGAAAAGCAGGATATAAATATATTTTTTACTTTTGTACTTTTAGTTCTAGTTCTTCTAGTTATTTTTCTAATACAAAAGAGACATTATTTCTATCATTATTCATTCATTATTTTTTGAAACCTGCCATAACAAAACATGTTGAGTAACCTCTGAGAAGCCCATCTGAATCTGTGTCTAAATATAACATTTTTCAATCCATACAAAGGCATAGCATATTGAAATTAATAAGGCAACTTTGATTAAACTTAGAGTATCATTGGAGTATCCGTTTGTCGGGCCGATCGAGTGTCCTGGTTTTTGGTAATCAAAATATGGTCATCCTATCATTGCTGTAAAGTTATGGATTTACAAACAGATTAACATTCATATTTGTGCAGATAGCAACAGTTGAATTTTTGTGTTTACTTAAAGACTTGCCACAATCCGTTCAAAATCAACATCATTCTTATCTATTAGAGTTGAGCCGGATACTCGGCTGAAACGAGTATCCGGTACGGATAAAGCACTTTTGTCGAGTACGAATATTATACGAGTAATACGAGTCAATATCTGTGCTCGGATAAAAAAAAAAAAGTTATGTTGAGATTAAGGCTGAGCGATATATCAATATAATATATATATATATTTTTAAATGTGATATGTAATTAAACCATATTGCATATCGATATAGGCTATTCAGGTTTGCGCTGTGATCCTTGCTCCAAGCAAGCTGCTGAGTGCTGATCCAGAGCTCTCTGCACTGCTCCCCGCGCCCCAGCCACTCCTTTTCCACTTTGCGTGCTTGATTAAAGCATGTTATGTTATGAAATAAAGTCTTTCACCTCAGCAAAACGGACTTTCTGTCCTGTCACCCGTTATACTGTAACGTTAGTCGTAGCGCACACTCAATTGCACGCGCAAATGCGGCGGCGCGCGCTGGATCGCCTCTGTATATAAAGTGCAAAAGAAACTATACGAGCATGCAACACCGTTACGTTGTAAATTACACGAAATAAAAGCAATGCAGTTATGATTTTCATTCTATTCACCAGAGCAGTTTCCATGTTTCATAAACAGTTCTTGTTAGTATTGTGTATTCACTATTCACCATAGTAACTGTCGTTTCTATATTAACCCCTTAATGCCCCTATTTTTCTTTGTGTTATTTTTTATATTTTTTTAATGACTGTAATGGCTCATACCAACGTTGTATTAACAAAATAAATAAACCAATTAATAAATCACAATTACAATTCCAAGGGAATAATCTGCAATGAAGATTTTTGTAATCATGCAGCCCTAAGGTGAAGAAACCTGTTTATTATTTATTCATTTGGTTTGGCAAATGTTCAAGTTTCAATAAAACTATACTTGTGACATGTCATATTTGGCTTTGACTGAACATTTGCTCTCACTTTGCAGAAAAAATATCGGGATATATTTTGTATATCGAAATTCAGCCTAAATATATTGGGATATGACTTTTGGTCCATATCACCCAGCCGTAGTTGAGATGAATACTCTTGTTCATTACATTTTACTTCATAATTGCAGCCACATGTGTTGTATTCATTGTTGCAAAACTTGTTTTGTAGTTCGTTTGTTATCGTGATCAAAACCATTGATCTGAAGCTCAATGCTGATGCTGTCATGTAAATAGTTTTATTTCTTATCAGCAAAAAATAAAGCAATTTCAGATCAACCCATATCAATTGCATGCTTAAAATAACATACCGGTTAAAGCCCCGCCCATTTCAAGACTACCCGACCCACTTCCGGGTTTAGGCCCCGCCCAGTCCGAGTACAGATACAGATACAGATAATTCATATGGTTAACAGATACAGATACAGATACAGATAATGCTGTACTCGCTCATCCCTATTATCTATACCTCTTATATTAAGTTATACACATGAAATACTTTAGCACTTATATAACATCAATTTTGACTTAGAGGAGAACAGCTGGTGTGTGGGATCAATATACAGCGAGTCGACAAAAAAAATAGTCTGGTAAGCTTTGAGAACAAACTTATGTGAAATCAGTTCTGTGTTTCTGAGTTATTGTCTGACTTTTAAAAAGTTATGCAAAATAAAAAAGGTTGTTGAGAAATCCACATATAAGGGACTAATTCGGTAGTGATTTATATTATAATAATATAATAATAATAATAATTTTCTTTAACACATAGCCCAAAATCCTGCTTTCTTGACTATCAAAATATAAAATATAATTTGTATTCCAACAAGGCCAGTTTAGGCTATCTCTTCCACAAAGCATTCATAAAAATAGAAAACATAATAATAATAATAATAAAACAAAATAAATAAATGAAAAAGAAAGAAACCAAGAGACTCGGTAGACGGGAATAAGTTTGCATCATGAAAAATTATTCTTTGTTTTGCAACATTTCAGGGATTGTTTATACAGAATTATATAATTTAGAAAGGCATTAAAAACAGGGGATGTTTTAAGAAATCGACATTTGTGTATGAAATATTTGGCCATTAAAATCAGATTATTCACTCCAAACTCAGTTGTTCTGTTCTCCATTTGAAGTCCAAATTTAATGTGTTCATATGTTAAAATTTGAATATTTTGTGTATCATACGTGATCCAGTACTGGAAAGCATCCCAGAAGGTCTGGGTTACACTACAAGAGAAGAAGAGATGTTCTGCGGTTTCAATGTCAGAATTACAGAAATACATTCACATTCATATTAAATCTTTGATGCAAGAAGTTGTTATGGATAAATCTCATTCATCACTTTGAAGTGAACTTCTTTTACCTTCAGTAAAATAGGAAATGAAAGGTAACTGGTTCTTATCTTCCCTAAACAATTGCTGGTGAATTTCTTGAAGATTGAATGGTGATGGTGAAGGCAAGCAGATCGAAGTGAGAAGAACATTTCTAAAAAAAAAAATATCATTACATTTATTTTTATCTAGAAATATATGCATCTATGATTAAAGTGGGCTTTAGAGTTAAAGTAGCGACAGAGTTCACATGCCTTTTACTAAAGTGATCAGAGCTTGTGGGATTGCCTGAATTACAGTTTTAAATTGCCTCTCAGAGCATCAAATTGTATTTCTTGATGAATACATCATATGTTAAGAAGTTCATCCATTAAGAAGTTTCCATCCATTCACCATAGAAAAAAGATTACTTCTGTTAAGAATAGTTCAAGTATAGACATTATAAATAGCCTACACTGGTTGAGCATAAGCATTGCACCATTGCACCAGAGTAGACGGGCTTTGCACTGAGCTAAGACTGATGCATGCTGGGATGGGAGGGGTCCACTAGCCACGTCCTGTAACCATAGACAGTAAAAGAAAGCCTGTAACGTGTATCATGTTGCGTTTGTTTATGCAGCCTTGCCAGCCTGAATTAGCTCGTCGTCTGAGGAAAATATTGGAACAGCTGGAGCACTAATATAGATGGTCCGCATTTCCTCTCCATATAGGAGCATTTTGGTTTGAAGAATAAAATGAATAAATTGGGGCGTGCCCTTGCATTTATTTAAAAATGATATCTTGTTGTGTTAAATGTAAAAGGGTAGATTATAGGCCTTAGTGATAAAGTAAATAATAATAATAAAAGTTCATTCAGTTTCGATAAAAAATCGAATAGTTTAGCAAAAACACATAAGGAAGGAAAGGGAAAAGGTCATAAATATCACATTTAAGGAATGAAAAGGATCGGCACTCCTACGTTAAAGCCAGTATTTTTCAAAAGCAGGCATGAGCACACTTGCCATAGCCTATATACATTTCTTTCAGTTAGGCTACTCATTAAAAAAAAAATACGCTCATACTCGCACACATCAATCCTAACAAAAGCATCCTCGTGATTCGTCCACATCTTGACAAAAGAACAGGAATGTGCCCGGAGCGGTTTGAATGCACGAGCACAGAGGGGCTGAGTTAACTCTAGCCTACTACCACCATAGAAAACCACAGGACACACCTACCGACAAGAAAATTTACAGTCCTGGCACAGAGCTAAATCCTACACTTAAAACGGAAACATCCATCATATTGATAAAATTGTAAGTATAACCAACACGTTCTCTGTATCGCCTAGCATCGTTAAAATTTTGGAAATAACGTTAATTGAACGCAAGAAAGGCGAATGCTTTTTTTTAGCCTACAAAGTCGTTATTGTTGTTGTTGTGCGCGCGCGCGCGTGTGTGTGTGTTTTAAACAGGCGCCTAAAATGACGTTAGTTTCTCAAACATTGGCTTGTAGACTGCAGAATTCCCCACTGCTTGTGGTTGATGTTTGATTCGAAGCATAACTGTGACATGGTTTCCAATTAAATCAAAATCGGCGCCGAAGTGACATTAAGACGTCACCATCATGTTCAATTAATTGATTGGATTACTCGACATAAAGAAATCTAAGTAGTTCTGGTTCATGCATTCGCTTAGCGTGAAATTGAGGATGGTCTAATTAATCAAGCGTGAGATGCAGATTCTTAGCTGCCATTTATGGGCGTGTCCCAATCGATGTACATCAGTGCACTGCAGGAAAATGTTTCTGATAAGCTACCTGATAGCACTAGTGCGGTTGCCGATGGGCTCTATGCACGGCGGTATTTCCGGTGAAGGTTTAAGGATGCTCGATAACAATGCAATACCGAGAATATGAATTGAATTTTATACTCCATGGTTATACTAAAGAAACTTTAGTCACAAAAACAGCTAAAACAGACACCCCTCGTTGTGTTTATGCTTCTTTTTAAAATTATATTTTATAAACATAACTATATATAAAATTACATCTAAACGTATGAAAGTTTCGTTTCAAAGACGGGAGGACCGTGAGTAAATAATAAAGACTCTGCAATAATCCAGTTTTTCCCGGGTTTTCTCCGCTTTAATCTTCCCAACCGGAAACTGACGAGCATCTTTGTGTCAAATGCGGAACTTATGCGTGCATATAGCACATACAAGACAGAATAAACAGTGCACTAAAAATGCACAATATTTGAAACAGGGAGTTAGCTTTTTAGCACTTCTACTTCTAGCACTTCTAGCACTTCTAGTTCCCTGTTCCACTTCCGCCCTGTCTATGAGTTTCTAAATCGCCTAAAATGCTATGGTTGACAAAGCTTCTAAATAGTCCACCAATAACCTGCTTGTTTTTTTTTTTTTGTTTTTTTTTACTTTATTGTGTCGGCTTGTGTTTTTTTAAACTTTATACAGGCTTCAAAATGTATACATTTTGGATTGACTTGTAAAGATTATTTTGGTAGACAAAACATAAGGGTCATAACTCTTTGTTGAACACAGATCTTATTTTTTTGCGATTTTCCAAAAGTCAATGGGGAAAATGCTTAGCTTTTCGATCCATCGCGGGAACCCATGCTCTGCTAACTTCCGAGTTGTCCTACAAAGTGACATCATAACTTTAGCACTCTATTAAAGGGTTAGTTCACCCCAAGGGGGTAATCCATCACCCAGAAATTGAAGCCTTGAGGGAGCCGCCATTATAGCAGAACTTCACCTGCTGTTAGCATCCCATTGACAGTGAATAACTTTACTTCTGAGGCGTCCAAAGACTTCATTTGTCCATTATTTCTTTCTTAAGAAACACGACAATGTATAAAACGCTCCATTACTTTGTATCTTACGTTATGGGCCAGTAGATGCCGTTTTTGTAAAAAATAGGCTCACGATTGCTTCAGCACTAGGCAACTTTCTGTCGCACAATAGAGACATTACCGTATAGACAGGAGAAGCTCACAGGCAATGTTTTACTGTCTATGAGGCAATCAGGGGAACATGGAGGCATAAAGTCAAGGAAGAAGACTTTTACTGTCAATGGGAGAAGCCTATAGATAGAGAGTCCATAAAAGCAATGGGGCAAAATATTTCAACATCGTTTTGGCTTGGCACAGCTACTAGAAGATTTACTGTCAGACTGTCATTACGCTCAATCTGAGCCTGTGCAGTCGCTAAGAATTCAGACGGGAAGTGCAAAAATCGGGCTTCAAGTCTTCTCTGTTGAAATCAATGGGGTTGCTCTGTCTATTTCTTTTACTGACTATGGTCCCCCCCCCCCCCCCATTGAGGGGTAGGGCAAAGGGGTAAGGCTACATAGCCCTCAAAACTGAGATTTTTCAGAGGCACACTCCATTTTCAGAGGCTACGAGAAAGTTCACAGAAAGCATCGCAAATCACCGGCGAGATGGCTTGACAAACGGTTAAACATTTAAAATTTATTTAAAATGTAAAAACATTTAAAATTAATTTAAGAAATTGTATAATAAATTACCTTTCCGAATCAGAAAAGACATACATTTTGAATAAGGAATACTATAATCATCATGTTTCCTTAGTTTTTTTTTTGTTTTTTTTATGCTTACAAACAAACAAAGATGACAATCATAGCATATAATTCTGTTATAAAATTTGAAACATATCTGTACAAAATATGACAACAATATGTACAGAGTCATCTTAACTGTTTCCTCAAAGTTAAGAGCTGCTGTGCTGATTGTCAGTCATTGTCATATAGAAATCCTAAAAAAAAACTCTGTAACGGCAGAGCCATCGCCAATGACTGATGACAAATCGGTATCGGGTTCAGAAAGGGTTGTTTCATTTTGTTGTGGAATATTTCAACCCCTTGGCCCTTGTAACTCTGTTTTAAGGGCTAAGGGGTACACTCGAAACAAGGGGTAGGGCCAAGGGGTGAATTGGGATTGAGATTAATCTTGATAGGCTTCTTAAGGGATTGAAGGCTTCAAAATCTCCATAGGCTTCTTAAGGGATTGAAACTGGCCGGCCCAGAAAAGTTAAAGGGTTAGTTCACCCAAAAATGAAAATTCTGTCAGTATTTACTCACCCTCATGTTGTTCCAACCCCGTAAGACCTTCGTTCATCTTCGGAACACAAATTAAGATATTTAAGATATTAAGATCACTCCTGCATACTAGTCCATAAGCTTATTGAGGGAAAGACTCTTGCTGGCATCTAAAAGTCATTAAAGACATCGTTAAAATAGTCCAAGTGACTACAGTGGCTCAATCTTAAGTTTATCAAATGACGAGAATACTTTTTGTGCGCAAAAACAAACAAAAATAACGACTTTATTTCAAATATTTACTTCCTTCTCTATGGGCCTGTAGTCTGTTAACGTAATGTGATTGCGTAAAGCTATGTCACACGTAGGCTCACTATTGGCCGACGCTGGTCATGTGTGTGATGCGTGTGATGTACAATAACAGAAGCTTACGCTATTAAACTAGTAACCTGACTTGCGCAGAGGGAGAAATAAATAAATAAATAAATGAATAGTTGAAATAAAGTCGTTATTTTTGTTGTTTTTTTTGCGCACAAAAAGTGTTCTCGTCGTTTGATAAACTTAAGATTGAGCCACTGTAGTCACTTGGACTATTTTAACGATGTCTTTAATGACTTTTCGAGGCGAGCAAGTGTCATTCCCTCAAGAAGCCTATGGACTGTATGCAGGAGCGATCTTAATATCTTAAATATCTTAATTTGTGTTTCGAAGATGAACAAAGGTCTTACGGGGTTGGAACAACATGAGGGTGAGTACATTATTTTATTAAAGTGCATTTGTCAGTGCCGCACTCGTGACTCTTATTCTGCCTGACAAAAAAAATAAAAAAATAAAAATCGAGCCAAAACCAAATTTTTCCTTTTTTAAACTAAACAAAAAAATTAATGAACGAGCTGGTTTTCATTTCCCGTTATTCCATTCCAAACAGGAAATGAAATGATTAAAAAGTACACGGACCCTTTTGTACTCTGTCCATGCTTTTTAATTAACATATAAACAGTATACTGTATATTGTGCCATACTTAAAGGGATAGTTCACCCAAATATGAGAATTATGCGAATTATGAAAATACTACAAACCTTTTTATTTCCTAAAAATTGTTGAGCAGAAGATTGTGTACAACAGGTTTTTCAGCAAAGTTTCGATCATGTTGATAATTTAGAGGCCTGCATCAAATATGTTACCATAGGCCCAAAATTCTGGTTAATGGTCAAATGCCAGCTGACCAGTTTAAGAAAATGTTTCTAGAACTGTAATGTGTTCAGAATCTATCTGCAATATTAATAGATCATTTCTCAAACAGATGCTGAGTGTTTGGACCCTGTTAGCAGCTGCTATTTGTGCAGGTATGACAAGATTTGCTTCTTACACACTAAAATAACCTTACTTTAGTTCTTTAGAATCACAGTTGAATCATGTCATGCGTTGATATATAAGACAAAAAAAAGCAGTATACATGATTCTAATTGCCCGGCAGTTCTAAAGAACTTCTACTCATCTTGTAATTCTAAACAACATCTCTAGAATATGAAACAAAACAAAAATTGTCTCCCTCAGTGCCAGTCTCAGGAATATCTCGAAGGGATCTAATCCATGGCCGTCAGTTGTTTCTGGATCTTCCTGAAAGGACAGCGAGTTTGGATTTTACCTCTGCTGATGAGAGAGATAAGTTTACAATCTGGGAACATCGAGGCACCTCTGTCTTTCCCAGTAGACCCAGTAAAGGCCAAGTAAACAGTGCTAGTAATGGCTGGTCTTTCATAATCAGACATGTTACGTTTGACGACGAGGGAACCTACACCCTGCGCAATCACTTTGGTGCAACCATCTCCAGTTATACAGTGAAGGTCAACAGTGAGTATTAATTTAAACCTCTATCTCAGAATAATATCTCTGTGACGGTCCACATATCCTCACTGTTTTTTTTTTTTTCAGCCAACAGGGAAATCATTGAGCGTGTAGCAGGTGAAAAACTAAGTATACCACTGCTAGGACTCAGGCAGAGTGATGCCACGCTTCGTTTTTATGACAATTATTCATCTGTCATCCTGGTGGAGAATGGAGTTCCAGTGGGCAAGGAGAAACCAGACTATATTAACCGTCTTAAAGTGAGCAGCGAAATGATCCAGATTCTCAATGTCAATGTGTCAGATTTGGGCAGATACCAGCTCACCGATAATAAAGGCAGAACTGTCTCAAACTATACAATGCTACTAGTGGGTAAGAAAAGATTTTCTTCTATATATTTTATATTTTAAATTTGAACACACACACACAATTAAAAACTCAATACACAAATAAAAGAAAAACTTTACTTTATTTTTATGTCGTTTTTACAAATGAGGACATCCCCAAAATGAATTTTTTTTTGTCAGCTTCAGCTCTTACTTTTTACGAAACCTTGATTTTGGTTTTGGGGTGTACTAGAATATGCTTTCATAGTTTAAAAAAAAAAATTTCTCATATTTTACACCTCTCTACCCAGTCTGGCACGTGTCTTTAAGTTTTGATTCGATGAAGCCCCTCCTTTCTAAATACGAAATGTGCTGTGATTGGTTTGCTCGCCCAGTGTGTTGTGATTGTGTGACGCACCGTTGTGGAACACACAATGATGATGAGGAATAAGTTCAGAAATTTCTTTAATAATCCACACAAATAAATTCAGAGACACACAGAGAGAAAGATTGGCAACACTTAACGAGTGTTCGTAAAATGTCACGCAAGCTCTACTTTGATGTAAATATTAAGGATGGCATCAATAGGAATTTAGAAACATAAAGTCCAGGTTGTATGGGGTTATTAAGTCGTTGAGTAGAAGTGATTTATTTTTAAGTGAGCAGATGTTTAAAAGTGCTAACTTAACAGTCTTACTTTTTGTCCCCACAGCAATCTTAGTTTGGCATGTAATGGTTTGCTGTACGGCTTTTGAAGGCCTTAGATTTTAGATCATGTAATTGATTATAAAAGATTCATGCACACTGGGTTCCTGCTTGTTTTGTAAACACTTAAGAAAGTTACTGTTATCATAGCGGGGACCCGACACATATCACTGAGAGCTGGTATCAGTTGTTTGGCGCTGTGGCAGAGGCCGAAGAGCGCTCACAGGAGGAGGGGCTGGGCCTGCAGGCTTTGGTGCTTGTGGGGCCTGGCATTGTGGGGCATCTGGGGGCTTGCAGCAACAGTTTGGTTTCAGCATACACCAGTTTTTCCATTTTCTCTGAGAAGCACAAAAGTGGAGATGCTTGAGAGAGGGGCTGCTGCTCTGGTGTTATCGGAGGCTGTAATATGGAATCCTGGTTTCCCTCGCTGTTTTCCAGAAAGTCGTCCTTGGCAAATAGGCTTATTAGAATGGATTCTGAAGGATCCTGTGACACAGAAGACTGGATCAATAATGCTGAAAGTTCAGTTTTGCCATCACAGGAAACTTTTATTTGTTTTGAACAGTACTATTAGTATACAAATGTTAGTATAATAAATATATTCCTGTCTGTGTCTGTGTTTTGCAGGATTATTCTATAGATTTATGATGCATGTATTAGTAACCACTAATATTTTTTTTCTTGTCTCATCTCTTCAAATGTTTCATGTAGATCAACATCCACATAACCCTGGTGTGGGTTTTTTAGCTTTAACGCTGCTTGGCATTCCTTGTGGAATCTGCTTTTGCTGCAGAAAGAGAATCTGCAATAGGTGCCGGACCAACAAATCACAAACAGAGGAGTCCAACAACCTTAATACTGTACCTGTGTCCATACCTTGCAGCAACACAGTGATTGATCCTGTAGGTCCTATAGGTCCTGGAAACCCCGGCCAGGTAATATAAATGTGAAGATTCGGTCTCTCTTCCTGTACTTTCCTGTCTACCCCCTCATCTATTTATAAATTACAGGAATGTCCAACTGTCTGTCTGTGTGTTTTAATCATGTATCTCTCGAACTGTTAGTCCGGTGTGGATTTCAAACTTGACAGGTGTGTTGCTACGGGCACAAGTAAGTGCAGTCCCAAGTTTGACGTTGTTTGGATTTTAAATGCAAAAGATATCGGTAAATATATCGGTAAAAGCAGCACACATTGAAGTTGTGGTTTAAAAATAAACATTCTGACATAAACACTGTCATCTAAACATTAAGTCATCTACACTGATTACTTCTGAATATTATTCAGTAGTTATTCAGAAGTTAGATACAGGGGGGACAATAAGTATTTGAGTATATATTTTGCAGGTTTTCTCACTTACAAAGCATGTAGAAATCTGTCATTTTTATCATAAGGAGCGTTTCCATTACAGATTTGCGCAAAACTTTTGCGATATTTTCTAAATGTCGATAAAAAAAACTATTATGAAATGACGGCGTTTCCATTAACCGATGTTATGCGACTAAAATGTAAATGTAAAGAAAAAATTAATAATAATAATAAGCCAAGCAACATTTATAGATGTTAGTCTCTGTAGCAGATGTACATTGTAATGAGAATGAATGTTTTTTTTGGTTTCTGAACAAAGGGCTACATCGCTGGTTATCCATCTCATCCAGATCAAGGACAGATCCACTATCCTCCACCAACAGAGTGGAATGGACAACCTGCTGTTTCTCCAAACCCTGTGAGTTCACATAAATTCACACAGAGATGTACATTTACTTTTATTAATTTGACAGATCCTTTTATCCAAAGGGACAAATATAGAATGTTACTACAAAAGCAGTTCATCCTAAGGAAGCAGTAACTTTAAAAAAATCTGATAGCAAAACTTTAATTTACTCAAAGTGCTTGATTACCTGGATAAATAATTGAAAATAAGTTTTCCATGTGAACAGACCTTTATAGCTGGTTTAGCAGGTGGACCAGTATGGACATGCAAACCTAAAGGGTTAGTTCCCCAAATGAAAATTATGTCATTAATGACTCACCCTCATGTCGTACCAAGCCTGTAAGACGACCTCCATGCATCTTAAGAACACAGTTTAAAATATTTTAGATTTAGTCTGAGAGCTTTCTGTCCCTCTTTTGAAAATCTATGTATGATATACTGCCCTAGAAAGGAAATAAAGACATCATCAAAGTAGTCCATGTGACATCAGTGGGTTAGTTAGAATGTTTTGAAGCATTGAAAATACATTTTGGTCCAAAAGTAACAAAAACTACGACTTTATTGAGCACTGTATTCTCTTCGGGTTCTGTTGTCGAGCCATGTTCTGTGACTCTGGTGAGGACGCTGCTGACGTGTTATCAGTTTGCCCGAGCTTGGTTTACAGTCTGAGGAAGACGCACGCTGTAAACAAAACAATCTTCTCAAACATGTCTAAGGATTTCGACACAGATGAAGACACGGGTATTTTTTTTGCCCAGCCATATTTATTTGAACCTTAATACAGGGACACACCAGATACACGTCAGCAGCGTTTTACATCACCAGAGTCACAGAACGTGGCTCGACAACAGAACCGAAAGAGAATGCTATGCCGAATAAAGTCGTGCTTTTTATTTTTGGACCAAAATGTATTTTCAATGCTTCAAAACATTCTAACTAACCCACTGATGTCACATGGACTACTTTGATGATTTCTTTATTTCCTTTCTGGACAAGGACAGTATATCGTACATACATTTTCAAAGGAGGGACAGAAAATTCTCGGACTAAATCTAAAATATCTTAAACTGTGTTCCGAAGATGAACGGAGGTCTTACAGGCTTGAGGGTGAGTCATTAATGACATAATTTTCACAAGTTTGGATGAACTAGCCCTTTAAAGTGATAGTTCGCCCAAAAAAGAAAATTAGCCCATGATTTAATCACCCTAAAGCCATCCTATGTGTATATGACATTCTTCTTTCATGAAATGTCCTGGCTCTTCCAAGCTTTATAATGAGAGTCAATGGGTATATTTTCTTGAAAGTTCATCAAAGCGCATCAATCCGTTATAAAAGTGCCCAAACTGGCTTTGGGGGGTTAAGAAAGGCCCTGAAGTGAAGCGATGGATCCGAAAAATATCCATGTTTAAAACTTTATCGACTAAAATAACTTGCTTCCAGCAGATGGCCGTACGCATTATAATAATACTCCGACATCCTTCGACATACATTGTCAAATGTTACATTTTTTAATATAACAGCGATTGTATTCGTCTGAAAGAATGCCGTATAGGATGGCTTCAGGGTTAGTAAATCATGAGCTAATTAAAATTTTGGGGTGACCTATCTCTTGCCAAAATTCAAGATATGCTGGTACTTTTTAAACCAATATGAATTCCAAGCTTATTATGCTGGTTTGCTATTGCTATCGAACAACATTTTTTTGGTCAGGAGGTTCGGTCTGGACTCGATCCATTGAGGAGTAATTATGATTGTTCAGAAATCGTCGGGCCGATCAAATTGGCAGGGCAGGATATATAAGATGATGGACAGATGATTTGCAGTTACGTAATCATCACATTATCAAAGAGTGCTTGGGTTGAACTGGTTTCCACTTAAAGTTGACTGCAGCTGGAGAATTGAGATGTATAGATTCCACTATCGCATCTGGTCTAAAAGAAATCAACAGTGCACGTCTCATAATCAAAGCCCTATGGAGCAGTATTCTGACTAGAGTATGGTGAACCAGAGCACCATGCAACATTTAATGCCATTTATATTAAAGTGAGGGTTACATGTGCACTTTAAACTGGCAAAAAAAAAAAAAAAACATTTGTGCATGTTCTCTTTTTAAGGGCTTTCAACCAGCGTATGTGCCTCAAAACCCTGTCTACCCTCCTGACTTTGGAGTTCCCCCTGCTCAGCCTCCAGAGTGGAATGCTCCTCCCACCCAGTACAACCCACCTGCACCTGTGGCTGTGGTACATCCAACATATGTTGCTTTTTTTTTTGCTTTTTCATCCTGTATGTTAACATTTCTGTTTGACAAAAACAAGATAACAAACAACACTAATTAATTTAGCCAGGATTAGGCTATAGTTTAATAAGCACAAACAAGTAGCTTTTATAAACGTGCCTTTGAAAAAAAAGCACATTAAGTCATTTTTAGTGTGCATGTGTTTTGTTTGTGTATATTTTTTAACATTTACACTCTGTGTGTCCTCAGAACTATACGCCAGGGATATACAGCGCTCCTCCTGGGCCTGAAGCCGCAGGGTTTAAGATGAATGAACCGTCTCCAAACGCACCACTGCTCACACCTCAACCTGAGGTAAAGCTTACACTTTTTGTCACAGTCTGCAAAATCATTAAACGGGTCATGATCATTTTATTGTTTCCCTCCCCTACTTGTGAGTAAACATTTCGGTGCAATCTTGTGGTGTGCCATCTGTTGTTTCTAAGTGTCCTATAATCAAATGTTTCCAAACCTGTCCATTCCTTCAGTGACAGCCTTTTTGTAATGTCTACATTTTTAAACAAAATGCAAAAAATGTGCCCAAAATTGCTGAAAAACAACCTTCTGACTCTCTGTGTCTCTCTCTTAACCCTCTTTTTCTAGTCTCACCAGTCTAATATGGGCAGTGTTTCCATGGATATCCTAAACTCCGGTGATTCTAGTGTCCAGTTTGACATTAACAAAGGAAAGTCTTCTGGCAGCAACTTCCTTTAGATCCTCCAAAATCCTGAATTATCACTGTGAGGGAAACAAACACTTAGCTGTTGACTAATCGATACAAACCCAAGCCTTAAAAAATAAAGGTGCTCTAAGCGATGTCGGGTGACGTCACTTCTTGTGGATGTTTAAAGTATTGTCAAACAAAATGGAGGCTAGCTAGACCCTCCCTCCTCCTCATCCGTGCACTATCCCCCTAAACCCTAGCAGATAGTGAGATGTTTGCTGTATGTGACAAAAAATGTCTTTGCCTAAAAAATGTGACATTGCTTAGAGCACTTTTAATGGGGAAGAAGCTATTTACTGAAACCAGTGATATACAGGGGTTGGACAATGAAACTGAAACACCTGGTTTTACAACACAATAATTTGTTAGTATGGTGAGGGCCTCATTTTGCATCCAAATACAGCACCAATTCATCTTGGGAATGACAGATAGAAGTCCTTCACAGTGACCAGAGGGATTATGAGCCGTTCCTCTTCCAGAACAGTGTCCAGGTCACTATATGATGCTGGTGGACTCGCTCCTCCAAAACACCTCAATAATATTTAGATCTGGTGACTGTGCATGTTTAACGTCACTTTCATCTTCATCAAACCCTTCTGTCACAAGTCTTGCTGTGTGTGTTGGTGCATGATCATGCTGATACACGGTTTGAGCATCAGGTGCTCATGATCCTCCAGAAGGGTTTGGTAGTCCTCGGCAGTGTCGTGTCCATCAAATACAATCAGGATTGTCATGATATTGGAGTTCAAACCATCACTAATCCACCCGTGCTTCACTCTGAAGATTGGCCGCCAGGCATATAGATGTGAAACCTCCAACATTGGCCAGTGTTTCAGTTTCATTGTCCAACCCCTGTATATTTTACTGTTAGAAAGCTACCACCATATTGTTAGCCAAATGGTTTTAATATTATACTCATGCTACAGGGACAAAACTATGAGGATTTTCCTTCTAAATGGGCTTCCAACGACATCAATTGCTGAAAGTTGGGGATACTGAAGCAGTAATGCAATATCCATAGACAAATACTAGCCAAAATCTGCCTGACTAGAAAATAAAAGAAGATTTTTTTTGTGTGTGTGTGTCTATATAATGGAAGTTAATGGGCAGTTAGTCATAAATACTGTTTGGTTTCCATCATTCTTCAAAATATCTTAGGGTTCCACAGGGTTGGGTATCGTTTGAATTTGAACGATTCTGATTCCGATTCCGATTCCTTGTTTCGATTCCGGTTCCTAACGATTCTCGATTCCGATTCTTCTAAGAGGCAGGGTCAAAAAAGTTTAGCTAACCTTGCAAACCAACGGCCTTTCTGAAGGAAATAATCCTTTCTGAAGGAAATACTCCTTCTGTAAAAATACTCCTTTTGTCACAAATTTTGCATTTTGCCGAGATTTCGTTATTTTTAGAAAAGTGAAGCCACACTTTGGATCGCCGACGTAAGGTACTTATGTTCGACTCGCGTGGTTATGCCAACACTTCCGGTAGACGCTTCTTCGTTGGTGTTGTTCAGCGGTTTCTTCTTCCGCTCGGCGGACTGTGAATATCGAAACTAGGAATCGAAATTTTAACTTTTGAACGATTCCGGGAAAAACGAAAAGTTAGTCTCGGTTCCAATCGATACTCGATTCTCGATACCCAACCCTTCCACAGAAGAAAGGACTGCATACAGGTTTGAAATGATATGAGGGAGAGTAAATGATGATTGAATTATTTTGTTTTGGGTAAACTATTCCTTGAAGATGAGACTAAGCTACCATTTTAACTTTATTCATACAAGTCAGCCATGTTCTACACTTTTGTGTAGAACTAAATAGAATAAGCCATTACCATGATTTAGTACGTTTTTGTACAGGTTTCCCTCTGCCTGACAATGTATATTTTCATTCTTATTATTTTTGCCAACTTTTGCTTTGTACAGCCTTACCCCTGCCTCTTGAAAGTCATCTAGTTTTACAAAAAAAAACAACAACTAACGAACAAAAAAAACGGTCTTGTGTAACTAAAATATAGACCTCAGGAATTATAAGGTGTGTGTATGTATACAGTATGTGTGTGTGTTTATATATATATATATATATATATATATATATATATATATATATGTATGCACACTTAATTTAACACATGTACACATTACTATTGAATATGCATGTAAGTGAATTCTCTTTCAACTCTCTCAGAGTTTTTTTCTCTACTAACACGAATAGCCTCTTTTCGGCATTTGCTTATAGGGCATTTTCAAAGTGCTGTTAGCTGGAATTAAACAACAACTGCCTCAAATCAGGAATTAAACTACAGCTGCCTCAAACCTTTAAAAAAATATATATACTTGAGTCTTGAATATATTCATTAAATGTTATAGTGGTGTAGTTTTATAGTATATAGGGTAAACATTGTACTTGCTTAATTTTAAATGGCCTTCATATTGCAATGGATAAAGAAATATAAAAATACTTATCATTGTTCTGAAGTAAAATTGTTATCAATTTCTGCCAATATGACTGTATTTCTTACTGTTTATATTGCATATTCATTCTACATGTTCTCTTTATCTGTATTTCTTCTCTAGAGCCAACTGGCAATGCCTTATCCTTGTTATATGTTGCATTATTGGTAGTTTTATTTCAATGTTTTGCTTTAAACTATAATAATGACAATAAACGTGACTATCGTAATAAATATTCATGTCATTTCATTTCTAAGCTAAATTTCTAGCACATGGCTAGAATCGAGCAGCTCCAGGATTGTATCAAAATAGACGTTGCAGCTGTGATTCTTTTTTATTATTGCTGAGGTTTCAGTAAAGTTAGCATAACAAGAAAGATTCCACTGGATTCAGACAGTCGAAGGGGGTATGTACTGTAGAATAGGGTACAAAAAAAAGGGAAAAAAATTAATAAAATGCAGATTCTGGAATTTGAGCCGAAGATTTGCATTTGGTTGAGAATAAATGCAGGGACCAATTTTTCAGTTTGTGATTTCTGACTTTAGGAATTCATTTCAGGCTTTTGCTTCTCATAACGAGCCATAGAAAAATGTAGTGGATTGTTCTCAAGGAGAATAAATGTATTGGACAGGTTTTGTTAAATTTATTATAATGAACTGATTAAATACATTTTGTAATGTTGCCCTGTCCATCACATCCCTGAATAATTTACAAAGCAACAAAAACAAGATTATTTAATGTAGCGTGAAGACATTCATTATTTGAGCATTCATTATTTGTTAACAATTTAAACCCTTGAGGCCAATTCACACCACACAGACAAACGCCAACAAACACGTATATTTATTTATTCGGTTTTGTTCCTGTCTGCTTTGGTCAGGGTTTATTTTCACCTGACCACACGTTCAATCAGTGTTTTGACGTGCGTCAAAATCCAACTACCAACTTTTTGTTAATGGGCCTTTAAATGCCAGGACCAGTTTCCTTGAGAATCAATATTCTTTTAGCTAACTCTTGAAATATCAACGCAACCTCCAAGTTTAGGCTCCAAGTTTAGGGGGTATCAAGTCCCAATAACATGCTGGATTATATCCTTGGATTTACAACTGTGGCAAAGAGAAATGGAAATTAAAGTTACATCTGGTCTGGTGAGGGATTCCATAATCATTCCATTTTGCTTTTCTCCATCTCTCTCAGTCGTCTCTCCAGCATCTTGATTTTGTTTTCGAGGTGCGGATCTGGCTTTGCAGATGTTGCACCTATTCCTAAAAGGACACAAACACACACCAGGCCTGCTAATCTCATCGCTGTGGTTTCTGCAGAGGCTCCAGTGTCCCTGAGAATCAATCCAAACATGCCAATGGCAAAGGTGACCTTCAGCAGCCACATAGCCTGCCTCACAGCACCGACAACCAAGCGCAGGATGAAGGATATTATCATGTAGGCCACAACAGCCAGAAGGGCCCACTGAGTGACAAAAATCACTCCCTCCGGTGTAACTTTTTGGAAAGGTTGCTTGGCTAGATAGACACATGGAAAAACGTACATGTTAGCATGTGCTTTGGTTTGAATACATTCTAAGTACTTTTTTGTTTTGTACAATTACCGTCCATTCCTGCTGATTCCAAGATTTCTGTGACAAACTGGATGACCATGTTAAGAGCTGAAGCCACTGCATCTGATAGCCACTTCACACCACTTTGTAGAAACTGGTGCCCATAAATAAAACATAAGAGTGTAAATGTTTGTCCAAAAAAAAAGAACAACTCCACAAAACAGCATGACTTCATCCAAGAAGCATTATTATGCAGTAATGCATAATGTAATTTCATAAACAGTGGCCCTGGAGAAGTATTTGGACTCTTTACTCTTTAGAATTGTATGAATGCATTAGCAAAATATCAAACCACATCTGCAAAGCAAATGACCACACTTTTCTTAAACACTTTGAACTGGTGACAAAAAACTGGTGTAAAAGTCAAATCACTGAAATTTCAGAAGTTCAAGGTTTACCAAAAGTAACCCAAGGTTTTCATCACATTACCAAATGTAAAACGGATCAGTCTGGTTTGACCACCGGAAGGTTTCCATTTAGAAACATTACATTGATTTGCTTTTAGAAACCTAATAAATGTATTTTTGTCAAATGTTTCGCTTTTCCCACCAAATAAAATAATAATAAATAAATAAATGCATACTTTCTCATATAGCAAACAATATTAACTGCACTTGAACTAGATAGCTGATTATGAACTAGATAGAGAGATAGACACCAAAAATCATTTGTATGAAAAAGTATGTAATAAAAGACTGATTTTCCTCAATATAAGCTCACCTTGAGACACAGATTGATTCTTTTTTCGCCGACTGTAGAGACTAGGTAACTGTGTGCTTCCTCCGAAAAACTTGTGATGATGGACCGCACATTTTGCAGGGGACCAGATTGTTTGTCCCATTCGAAAGAGTGACACAATGGAATCAGCTGACATGAAACTGAAAGTATAAGTGTTGTAAAATATAAACACCGACCCATTTTAACAAGGTTACGCTAACTAGCCCACGCTCAGACAACGCTGACGCAGAATTATTATGCGTGAGGGAAATGTTCTTCTCAAACGATGTGTTAAAGAAACAACTGGAAAACAACTGAACTGGCAACAGTGTCCTACACAGAAAGACCCAGGACGATGAATTCAGGCGTCTCCACTTGGGAATTAGTAAAGTAAGTTTTGGATGGGCTTTTTTCCATATTAGAGATACCACCTCTATCCATCAATAATAAGCTTGGGGTTTACTAAACTAATCCATGAAGCGTTTATTTTCCTCGAGCAAATGCCTGCTTCCTCTTGAATTCTTTCCTGGAAGGAGGAGCAACCCTGTCGCCTATCGACGACTAGACTGTACGGTTTACATCATCCAGAAAAAAAACAACAACACATAAATTAATGCCATATGAGAATTGTGCAAGACTACGATTATAACTCTCACAACCATGTTTGGCTTTTGGGGGAATTTTGAAAATGCCAGAAAAATTATGTATAAATTTACTAACTGAGCATATCTGTATGCTTACATGAACTGTACATACCTGAAATTGTGAAAAACATAAGGAATAGTGTGCCACAACATAGATTTATTTATTATTATCAATTATTCCTCCCACAAATACAATACAGCAGATTGAGAGAAAAATACATTCTAATGAATACAATTAATTCACAAATTAGATTAATTAAAAAGGTTTCTGATTATTATTTTTTTTCAATTACTGATATTATTATAACCTTTTTTATATGTGTGAATGTTCTGCCTTATACAGCAGATAGGCATGTTTGGTTGGGCAACGCGTTGTGAAAATAGGCTCAAAAAGAGCCATGATCGTTGCGTCATTTTGAGCAATATCCATGGCTGTCTGACCCCACACATCTCTCTCCTAGAGAAATGGGTAGAAAGAGTAAATCACAATGTTTATCTAGTGTCAGTGTGTTTAATATTAAATTAATTTTTTTTAAATAAACATATTTAAACATCCTTCTCTAATATTGTCCAATAAGTAGTTCATACCAGTGGTGTGGCTCCATATCCCAGTAGTCTGCTGATCATAGATTTGTCTCTCAGACAAACCGCCTCATGCATTACAGTGCGCTCATTATAGTCTTTAGCGTCCATGTCGACTCCTGATAGAAACCAAGCACGCAGCACAGGGTAATCTCTGTTCTGCACCGCTCTGTTGAGTGAAAGGGTTAAACAAAAATAAGCTCACAGACTCATAAAATTATATAAATAAGAAGCATGCATTGTGCTGTAAAATGTTGTGTGACATTTATTTGTGAGATACTAAATGGTAAATGCTTACTGGATCATTTCCATGGCAATTCTCACAGTCTGTAGACTAACAGTGACTCCTTTTAATCTCAGGAGTTTAACAGCATGACACTGCCTAAAAGAAACACCAATAGTGACATGTTTGAGCTGAGCATGTACAAATTATTCATTTATGCCCCCAATATTAATTCAAATTACATTGAGTGAGAATTCAGTCGGAGATAATATAGGATAAATGAGTTGCTGTCAGGAAAGTGCTGCAGGGATGACATGTTTTTGTAGGCTGATTTGTAAACACAATGATGCTGTAAAAGCGGACTCGTGCATAGATGAGTTTACCCAAAGTCATTTTAGGCAAGTCATGCCACTCGGCCGCCATCTTGGCAACGCCTCCAGGCAGCTATTTTGGACTAACAAGACCAGGCTCCTATCTAAATGAATGGGCAGAGACTCAGAACTGCAGTTTCACTGGTCACCGAGACATAATTAGAAACAGCAGTAAATTATGATAAAAATGGGTTTGATGACTTTACCCCCAAAAAGGTTTAAAACGCCCTTTTTCCCACAGGTTATACTTTTACTACGCATACACAAGGGTTCTTGTCTCCGCTGTCGCAAACATCAAATGTGCGTGTGCGTCAGTGAAACCAGACGACGATAGGCTTAAATGTTTCCCGGCTTGACTGTTAAAAGCAGACGATTGGCTTTCCAGCGGAAGGGGCGGGACATGTGCACACAACCGCCATCTTTGTCATTATGGGTTTTCCCAATATAGTTGTATTGAGGATTTGGAAGTGGCATGTCTCTATATAAATTGTCTCTGGTTTGCCTGTCGGCTAATGACGTTTAATGTCCCCAACAACCGGATGTATTTGATGCTGTATAATAAAATGTGACAATATTTTTAGCTTGTGTTAACCAGATAACGTATTTCATGCATGTAACCAAAAACCCATTGACTTCAGGGTGATGAAACTGGAAGTTGTAAATCATTTCTGGGTTTTGGCCGACAAAAATATATCACCCCTACAGAGCAGTCTAAAAAGCCAGACAGAGCGAACAGTGATAGATGAAATAAAAGTTGACACATTTTACTAGTCAAAAATATCAGCTGAATTAACAAATAATCACATGTGTACTGTATGTACCTGTTTTTAATGGCCATGTACATTGGGCAGTTTCCAAAGCGGTTCATGTGACGAGGAGATGCCCCCCTTGTCAGCAAGAAAAGAATCATCTCTAAATTCCCCAGCTCACATGCTGTATGAAGGGGCGTGAATTCGTCATAGGTTTCACAACTGGCATCCCCCTTAAAAGGTTTAAAAAAAAAAAAAAGAAATCACTTTTGGTATGAAATAGGTTGGAATTCAACATTTTTGCTGTCCATATTTTTAGTTTAGGAAATGTAAAGTTTGGTAACCTTTTTTAGGAGGACTCTTAGTGAAATGAAATCGTTGTTTTCCACAGCTCGGCAAGCAAGAGAAGGAATGATACTGTCAAGGAGCGATTTCCTTATCTGAGAGATACCAAGGTATAAACTTAAGCTAATGAACATTTTTTAATAATGTGCATGTAAAGCCTAACTTTACATGCTATTACTGAAAAGGTGGAATTGTTCTAAATTTGTTAAAAAATAATAATGTTTTATTAATGTTATTAATGATAATGTTAGGTGTCTGCTCAGATATTCCTTTCAATAACAGGGGGCCATATTAAAAAAAAAAAAAATAAATAAAATAAAATCTTAAGGCTAAAATGCTCCTAATGAGGAAATTTAGGAGCAACCTCTTTAAAAATAGGTGTGTGCTGCTCATAATTTTAGGACTCAAAAAATTATCATCTAAGAGTATTTCACTAATTTAATTAATCTATTTAACACGAAAAGTACCTTAACCTAGAACAGCTTAAAAGTCCCTCTGAAGAGAAACTCAGAAAAGATCCAAAGCATGCCTGCTGTTTTCAATGAGCATTGCAACCGAGTAAATATATCTTATCTTTTGTGCTTCTGTATTATCCATCATGATGTTCTATACAGGTATACTGTCTAGTGTGTGTGTATATGTACACATATAGTGTATATATATATATATATATATATATATATAATGGTGATTAATGGTGATTGCATTTGATATAGCTATATACTGTATTTCTATCTTTATTTCTCTTTCCCATGGTCTGCTACACTGCTGTGTGCAATTTAAATTTTTTACATCATCCATAGCAATGAGGTCAACTCCGGTAAGTTCCTTGGTAAAACTTGCTTTTAAGAATTTTGTGAATAGTTTTAAGCTAAAACTCCTAGCTAGGAACTCGTAGGAAAACTTAGTGGTAAAATAAAATTCATGGTAAATACGGCCCCATATCTGTATAGTCATTGCTAAGTTTCCCAACTACAAAGTAACTGGAAACTGTATGCAAGGGAGTCAGTTCATGCCTCTAGACTTTTGCCACTTAGCCACTGAAGTTTCAGCACTTTCCCCAGTCTTTCCAAAAATGTTTTGTCTCGGACCACCACTCCATCAACGATGATGGGCCTAAAGATGTCATCCGTCTCTGCCATTAGCTCGTCTCTGCCTCACATAAACTATGAGAGGGATGGAAAGGAAGGGGTAATTGTTACTTTTAAAGGTGCAAAACGCAAGCCTCTGAGTTTTTGCAGAACTACGCCACCCCCCCGGCGACAAACGAGAGGTGGTATAAAACTTTGGTTTTTGTTTCCATCGGTCTCCAAGTTGCTTGTAAGCTGATGTTCCGACTTGATGCCGCTCTCACACTGGCAGTTGAAATCCTTTCCGATACGACTCCGAAACGACCGGAAGTCATTCATTTCCTATGGAAATTCGCAGACCGCATGCGAATGGGTCCGAAACGGGTCCGACCGAGTGCGGTGCAAAGAAAATCGTGTCTGTTGGTCATCCGGATGTGTTCAAAAAATTGAACTCTTATGCCGCCTTCACACTGGCAGTTGATATCCTCTCCGATACGGCTCCGAAAAGACCGGAAGTCATTCGATTCGCAGACCGCATGCGAATGGGTCCGAAATGGGTTCGACCGAGTGCTGTGCAAAGAAAACCATGTCCGTTGGTCCTCCGGATGCGTTCAAAAAAAATTTAACTCTTGCGAAAAGCTACGGACGGTTCCTATCCGACAATTCCAGTGGAAGTTGAGCATTGCTTTGGTAGTACTGATAAACAAACCTGAAATCTTTTAATTAAATAAATAATGATTTTATAACGATAAGCTATCATGTCATTTTTTTTATTTTCATGACTTTCTAACGTTATTAGGACAGTTAATACAATTAAATTGTAGGCAGACATTGAACTTGACCACCATTTCACATTTTTTTAGACGACCTGACATGTCAACGTCCTCAGCAACTTTCCTCACGCAGCAGCCTTCCATATCTCTATAACCCTCATCAGAGAGATCATACAGAACTGACAGAATCAACCGTTCTAATCTATCAGCCATTTTTGTTCTACCCGTATTCGACCATAGACTGTAAAAAAGAGCGTCCGAAGCTTTTCAGTTTCACTGTGTCCGTTGGGAACGTATTACGTGGAGCTGATTTCAACTTCCAGTGTGAAGGCGGCATAACTAGCAGCACAACAACACGCTAGGACAGTTAACCGTTAGCTAGTGGTCTAAAACCGCCCTGATCTAAAACTGCCCAGCAGAGTTTAGCTCGCCTCTAACAATAATCAAACACACCTGGCCCAGCTAAAAACAAGCTCTCCAGGATTGCTAGAAACTGCTTATGATGAGCTGTTTGGAGCTGAATTTTGCATGACAGTGACCAGGAGCGGATTTTGAGACCACTTCACTGAGCAGGCATAATGTTTATAACGTTTTATTTTGCCTTTCGTTTAATAATAATGAACTTGCCCTGTGACGAGAAACAAACCTTAAATCTCGTAGAAACTGATGTGTAATATGTAGTCAGCCAAAAAAAAAAATGCTTATTTCAAGGAGGTCTGATACAGCGTCTGTTGTTAGCAACGAGCAACGAACGAATAACTGGCTGCTACGGGAGAAGCGGGAACACAACAGCTCATGAATATTTAATAGACGGAGCACATTTAAGCCACGCCCACACCGGGGAAACACTGCCTCCTCGTCATTTTTGACTTATAAAAAAAAAACAGTGTCTAAAAGATGCTATGTCACAGCGTATACAGCAAACAAGCAAAAAAAAAAAAATCAACCTCAAAAAACGAGCGATTAGGACACAACTAAGCCCCCACTGACTGGAGAGGAACGTATTTGCGACAGGGATATCTTAGCTTACAGAAAAATAATAGGCTTATATTAAACTGACATTTGGATATTTGACTTACTAGTGACAAAAGGTTTAAGCTACTGCGTGTGTACAGCATACTGGATCTCACAGTGAATCCATTCTTCCAGCTGATGATCACGTCATGTTGCTTGATGTATCTTCTAAACCTTTTTTTTTTTTTATAAATAAATGTATTTATTTACTTTTCCCTTTGATTAATATTTCGTGTGATACGACTTTTACTTCTGGAAGTTTGAAATTCGATAGCTTTAAAATCAGTCTAACAACTCGGAACTATTTATAACGTGATAATTCACGACTCACGAGCAAACCCCTATCATTGTTTACAAGCTAATTATCTTATTGTCTTGTTATGTGACTGTGACTGACTGAATAATTGCCCTGCACAAAAATGTTTTCTATCAACTTAGCAAACATTTACATTATTACGCTTTTCCAAAGCGACTTACATAGCGTTCAAACCAACAATTTAGTGCAATTATATATAGGCCTTAAATAGAATAGAACAGAATGTGTTAATAGATCAAGTGTTGACGAAAATGATGCACATTTAGCCATTTCTTGAAAATGGCTCAGTTGTGATCAGAATTGTAAATAAAATAAAACAACAAAACATTACCTTTAAATGTGAAATAAAACTTTAATAAAAAAAACATATTTATACGATTATATTGATGATATTAGATTAAAAATATATATACAATTCACTTTGAATTATATTTCACTTAAAATACAACAACATTTCAGTGCATTGCATTCTTGCACACACAATGGACAGCATTATTGGTTAAGCAAAACCACACATATGAAGTGGATAGGTTAGTTTAAGGACCTCTGATTATAATCCAGAAATGCGATCAGGGGTACATTTGTTATACATGGGAGTACAAATGGCATACATGGGATGATCAGCATCCTAAGCAGGACATCATTGGCCCAGGGTCTGAGAGAAAGAGAGAGGAGAAAAAATCAATACTTTGCATATTAGCTTTGAATTTGATCCTAAATTATTTTAAATGTAAAACAACATTTAATAGTGTTTGTAAGAAATGTATTGTTTCCATATTAAACTTTTTTCCTAATGTAATTCTGAATAGAAGTGCAGAAAAGAATACACATTTTCATGCTAACTTTGCCAAAACACTATGAAAACAAAACATTTGACATAAAATCCGAGGAAGACTAAAGCTTTGTTTTTCTTTGGAATAAATAATCATCAAATCACAAGTTCATATGAATTATAGACAATACAAAATCAAGAATATAAAATATTTAAAAATAAATAAATATAATTTCCTTCTCTTACCGCGTAGCTTGTAAAGTTTTTCCTCTGATTATACAGTATAGCTGCGAAAGCAGAGGACAGTGCTGTCTGGACAATATTGACAATTGAGATGGTTATCTTCATTCCTGTGCTGAATCTCTGTTTTGAAGAAAGGGTACTTACTATAACATACAACTGTTTAATTATTTTTACATACTTAATAGAATAGAACTCTCACATAAGAGGGCATGAGATACATACAGTGGCATAATACTGTTGGTCACACAACTGGTCTGATCCCAAATGGCATGTGGTTGCCGGATTGGAAGCAATGTCAACATAGTATAGGATAAGTGCAATAACTGAGATGATTATGGTCACAAAAGAGACTGCCAAGCAAGCAGAGACCTAAAGACAAGAGCAACTTCCATCAGCAATTTTTGTCTTTTTCACACCTGTATGTGAATTGGATTTTGGAGACAGAAACTTTTACACAGAACGTGACTGCTTTTGTGAAGCCTTTGTAATTGATTATTGGTCATGACTGAATAACATTATAATACACAAACGCTGTATGATACTTTGCTTGTTAGTCTGTCCTGTTGTAAGATCAAACTCACTGTCTTCACGGTGGCAATTTTTTCCACTAATATTGCACCGGTGCCTGAAATGACAAACTGTTTGGAAAAAAAAGGGACACAAAGAATAAAGTTTAGTGATAGGTCCATGGTTGGTAGATATGCAGTATACTGTACATTTCACTTTGTCATCACCTTAATGCATTACATTACAGGCTTATTAGTTTGATTTACCATAAGGCCACTCCACCATGGCACACCAAAGGTGAGTATTATTGTGGTCTCAGTAGAAAGTAGAGGTATAGAATAGGAGATGATCAGCAATCCTATTACTATCTGAGAGACCTAGAGAGACAGAAAAAAAGCCAGAAAAATGTCTCAGTTAGAAATGTGTCCATCTCAAAGTAAATTTAACTTATATATATAATGAAATTTAAATCAGTTTGAGCTGCTATTAAGCAGAGTTTTATTTTTCTAAAAGTATTTTAAACCAAAATGTTCCTTCTTCTATTATTATTATGTTAGCACATTTTTCACATTTAACCCTCTGGTGCTCTTCAGTCATTTTTGACCAGAAAACTTTACTTCATCAGAATTGTACTTCATCACGAGCCTCCGTAAACCATCAGGAAGCAGCAGTGAGAAGTTGTGACTATTCACCAAACCCATACACTTCACCAAACCCATAAACCAAAAGAATCAATCAAGAATCACAATCCGTAAACCCTGAGATTATTACTTGTGACATGAAAATAAAATATATGTATATGAGAATGTATAAAAACTAAATTAAACAACAATCTCTTAAATATTTTCCAACTTCATCAACCATTATTATATAATTTCATGTATATTTTTATTAAACATGCTTTTCTGCTATTGAACACTCGTTAACATGTTAAGCAAATAATTTGAACAAGTGCAAACTGTGTGCCTGAAAAATTTAGTGATTTGAAATGGGCTCTATGCACGGCGTTATTTCCGGTGAAGCATTAGGGATGCTCGATAACTTCCGCCGATCGTAGAGTCCAATGCAATACAGAGAATTTATATTGAATTTTATACTCCATGGTTATACTAAAGAAACGTTAGTCACAAAAACAGATAAAACAGACACCCCTCGTTGTGTTTATGCTTCTTTTTAAAATTATATTAAATAAACTTAACTATATATAAAATTACATCTAAACGTATGTACGTTTCATTTCAAAGACGGGAGGACAGTAAATATTGAAGACTCTGCCATAATCCCGTTTTCTTCGGTTCTCCTCCGCTTTAATCTACACAACCGGAAATGGACGAGCATCCTTACGTCAAATGCGGAACTTATGCGTGCATATAGCCCATTGGAGGACTAAAGATTTTAGGCTATTTAAGATTCAATTTTATACGCCAGGTGCAAATAGCAAGGATACAAACAGATCAATTGGAAATAGCCTATCCAAAATTGTGCACACATTATGATTTGTTGTTAGCAAATCTATTTGGTCTTTCTCCTCTGACCGAAAAAAAAAAAAAAACCCATAACATTTTTAAAAAAAACATTTGCTTTGTGGAGGTCATTCATGAAATTATCACTAAGGTGGTAAATTAAACCCCAATTTGACTACACGTCCTTTTTTTAAGGAACGATAGCCTATGCCAGAGCATCCTGCGAGAATCTGTGCGTAGCCCTTTAAAATTAATGTAGCCATAACACGACGTTCACTTCACTCACCCCGAATATTTTGGGCTGCCCCTTCTCGATGCTTTCCCGCAAAGCTTTTTGTTTGTCTTCCAGCTTTTCCTCTACCCGACTTGGGCCAGTATTTACTGACAGGTCTGTCGTCACAGTCAAAGTCATCCTTCGTTTTCAAGTAAGTCAAGTTTGCAACAAGGGAATAGGCTACGACACGTTTTTAAGTTACAGTTGAGTAACGTCAGCACCGTTCACGCAGAGCAGAATTCCACATGAATGAGTGAGATAGGCTGACCTAAAAAGTCTGCAAAGATTCTGCTCGAGTCGATTCTTTGAGCTGTTTGTATGTAGTGTGCTGGCAGGACCCCTTCTTCTCTTGTTAGTCAAACTCGTCTATAAGTGCGCAATAATTCCACATAAAAGATCTGCACTTCTTACAAAAAGAGTTAGACCCTCCCTTGCGTTTTTTTATGCAAGCATCGCAGCGAAAAAAAAAAGGGGTCCGTGTCCAGCCCCCATCTCCCCACAGGAGCTTTTATCAAGTGTTTTCGATCACTTCATAAACAGCTCTGTTCCTCTCTGCCACGAGTTTAGGATTCTCTGAAACTACATTCGAGGTGAGTCGGTCGTACATTATTTTTGTACATTAATTACATTTGATTAGACAGTTATCAATAAAGCATGTACTATTTTTTATTAGTGTAGCCTATTTTATGTCTGTAACAAAAAAGTGCTTTTGAAGTGTGCAATGGTTTGCAGTGGTTATCATGCCTATTTGTGATTTTATGCTGTAAGCAAGGAGCTGTTTTGGACATCTGGACAGCTAGTCCAGCCCTCTGAAGGAAATGAATGTACTGAAGTGTTTTTTTTTTTTTTTTGGTTTTTGTTTTTTTCACCCTAACCTTTTTCTCTGCAGTGCTGTTGAGTAATCCGACTTGTATCAAGCTGTGCTGCTCTTCTCCAGCCACATTTTTTGTATTATATCCGCCCACTTCCTCTCCTCACAAAGACGTTTTTCAGCATCTGTATTCCCGCAAAACGTTCCTTTAATCCAGGGGGATCAGATCATGTTTGAATTTGATACAGACTCTCTCACTATTATTTCAGACTGTATGGGAGCCATTATAATCATTGAACTGAACTTTGAAATGTTCCTATTTTTCAGTACCTCGGTTGATTTTTAGCTGACTATTGAAGATGTCAAGCACACAAATGCAGTCTACTGACTCGGATCCTCCCAAATTTCATCGTCTGTTCAAGTTTCATGACCCTGAAGTGGTGGCAGTAAGTGGATGTGGGCCAATTTTTAGTTTAAGTTATTTTTAGATTAAGGAAGACATTGGGATAGTCATTGTAACAGTTTTCTTTGACATGTTTTTTGTTGATGAATATTTGTTTGAATTTTTTTCTCTCACCATATATGTTATGTTTCCCCTCTCTAGGTTCTGGCAATATTACTAGGTTTGTTTCAGCTCCTCCTGACTATACCAACTTACAGCGCCAGCATTGATATGAAATATATGTTTTTGTGCCCCCTCTATATAGGTTCTGTGGTATGTTTATTTTATAACTCTGATACAATTATGTTTTGAATGATTGTCATAGTCTTATGATTTTCCAAAATTAACAAACACAAAATATATAAAATGAGCATACACAAAATAAATATTTACACACACACACACATATTTAACATCAAGTCCCAGTGACCTTTTTCTTCTGACAGTTGCTTACGATGACAATCCAACCTTTTCTTTTAATTCTGATGTTTTTCTTTCTTCTTCTCCAATTAGTCTGTGATTGCTGGATCGTTTGGTATGGCATCTGAAAGAAGTCCTAGGAAAGCACTGGTAAATTCAAGTAACAAGAGCTTTTTTGGATGTGAATTATTCCGACATACACATTAATTAGCAATTATTTGATTTTCTCTCTATAAGCTAAACATCTGTCTGATCTCTGGTATTGCTTGCCTGGTGGGGACACTGATTGGCCTTGTTCTGTATAGTTATGCTGCAAGTACCTCTCTAGACCTCCCTCCTTGCCCACATGATTCTGTTTGTCCAGAAGAGGTTTTTCAGGTAAGTTCAAATTATTAATTGATTATTCCATTGGTGAATAGTTTTAGTTAAAAAAAAAAATCCCTATAAATAAATAGCATAACAGATATGGTCTGTGCTGTGATTCACATTATTTTATTTAGCATTAATGGAGAATGTATTAAAGCAAAAAATCGCACATTGTCAAATACTGTTATGTTTTTGCTAAATATAAACTTTTCATTTTTACCATAAACTCATACAATTTTCTCTTTTTGTTTTGACAGAGTTTTTACAAATCGATCTCTGGGCAGCTGTTGTTTTATGATATTGCAGCTTTGGTTCTTCATTGTTTCCTAACATTTTCAGCGTTTAAAGGTCTAAGAAAACACTGAGATCACGTTATACAGCATACAACTTCTCTTTGATCATTTTACCTATGAGCAATTTTAATTAGTAGACTGCTCTAAAACATTATCACTGATATTGTCTTTGTGTTTTTTTTCTCTTCTTAAAAATGTGAATTTACAATATTGTCATGTACAAAATACATATTTGGAAGTTTTTTTGTGTGAAACTGGTGACAGTAGCTTGCTTTAACTGTATATAAATTGTATTTAACCCACTGTATTTAATTGTATTAACCCACTGTATTTAACCCACTACAGCTCAGAACTTTTTAAGTAAAACTAATGTGTTGCCATTATTACCAATGGCAATGATGGTCTTTTGCTAATGAAACTCTAAAAAAACTCATAAAATCAGTGGATGTAATGAACAATGGATGTAACTGAATATGCAAAAACAAATGTGCAGTTTTACAGTGCCTGTTAATACATGCAATAAAATTATTTTGTACTATGGGTGTCTTTTTGGTGCTTCTGTATAGCCTATGTATATGCTAAACAATTATTTTCTTGCCACAAAATAAACTTTATATACACACACACACACACACACATATATATATATATATATATATATATATATATATATATATTTACGCACACATATGTGTGGTCAGGTGGTGAAATAGTGGGACCAACCCTACTGCCATGTCACATCACATATGGAACATTCCCGTCACATCGGGGTTTCCCTTTCAGTCAGATAGGACCACACCATGCAATGTCAAAGATAGGGGAGCATAATGGTATTTTCACGGAAACATGTGAATGCCTTTCAATAGTAAACATTATAAAACATTCATATATTCATTTCAGCCATACTCTAAAACTGTATGCGACAATCCAGACAAGAAAGGTAAATTGTGTTTTAGGGTATTTAAACGTATCTCACTTCCCTAGACAAAATCGACATGGTCTCATCCAAAGATGGCCGCGATATCTGTCAACGAGAAGTGAAACTTTCCCTTATGAATAGGAATATACACCGTGAATAACATTTATTTGCACTGTTTTGCTCGAAATGACATCGATGCTGTTTTATCGGAGACATATTATTATGTCTTTCTGAGTTGTTATATCGTGCGACGCCGTTTTGTATTGAATAACAACCCGCCTTGCCCAACAGCTCTCTTTTTACTGAGCTAACTTAGCCGTCCTGCTAACCGCGGGGAGATTCCAGTATCCAGGAATAATTTCGAGAAAATATTTCTACTCTGCTGGGCTAAATAACGCGTGGCACCTTGTAACGATACCGCCTCGGGCCTGTTTCTCGCACATAGCGAGTTTTAACGCCGAAGACGCTCGCGAGGTAGTTGTCAGTCTCAACGCTTCCGTCTACATCTTGACGTCACTCGCTTCCAGTTAAGTTTGATGTTTTTCCATGAGCACCCTGCGGAGAGGACTTTGATTTGCTTGTACCTTGTAAGTATAGATATATTATTTTAAGATATAACAAGCAGTTAGAGTTAATCTTAGTTTCAATAGCATTTTCTTTGCCATACTTTATGTAGTCTACTGTTATATACTGTCTGAATGATAGTCGACTGCCATTGGTGGTCCAGATTATCATCAGTCGTGGTTTCATATCCAAATTACACTTGCCAAGTATTCACTTCTAGCATAGGTCAACTTAAAGGATCGTTTTCCCAAAAATTATAATTCTGTTTACATTTATTATGCTACTCCTCTGTGGAACACAATATGAGATGTCAATGCTATTGACAAATATTATGATCACATATTATGAATATGATGAGCTGTAATGTAACAGGTAAATTATTAGTACAGCTTAATAAACTTTACTGTTGATTTTTCAGCTGTCCTAGCAAATTAATGGAGAAGCTTCAAGACCTCAGCCAGTCCGAGTTGCAGAATTTGCTGGACAACTCGGAGCGGGTGGAGTCTATGGCACTGGAGTCTGATGAGGTAAGATGAAGATGGATGTTTGTTACAGTTCACCCAAAAATTGAATGTTCTGTCATTATTTACTCACCTTCATGTTCTTCCAAAACAATATCATTTTTCATTCCTCTTTGGAACACAAAAGGAGATGTTAGGGTGTTCATGCTCCACTATTCCATGCAGTGAAAGTGAATGGTGTCCAGGCTCCTTAAGACTCGTTCATCATATTGCACGTTTTTTTGTTGTTAGAACAAGTAGTCCAACAGACCAAAGTTTTATCTACTAAAATTCTTTATTGTCTGTCTGCCATACCACTAAAATCTAATGTTTGCAGATTAATGTTTGTTTTTCTAATGTTGATCGATTAAAAGGCCTTGTTTCCTAATTGGAAATTGGACATGAATGCCCTCTCATATTGTATTTACGACTGGGAAACTCTGAGATAATTTAATACCCAAGTTGGGCATTCCATAATCTTTAAACATGGCAGAGAGGAGAGCGATTGCTACTGTAACTGCTATTATTTATTTGTTTTAACTTCTACATCACCTTGTCGTTAAAGTAGGGCATATTTACATTTATGAATAATCATCTGAAGCATACTGTATGTTTTAAACACAGCAAAAATAGCCTGTATTTGACCGTAATTTATTCAAAAATTGTCACCAAGCTGACTTTCTAGATAGTGTTGCAAATGTTTATATGGCTGCCAATGAATGGAACACAACATAATTTCGGTTTTAATAAGCTTTCCCCAATAAATAGGCAAGAATAAACTTGGTGTCCTCCATGATTCCTGTTCTTTCTGACAACAAAGAACTTGAACACGACAAGCTTATCAAAAGTGGGAAGTAGGACATTTCAGATAGCACGTGAATGCAGCATAAAACATCACATTGAATTGTTTCATATCCGCTCATCTCGGTAATCTCACCACAACTTAATAAAGAAATGACCACTTGTCTCCTTCGCACCAACAGCCATCATTAAGTGAACGTCCCAGTCTTGACAGTCCTGCTGAATATATATTGTCCTTGTGGACTTCATAATGCCTGTAACATTGTAGTTTTTGTTATTTCACTATCTTCTCTTTCAGATTCAGAACATTCAGCTGGAGAGGGAAATGGCTCTGGCTGCCAACCGCAGTCTGGCCGAGCAAAACCTGGACATGAAGCCCCGTCTCGAAAAAGAGAGAGGGCGACTGGTGGAGAAATACACTGAACTGGAGGAAGTGAGGGAGAAATACAAACAGCACTGTGTCCTGAGAGGTAAGAGATAAGAGGGATTGATTTGGTTTGCTAAAGTAAAAGGTTTCAAAGAGACTGTAAGAATGAATGCGGGGTAAATTGATGTAAAACGTAGACTGGGTGAGATTTTAATTGATTGTTTTTAGAGCAGGATTTCTGAAACCTAGAAGGAGAAGCGAGTAGTTTTGCACTGAGCAGAAATTACTCTTGTTGGTAATGTGGATTCCTCATTAAAACAGGAACCATTTGGGATTATCATGGAAAATAAATAATTTTAATATATTATAAACTGCATGGACTTTTTTTATAAAGATAAAATTACCAAACCAACCAACATTTTCAGATTTCTTTTTAATGTAGTAAAATAAAATGTATTTTATTCAAAGACATTTTTTTTTATAATTTACTTAATTCTTTAATCTTTTTTTTCTTTTCTTCTGTTTTTGTTATACAAGTTTTTGTTCAGCTGCAACTAAAAGTGTATATCTTAAAATCTTAATGTTCTGTCATTGGCAAGTGTTTAAATGAAAATTAAAACATCAAATAAAAATTTGTTTGATCGTTCTGAACAAAAACACTTATTTGAAACAATTTTTTTGAGATTATGATTTTTTTTTATTTTCAATCAATAAACAACCCATATCATACAGAGATGAGAATAGAGATACATTTAGGGAAGAAAAAAACAACAACAACTATACACACAGAACACAACACACTTAAACACTTGCAACAACTATTAACCTGTAACAACGTTATTTGATCATTCTATTTAATATTTTCATTTGGCAGTCAACTAATCATGAATTGAAATGCTACGGCCTATAAATGAGTCGCTGAGGGAAATGTCTGTGCTCAGCTGTCAAGTTATCATAGGCAAGTCCGAGTCGCTAGCATTAGCTTTTGGATTTCAGGAGTTTGCCAAGGATATGTCACCAACCGCTAAAGTATTAATAAAATGGCAGGTAATATTGTCGTGCGTGTTTTGAAACCAGTGAAAATTGCAGGTAGTGTAGGACTGCTACTATTCAGGAAAAAAAGGTAGGCCTGTATCTTTTTAAATAATTAAACACTGTCATCAAAGTTAGTATTATGGCACATCCGTGTGTCATTCTATTATTGTCATTATATTATTGACATTTTCCCCAAATCAAGCTCAAATTTAGTTTTTTTCAACAGTGAATATCTGAGATGTGTGTTTTGTCAGTCATTAACGGCTGCATCCGTTTTAACCAACTTACAGGTTACAAAGCTTATTGTAACTATATGAGCGCTTAGTTTTTCCTGTCATTTCTTACATTTTGCCACAATGGGCTCTATGCACAGCTGCACTACTTCCTGAACTTCAGCTAGCTTCTTGTTTCCTTTGTGCCATTATTGGACAAACTTGATTAATTCAGGTGTGTCTGATTATTGTTGCCGTGACTACTGAGGTCAAGCACACCTGAATTAATCAAATTGTCCAATAATGGCAGACAGGAAACAAGGAGCTGGCTGAAGTTCAGGAAGTAGTGCAGCTGTGCATAGAGCCCATCGTGTATTAATGCCGTTTCTCAATATGCCTTCTTATCTGTACTTGTGTTCTTGTGGACTCGTAAAACGTCATCAGTCGCGGCCCAAGTACTCTCCCAATACACAAGTTTGCATTTAGGCAAGAACGGTTAAAAATCCCGGATGTGTTCTTGACACACCATTTTACCGAGGATGCATCGGTTGGTAACTTGTGTGAACTTGACGGCAGAAATATCCCATAATTCATTTCGGCATTCGCAGAAGGAGCGGGAAGCAGAGAGAGGCAGGTCAAACGTTACCTGAATATTACCGAATATTACCGGCGTTTTTTCCCGCCGTTGGCTAGTGATGTACACAAACAAACAACAGAAGCAGAATTAAAATGAGACAGGTGTTGCTTTATTGTTGTGAATTTACATTACATTAAGTGTAGACTATGTAGAGTAATCCCTTAGGCTTGGGCGATAAAGCCTGGCTGTATAATAATTCTCGTTATGTTTGGGCACTGCAGACGGCGTCTGTGCGGGGGTAGCCTACTATTGCGCAATACCAGCAAGAACACATCGTCTCAAACTCCCAGCAGCGTTCTGTGTGCTCGTCACCTCGTGAGTTCGTTCTTCCAAGAACAGCTAGCAAAAGCTTTCTTCCCAAGAACACAAGTCCGTTCTTTGCATTCTTGGTTTTGAGAAACGGCCAATATCTAATATGATGTGCTATGCACAGAAGGACAAATACCAGACAGACACTCTTCTCAGCTCCTAAAATTCATAAAACATTTAACATAGCCTTCACAAACATTGTTTTTTGAATATGGAAAATGCAGTATTTATTCAAAGAAACAGTTTTTTTTAATTTTTATTTACCCTTGCTCTTCAAACAAGCAGAGACTGTCTCCAAAATGTGTGCAGAACTTCATTCCCTATTGAGCTGGGTGGAGCTGCGAGGTTTAGTCACAAGCTCTTAGTTAAAGCTATTTTGTATAAAGCTCTATTCAAGTTCTGGTATAAAGTATAGGCAAAAAAAGTAAGATGATATTTTTTCGTTTTCGGAACTGTAATGTTACAGAAGGAACATATGAACAGAAACTTTAAAATGCTGACTCTGCTCGGAGTGAAACGATTTGAAGAAAAAAAATTTGAAGCCCTGATGGAAAATAATTTGAATATTCTAAAAGGGAAAGCTTAGGCATTGCGAAAAATAGAGCGAGTTCATCAGAATGAACTTTTTGAAAGATTCCATTGTTGGCACTGCTTATTAGCTCAGTGATTAAGTGAAATTAAAATTACAGTGTTCTTTTGACTTTTGTTCATACTACAGTTAAAGTGCACTGGCAGTTTTGGGAATCCTGAAACCCTGATCTTTTGAACAGACAAAGGAATTCTTACTGGGTTTCTAAATAGAGCTTTTTGTTCAGCCAGAAAATCTGGTATATCTTTTGCAGATGCTTGTCATTTAGTGCTGTTCTAAAAGCTTGTTTTGTTCAGGCACTCATTCTCCTCCCCCTTTTTTGCATCTGTGACATTACATCACACAGTAGCTATGTGTGGGGCTGGCCTCTTTCCTCTATGTAGTCTTGGTTCCCTGTATTCTTCTTTCTTTCTCTCAGTTCATTCAATACTGCTTTTTCCTATGTTTAAAATGATTGCACATTTCTAGACAACTGATTTGTTTGCATAACTGTTCTCATTTTTTTCAGTTACGTACTCTGTTACAAGCCAACCTATTAATGTATAATTTCTCTCTCATTTCTCTCTCTCTCTCTCTCTCTCTGTCCCACTTTGCAGACAGTATCATGGGGCAGGTGTCTCCGGAGGGTTTGTTGTCTCGTCTTCAGACAGAGGGCGCCAACACAGAGGCAGAATCAGAGGTGGGTCACCATATTTTTTTATGTGTCATTTTGATGTTTGCGTTTTCACTACTGGTGAAATTGTCAGGGTTAAAAATTTGTGGATAAATTATATTTAAATAGCTTAAGTCTGGAAACCTTGATGCACTCATATAGTGTATTTTAATATACACTAACCATTCAAAAGTTTGGAAACACCAGGACATTTTTATTTTTTTCCCTTCTGTTCACCAATGCAGCATTTAATTTAATCAAGATATAACCAAAATTGTAATTATTGTAACTAAAATTAATTCGAATATAATTTATTATAACAAAATTAATGTGTTAATATTAAGATATTTTCATATTAAATTAAATTTCATGGCAAAGTCATGAAGATCTGCTGCCAGTTGCATAAACATTGCCAATATGTTAAGACTGTCTTAAAGAGCATATTGCAGGAAAAAAAAAATCTAAATTAATATATAACCTTGTATGAATACCATATGAAAAGGTAACCCAGGATTTAAAATGTTTTAAAACGACATTAGGGCACCGCGTTATATCAACGTTATACCGTACCGCGTCAGCATCGCGTTATATTATATCACGAGAGGGAGCCTCAGCAGAGCAGCTTAGGTTGGTATTCAGTAAGAGCGGTCGTGAGTCAGTGTTTTCGGTAGTTTTGTATTTTAATTTATCATCATCATCATGGTAAATTATTGTGTTTGTGGAGGTTGCAAAAACTCTGGCCTGTCAGGACATCGAGTCCACAGGTTTCATAACAAGTATAAAAGTACGGTGCTGTCTTTCGTGCCAGTCTGCGGTTTGTGCAGGTGAAGACACGGGATTTCTGCCGTTCTCAGTGGCGGTGTTTCACCAAAATCTAGAGTATGGCATTCCCCTCTATGCAACGACATTACCGAACGATAAACACCTCACATTTACCAAACAAAATGCACAATGCACTATTAACTCTATTACACTTTTAATTAAAACTCACAGTGAACAGTATTAAATATGAAAACACATGCCATACCTTTTTGTTGCAATGCAGTTGTTATTGCATAAGTGGTATAATGTTTTGCTGACAGCACTACAGTCCTCAATTTTTATTGCTGCTTCCATTCTCCTGATTGCTATTATTTAATTTCTTTGTTAAAAAAAACATCCAGGGAAGATTGAATAGGCCTGACAGGTAGGCTAATCAAAAAGACACACGATTAAACGATGCAATAAACTGAGGCTCACTCACTCCCCATACACGTTTTTTTTTAAATAATAGTTTTGCAATAATGTGTTGTCACCTCTGACCATTGTTCTGTCTAATAACATTAAACCTGGCCTCTCCCAGCTTTGTTGGCTGTGGACAAAATGTAATTTTTCCCATTGTTTCTGTTTGAATCGACCGCTGTCACTCCCGTTACGTCACGCCCATTTTCAGATGCGGAAGTAAAATTCTCACAAAAACGACTCCAGAAGCCAGTGTAGCGTATTTATAAGAATGTTTATATACACATTGACTCATTGGGTCCTCTAACCTGCAATATGCCCTTTAAGTACTAGTATGACCAGCTAGTGGTCAATATTTTTAAGTTTTGAATTAGACCAGTCTATGTTTTTATGTAACTGACTTAAATAAATGTGATTACTAACTTAGCAGTTGATGCAACTGGAAGAATATCTTATGTAATCCTAAACATGATTCTTTGAACAGAGATCTTAAATAATACCTTAATACTTAAAAAAAAAAAAAAAAATATATATATATATATATAATAAATAGCTTTTCATAATTCATCTAAGGTGAATAAAAGTAATTTGCAATTTTTTTCAAAAAATATAAAGTCTTTGCGCTTCCAAACTTTTGAATGTAATGTATATTTGTATTTTAAATTTTATGAACTACAACCTCCTAAGCATTGCATAATGTTAAAAAATTTAGATGTATTTGTTGCCAACTCCATGGTGTGAGGATTTGAAAATCACTCAATCTCTTTCAGGTTCTAGCAGATGAGTTTCTGGAAGGTTCGATATCACTGGACACCTTCCTCGAACGCTTCCTTTCCCTCCGCTCTCTCGCTCACACAAGACGAGTGCGCATTGAAAAGCTGCAAGAAATTCTCTGCCAAAAAAGCAAAGGCAAAGGAGATGCTCCAATGACATCACAACCCTGTGCCAATCAGGATGCTGGGTCATCATCGCCGTGGCAACCACAGCAGGCTCAGCATCAACAGAGCTCCAAAATCAATGCACCCTCCAATGCCTCAAGTTCGGCCCTCCCCTACTCCCCCTTCCCCGTTGCTCCCCCCTCAGCCTCCACAGCGGGCACCGCTAACCCTAGCACAGCGTTTCAGCCCTACCCTAGCCAGGGTGCTCCCTTCCCGCCATCGACAGGCTACTCCGCTCCCAGGCCTGCATTTGGTCCTCCCGTTTGCCCATACCCCACCCAAACCCCATTTCCTGCCCCACCGTTTGGGCAGTTTGGTCCCACGCCCGCCACGTACCCCACTCCATACCCGTATGGAGGGTACAGCTACCCCACAGGCCCCCATGGGCCATCAACCCAATCACCCACAGCTAGACCGCTTTATAGGCCAGGTTTTGGGGTACCACAGCCATACTCCTGAGCCACTCTGTGTGTGTGTCTGTCTTTCTCTTTTTCTCATCATCCTCCCTCTCGTCTCTGTCCCTCCTTTCTCCTTTTGCTCTGCCTTTTCCCTACCCTCAGATTTGTGGTTTTAAGTACCCATGTCACATCCTCTTCCTGTCTGAGGCTTATAAAGACACTTGAGATTGAGCGTGTGCTTGTTTCCCCCATGAAACTTCAGTCAGAGACTCTTAAACGGCTCAGTTCCTGTCCATTTTGAAGCATGTTTTCAAATCGGTTTGCAAAAATCTCTGAAACATTGATTGTTCAATGACGAGATGCTTGTTTTTGTCTTCTGACGACATTGTGTTACAGCTCATCCTTATTTGGCTGTTCTTTCCAAGTATTTTGTCAACATTTCACTGAGAAAAAACACGCCACACTACATGGAAGCGGTACTTTAGCCGAGCCGTAGTCTTGTTCTCTTGTCTATATCAATACTTGTTGACAGCGTCAATCCAGAAAGCACAGCACCATTTTACATTCTATCACAGATGAAAACTCCTTAATAAAGCCGGGCTTATTCTTTATCATGAATAAAGTGACAACTTCCATGTGTGCTGATTTGAAATCCATATCAATGGGTGCAATGCGCCCTGCTTTTAATTCACCAATCGATCACTCCCAACCCTCTCGATACCTCTTTTGCTCCCTCTTTTTTCTTTTACACCCTTCCACTCCATTTATTTGAAATACCGCTCGACACTGATCAGAAGGAATAGTCTGTAGTGAGGATGGTGTACTTGACAAATTACACTAATATTAAAGGGAAAGCGGAGAACAAGGGATATTAACATAGACGTATCTATCTGCTATAGCACAGGATTTTGCGAGGAAGGTGAAGCATATCATAGCACAGACCATATGCAAAGAAAATAGGCGCTACATAACATGCTTACGTTAGTAAATATAGCATTCAGCACCTACCGTTACGGTAAAGAAAACCTTTTGGTTTTCAAAACTATGCAGACGAATGCGAGACTGCATATTTTACACTTTAAATTTAGACACATTTGAGGCATTTGATGGTCTTGCCACCCTGTCTGTTTCAGAAAGGCATATTGCCATCAGAATCACAAGATGATTCGGACTGGATTCGAATCAAGACCGTTTACTCTAATTTTGTGGTTTGATTTGAGCCCATCTTCAGATTCTTCCTCATAAACACCTCCAAATACAAAAGTGTAGGCCTACCCAACAAAACGGCCCGTGCGTGTCATTGTGAGGTGTTATTTAGTTCTGTAAAAGCCCCACCTAACTCCTTGGTCCTTGTTGGTCAGCAGGAGGACCACGTGAATCACACTAACACTCCACACTTACAGCCCCAAACTCTTTGGCAACAGATGCTGGGAGCGGGGCCTTCGACCGGTCCACTTTAGAATAGGCGTGCTGGGTCACTCTTTATTTTTGTACTTTAAAGCAATTCAAAACCAGAGGCATCCTCAATCAAGCCTCGGGTGGCTTTATCTAATTCATGAACTCAGTAATTAAGACTCAGGTTTGTAGCAAAACCCCCGCGTTTAGGTTTCCTCCCCAGCACCTGGAGCGAGGGAGAGGGGTGATACGACACGAGGATAAGAGGGGTTTAAAAATGGGATGAAAATTTTATTAGCACATTGATTTGCAGCGTTAGAGGAAAGAGATTCTATTGCATTGGTTGTAATGACTGTAGCCTGTTAAAAGTGTATTTTTATTTTTATTGTCCTTTTTTTCGGGTGTGAATATTAAACTCTGAAGGTGATCTGATTTCTGTGACTTTTCATTGTTATTAGAAGTTGTAAAAGTACAAAAGATTGGGGGAAAGAAATGAATGCTTTCATTCACTGAGGGTGAATTAAAATGATTAAAAGATCCACATTTTGAAGGTAAAGACATTTATAATGTTACAAAAGATTTATATTTAAGATACATATATTTAAGCTCTTTTGAACTTTCTATTCAAAGAATCCTGAATTTTTTGTAATCTATTTTTTCTACAAATATATTAAGCAGCACAACCATTTTTGACATTGATAATAACAATAAATGTTTCTTAAAGAACCAATTCATAATATTAGAATGATTTCTAAAGCATCATGTGACACTGAAGACTGGAGTAATGATGCTGAAAATTCAGCTTTGCATCACAGGAATAAATTACATTTAAAAATAATTTAGAAAACAGAAAAATGTCAGAAAATTACAGTTTTGATTGTATTTTTGATCAAATAAATGCAGCCTTGATGAACGTAAGAGACTACCTTAAACCTTACACACCCAAACCGATTTTTTTTTTTCTTTTGAGGATCACACAAAGCTAATGTTTTCATAAATTTACAAGACGAGAAATGGGAGCTCATTGACTCACTTTTGAAGGCTGTTTAGATTCCGTTCATATTGAATCATAGACGAGTTTCAAGAGGGTGTTGGGGGAAATTTTTTGTACAGGTACAAAAACCAGTCTTTACGGGCCTCTGTACGATTGTGTGATATGGTAAACCAACCCCGGCGACACCTGAGAAAGATCGAGAGAGTGAAGGAGGGGGAGAGGCGTCTGGGAAAGATAGTGAATGAAAAGAAGACATGAGTAACAGTAAAATGAAAGGATAGATGTGGATATCGGTGGTTTTATACCCTGACTGACTTGCCACGACACTCGCCGTTGATTCCTACTAGCACAATTAATCATCTGTGCGAAACCTGCTTGAACATTTTCAGTGCGCCGTACACCACAAGAGACTCAGTTCCTGTATGCAAAAAAGAAACATTTTCAGTTTTGAATGCAGATTTTTTTTTTTTTTTTTTTTTTTTGCTGCTTTGTTTACTCCACCAACCATATAATTTTGAGATAAAAATGGTAAGTATTTTGTAAACTTAAAAATATATAAATATATATTTTTTTTAAATGTCTTAGAAATTGTCGTTTTCAATTTTTTAACATTTAATACCAAGTTTGACAACATCACACTACTTATTACCTTTTCTCCTCCCACTTACCCATACTTGCCCTTTTTTCATACTTTTCTTCATTTTTTTTTGTATGCCGCTCTTTGAAGTGAGGAAGCAGTGCACTGTGCAATCAAACATACTTGAGAATAAAAGACTCGCTCTATATGGAGATAGAGAGAGAGAGGATGGGGGCGGGGAATGAAGATAGTAGTTCCACACCTCTGCTTATTTCCTTTCACTTAATTTTTCTTGTCACTTGCTGCACACATTTGTTCTTGTCAGTCACAGGCAAGGTAAGATCTGATAATATATTGTTTTAAAGCTGGTTAGAAGTCATGGTGTTTCATAGATGTTTGATGCTCTTTGATGAAGAAAACCTTCAAAACACTGTTGAAGCAGAGATGTGAAGACAGTTCCGCACAATAGCCGTACTGTCACATATCTAAAATAACATCAGAAACAATCTTTTTTTTAAAAAGTGAGTCCGGTTTGTGTCAACAAATTGCCATGACATAAAGTGTCATTGTAGTGAATGATGTTTTTCTTTATTGTGGCTTAAGTCATGGTATGATTTGAAATCTTTGCCGTATAGGCTACTGATAAAAACTCAGGCTAAACATGCTTATTATTTTGCTTTATCTGAACCGGACCCCTAAAAAAATGAGAGAAATTAAACATAACCGGGCCGAGGCTCAATTAAATCGAACAAAAAGCACAGGTTTCGCCGGTGTCTACCAAAGGTCATTCAGTTGACCTCTGGGCCTGTTAACAGTTTATAGAGTGCATAGAGTTACTTTGTTTAGTCAAATGAAGTTAAATGAAGCTCTAAATGTTTGGCACAACCTTCTGCCAGATGGAAAACTCTCTGCTGATGACTCTTACGGCGCTCCTGCTCCTCGGTGTTCGTAAGTAAATTGATTATTCATAAATATGCTTTATTGTTGTGCTCTTAAATGATGCATGTTACATTTATGATCTGCTCTGCAAAAAATATCTGCAGGCAGTTGTAGATGCTAATGTAGGCTACACTTAGTAGTCAATAGTTTGGGTTAGGGTTAGGGTTAGGGTTTAATATTCTAATATATGGATTTAAAATATCAGCAAGAATAAATGGACCAAGGAACAACACTTAGTATTGCAATGACTAGAATAGTCTGCTTACAATCACAACATTATATTGAAGAATGTTTATAATGCAAAACATAATAACATTAGGGCCTGCAAGAATGCATTACAAAATTAGCGCAAGTGTCAATTGCGTCCTGATAAAATACGTCATTTCTTGTAGTGGTTTTTATTGTTCATTCAAATACTTATACTCTTAACTCCATGTTTACTGGAAACTGATGGCAACATGAATATTTAAAAATGTTTGCAAGTTCTCTATTTAATATAGTGATTGAACTAATAGGGTGAATTTGGTATATGGGTCACCCTGCAAAAACTTTTCTTACACGCTTCTTTATTATTCATGTAAAAATAAATCTGCATACTGCATTTCAATCTTGTTTCTTGCATGAGATAGTAGACCGTGTTACTATTTGTCATGTGCATGTCTAATGTTTTATCAGAAGTTATCCCAAAAAGTTGGCTTTGATATAAATGGCAAAAATCATGGAATAATTACTTGGCCTACTGTTAAAGAGGAACATTTTTTTGACCCCATTGTCTGGTAAATAAATAATTTGTTGTTAGAGTGCAATACATTAATTGACCATTTAGTTTTGGAAAATAAGAAGACATGAACAAAACCGTCAGAAAAACTATTCAAAAGAACAGGCGTTGTACTTAAAATTGTTGTAAACCATTTAACATATTTAACGCCAGCACTAATAAATTAGCTTTTGATATAGTCGACATTTCAAGTGGATCCAAAAAAAAAAAAAATCAAAGTTGTCCTAAGACAAGAACGGGTATTGTTCAAAATTCATGTATAACTTTGATGAAAGGTTTTGATCCACTTCAAATGTTGACTCCTATATATTTTTTTCTTCAATCAAAAAAAAAAGAAAAGTAATATATATATATATATATATATATATATATATATATATAATTTGTTTAATAAATATTATTTATTTTAATAAATATTATATATATATATATATATATATATATATAATCAACAAGGACAGTAAATTATGTATCAATGAAAAGTGAAAATCATCTTTTTGTAAGTTTTCAAGATATGTTTATGTGAATAAGCATAGGTATTCACATATGTTTATGTGAATAAGCATATGAAATTTTCTTCTAGAATGATCATTTTTATCAAGCTTGTATATTTAAGTTCAGTGATTTCACTTAAATGGCAATGATAATTACCTATTAATTGTTATTTAAGTGAAATTACTGAACTTAAATATACAAGTTTGATAAAAATCATCATTAAAGAAGAAAATTACAAATGGCATTTAGAGGCTTTTGCATCTGAACTTTTCATAAGTAGTGATGTATTATTATGTATTGATGTTAAAACCCGTTGTCAATATATCAATAAATTTTATTCATAACACATATTATTCATTTTTCGTTTTTTTCCAGTCATTTCATCCTTACATTTTATGTTTTTTGTAAATACATAAATACCAAAAATCACAATTATTTTGGTGATTTTTGGTAATCCAAATTTTAGATCCGTTAAGCACTTGATTCTAAATAGCCATCTATGTTTGCAGAGTGCAATACGCACCAAGCAATCATGCAGTCAAATGTGCAAAGTGTGTGAATCCCTTCGAGCACAGTGCAAAAAGTGCATGAGCGCAATGAGTGCAAATGATCCAGCTATCTGCTCTCTGACCTCAGTTACAGCCGTTTTAATGCTTCAATAATGCAGAGCATGTCACATTTTTACATACAAAATGTCAAATAAAGATCTAGAGTTGAGAGTGGCGAGTTGGAGAATATTGGTAGCACATTGTAATAAAAATGTAATAACTGAAGCGATATCTTGCAATGTTATCAAATAAGAGCAGAGCAGCATATCAACTGCAATCAAAATGACATGCATATACATACAAGTATAGGTATAAATTCTGTGCAGCAGTATTTTATCAACTAACATTTCTTGCATTTGCATTTAAAGGGAAAGTTCACCCAAAAATTAAAATTCTATCATTGTTTACTCACCCTCAAGTTGTTCCAAACCTCTATGTGTTTATTTGTTCTGCTGCACACATAGGAAGATTTAATATTTATTATACACATTTTATGTGGAGAAGAATGATTCTGGTGTTCCAACATTTTTAACATATTCCAACAGTCATGAAAGTAATTGTGTGTTTTCCCTTTACAGGAGAAGGAACATCACAGATGTCTAATATCACAAATATCACCAACACAAACTTCGCAACCCCTGAAACAATACCCATTGAGACCCCATGTCCTAAAACTATCCATTATATCACTCAATTTGTTCTGGCCCGGCTGAAGGTAAAGCAGGAGAAGAGTCCGTGCGAGGGTCAGCTGTATCTGTATTTCCCTAATAAGAGTCCAGCCCCTTTGTGCTTTAACAGCCAGATACCAGTCAGCTGGAGAAGTGAACTATGTAAGGACATGAGATGTGGAGGCTTCAAGGGCTATAAGCCCACAAATACAGGTCTTGGTGAAATTCTCACAAGAAACATGACATCAATCAGTGAAGTATGCGAATGGCTGCAAATCACTTGTGAAGGTACAGTGTAAAAACATGATATGTTTAATAAGTTACAACGTGTTTTTGCTTTACCTAATTAAAATAAGTAAAGACATTCTAAGCTTTCTTTCTTTTTTTAAGTAAGACTACATATTCAAAAAAAAAAAGTCAGTTTAATGTAATTTAAGTTGAAATCACTTAAACAGCCAAGTTGGTTGTTCTTAGAAAAAAACAAAACAAAAAACAACTTTTTTTTGCAGTGTATGTGTGTGCGTTCTTTTTCTTTTCCAGAGAAGAGTTTTACTTTATACATTCTATAACTCTGTATGTTGGATTTTTTTTGTTTTTTGTTTCATCAACAAAATAATTGTTACCACTATATTCTGTGCATTTTGAATAACGCATCATTTTCTTTTCTTCCCACATTTTCTCAGATCCTCTAGGAAGTGAGTTGTCTGCCTATAAAGCAGTAACTGGCATATTAATTTTCTTGATGTTGGGAGTCATTCTGGTTCAGTACGGTCAGCCCACATACAAAGCCATCCGCAAAAGATGTGAGTCAGAAGCGAACGAGCGTGTCTTTAATCTCACATTACCTATAAAAAATGTAAATGTTTATATGGCACATTGCACCATTCAAGATGTTTCTGCGTTTGCATATATACAGTCCAAGAAAAGAGGTTTAATTGAAAATCTGGGTAACACTTTACAGTAAGGCTCCATTTGGTAACATTAGTTAACTACCACGAACTAACACTGAAAATACTTCTATTTTTCTTAGTTAATGTTAATTTGAACATTTACCAATACATAATTAAAATCAAATGTTGAATATTTTAATATTATTAAATGGTCCTTAGCTTATATGAACTAACATTGACAAAGATTTATAAATACTGTAACAAATGTGGGCTATTCCTCGATGTTAGTTCAAATAATTCAATGCATTTATATGGAACCTTTTTGCGAAGTGTTACCAAAATCTGAATCTTGTTATTTTTTGTTTTTGTTTTTTTAAACAAGGAAACTTGTTATTATATTTCAAATTCTCCAGTATTTATAGGTCGCAAATCAAATCTAACCAAATTAGTGAGACTGATCATGTGAACTCTTTATACAGTCAGATGCTCTTCTTCCATTAAAGCACAAGAACTTTTGTTTGAAGAATTCATGAATGTGGAGTTATGCAGCTCAATTCAATGATCAAATTCATGTTTATTTTCAACTCAAATTGTGAGTTTGAGTTGATAATAATAAAGCTGTTCATTGTTTGTTCTTAGTTCACAGTGCGTTAACTAATGTTAACAAGATTTTAATATTGTATTAGTAAATGTTGAAACGCTGTAGAAGTGTTGTTCAATCTTAGTTCATGTAGTTAACTGATTTAACTAATGAACCTTATTGTAAAGTGTTACCGAATATAATTTGTAATAGCATTTGAATCCCACTCTATACTTCAAAAAATACTGTTTGACACTGATATTTTCCTGTTGGTTTGCCACTGATTTTTTTTTTTAAAAGCCAAAGTGAAATGCTCTGTTTGATTTGACAATTTTTACCTTGTTTGATGCAGTTTCACAAAAACGGGAGACTCGCTGGGTTGGGCCGACTCAGAGTCAGAGTGGTGAGTCATCTCAAACATGAACACATTCATGACTGGTACTATAGTGAGGAAACATTCAGCATGTTCTCTTTCTTCTTTAAGTGTCCTATCACAGAGGTCAAGGTCCCCCAAACAACAACACACTCAAGAGACAATCCTTTCCTGGTGAGTCTCTCTCGCTCTCTCTCTTCTATTTGACCATTCTGAACTCGTTCTATTAATCTCTCACTCGCACTCATGTTCATTTACTCAATTACATAATGATGAATTGAGAATTATGATGTATTGAGATTTTCACTCAAATTGCTTTCATTCAAATCACGTGTGCGCTTTTTTTGGTTGTGAGTTGGATATGTTGGATTAAACTATTATATAACACAACATTTACTGTAAGTATCTAAATCATGGTCTATCACCTTCTCGACAACAATTCAAAATTCATAAACTATATCTTTAGTTCAGTGTGGGGGAAAAAATAAATGAGTGTAAAGGAACATTTTGTCCCAAATGACAGTACACTGTAAAAAAATATTGTTTAACTTAAAAAACCTGGTTGCCTTAGAATTTTAAGTTAAAAAAATAATCTTGAAAATATTTTGTTTTATTTTTTAAATTTTCAATTAAACAATTTATTTAATGTTTTTTTTAAAAAAAAAAAAACAAGTTAACAAATTACCAAGTTTTTGGTAATGTTGCAAAATTACAAAATTCTGCTAACAAAAAAAAATTGGAAACCACATTAGTAGCTCATACAATGTTTATACAATGTAAAAAAAATATTGATGGTTTAATTTAAAAAAGTAAGTAACCTGGTTGCCTTAAAATTTTAAGTTCATTGAACTGAAAAAGTTAGTTAATACAATGAAGGAGATTAATTTAATCATCAGAAACTCAAAATTATATGTTATCTGAACTAAATAAATTATTTAAGTTGATTTGAAAAAAGAAAAAAATGTTGTGATTACTACACTGTAAAAAAATATTGTTGGTTTAACTTAAAAAAGTAATTAACCTGGTTGCCTTAAAATTTTAAGTTGATTGAACTGGAAAAAGTGAGTTAATACAATGAAGGAGATTAATTTTATCATCAGAAACTAAAAATAATAAGTTATCTCAACTAAATAAATTATTATAAAGTTGATTTGACAAAAGAAAATATGTTGTGATAATAAATCTTAAAAATATTTTTTTTACAGTGTTAGTTGAATATTTGGTTCGGCCTTATTACTGACCATCGAATAAGAGTTTCAGACCATGCACACCTTTTTTCCCTGTGCTGTCAGGTTTGGAGAGGCTGACGGTAAACACGAGCAGAGAGCCCTCGTCCAACCGAAACAGTGACTATGACTCGTACGGCTTCAACTGAAGGCCTGGGCTCACAGAAGTCCTGAGAGTGTGTTTCCTGACCCCGAGACTCTCGCCAGTCTCATCTAGAATCAGCAGTCTTGTGTTGTGGGGATTTTGTTGATTTGAGCTGTCCTTTGGCAAGTCAAACAAGATGTAAATATGTTCGAGAAGTTCAGCTGAGAAATCCATCTAGGACAGAATTTTAAAAAAAAATTAGTCTCAACGTAACCAGCAAAGTGCTTACTTTGTACACTGTAAAAATGAATAATAATAATCTAATCAATAAAATTGTGACAACAGATTACAAGCAATATTATTAATTAAATGTAACAAATTAGAACTGAGTAATAATTAATGTAAATAATTCCTTAAAAGTTAACCATTTAAAATTAGTAAAATTTACACACACAAAAATTATGCGAATAACAGATTAAGAATGAAGAACAACTCTTTATTTTATATTGACAATATTGAAGACACCTGACGTTAACAAGCCGAATCGCTTGTCACCATAAGTCACCATTATGGTGATCAATGTTTGTTTTAGTTGGGCTCTTGACCCTTGAATCATTGACTTTAAGTTTTTTTTGCATGGCTGATATACGTTATAACATTCAGATGAACAAATAGTAAATGATATCTGATGGTGTTGGTTATGTTTTAACATAAAAAATTTTTCACAATCATTTGACTGGTTAACTTTTAAGGAATTAATTTTTAAATTTAATTAATAATATTGCTTGTAATCTGTTAATATATATATATATATATATATATATATAGATTTTTTTTTTGTAATTACTTGATTTTGCTGTATATGCTTGTTAATATTGTTTTCTAAATAGCCAGAAACAAAATGGAATTTTGCTCATGTCCTGAAAGACTTTTTTGTTTATTGGAGTATGAATAATTTTAAATAAACTATTAAGAAAATCATTTAGACCTTCCCTGGCTTTTGACTTGGGTGCAGAATCATAATGAAATAGGATATGCTGTAAATAAGTTGAACACTACACGATAAACATTTTAGGATGCTTTTGGTTGAGCTTTGATGAGAAATTTCTTCTTCTGAGGTGGAAGTGATGTAAAGGTTGGAAGAGGGAATGAGCTGTTAATGCACAATTTTGCAGCAATGTGGTTTCCTGTCGTAATTCTATTGACTTCCTGTTTGTGTTATTTCTGTCGCTCGTGCTCTAAATATACTGTACTCATTCTTTTTGCTTGGTTTCATTGTCTTTCTTTTTCCCATTTCCTTCTTTTTTTCTTTTAATATTTCCTCCTCTCTCTCTATCTCTTTGACCCAGTTGACTTTTTTTTTAATACTGCACTCATAGAGGGTTTAAAATCACAACAGCTTAAAATCTTATGCCTTGCCTGACTGATAACTAAGTGAAACTCTCTTTCTAAGTGTGCCAGTGAGAGAGAAAGTTAAAAAGCTTGGAGGGCTTTTGCCTAAACCTTTTCCCATCTCCCAGTGTGTGTTTATATGCATGCAGGATTTCAGGATGGTTCTTTCAGTTCTGATCATTATTTTTTTATTGCGTATTACCCTTTTGTAGTTGTAGTCTCTATGCATTGAGAGACAAAATACACAGCCGAGGGAACGCAACAGCAGTTTTGGTGGGAGAGAGTGTGTTGTGTGTGTGTGGGTGGATAAGTGTCGTTGTCTCCTCATCCTCAGGTCAAAATGAAGGATTAAATCTGTAGTTTAAATGAGGCTCTGGCAGAGAACAATGACAGATGACAACAGATTACATGCAGATTAACAAAGAGACATGGGTAAAATATCTAGTGCATCCATTTGCCATTTCTCCTTCTCTCACTGACATCAAACCTGCTTGTTTCCTGCTATTTTGGATAAAAATCATTCTGGAGGTCTATTATTCCTATCGGAGAGAAACAAAATCTAAAGGAGCAAATATTCATCACAGAAGCTTAACTATTAAAATTAAATGTTTATACTAACACTTTACAAAAAGGTTTATTAGTTAACATTATTTGATGTTAAAACATGAGCTAACAATGGGTAACACATTTGTTACAGTCTTTATTTATGTTAGTTAATAAAATTGTTCATAGTTATTAATTTTTCAAGTTAGTTCAGTGCATTATTTAATGTTAGCAAATACAACCTTTGATTTTAATAGAAAATTATCTGTAAATAAGATTAATAATTGCTGAAGTATTGTTCATTCTTAGTTCATGTTACACCATATTGTAAAGTGTTAACAGTTTGATAAATTGTGCAAAAAGCAAATAATAAAAGATTGGCAATTATTAATTCCAATCTTTAGAGTGTTTAAGTTTTAACCTCAAATTAAAGGAGTAGTTCAATTAAAAAAAAAATTGCTGATAATTTACTCATCCCTATGTCATCCAAGATGTCCATGTCATTCTTTCTTCAGTCGAAAAGAAATTAAGGTTTTTGATGAAAACATACCAGGATTTTCTCCATATAATGGACTTCAATGGGAACCAAACGGTTCAAGGCGACAGTTTCAGTGCAGCTTTAAAGGGTTTTAAACGATTCCAGATGATAAATAAGGGTATTATTAAGCGAAACGATAGGTCATTTAAAAAATAGATAAAAATTTTAAGTTTTATAAGCACAAATACTCGCCTTGCTCTGTTCTGTGATGCACGTTCGCGACTCTCCTGTTCAAACTCGTTCATCAAAATGAACAAATCTTTTTTTTGAGTCATGACTTGAAGGGTCCTAGATAAGACCCCTTTTCATCGTCTGGAATCTTTTAAAGCCCTTTGAAGCTGCACTGAAACTCTCATTTGAACCTTGAACCGTTTGGTTCCCAATGAAGTGCATTATATAGAGAAAATCTTGGAATGTTTTCATCAAAAACCTTAATTTCTTTTCGACTGAAGAAAGAAAGACGTGGACATCTTGGATGACATGGGGGTGAGTAAATTATCAGCAAAAGTTTTTTTTTAAAAAAGTGAACTACTCCTTTAAATAATTTGTGCAAATGAATTGAGCTTGATATATATTAAAGTGAAAACCGTGAAGATTTGCTTATTTTTAAGATACTAAGAAAGGATAGATGTAAAGGGTTGAGAAAAAGTTAATATGATATTCTTAGGATTATATGTATTTAGATATGTTTTGCTCAAGCAAAATAGAACGATTCAATGGGAAAAAGAGACAGTGGTGTGATTAAATATTTTTTTCATATGCATATAATGCCCTCATTCTTGCTAATAGGATTTTGCCTTTAATGTCGTCTGCAGCATTTCTCCCTTGTGCACTAATCATTAAGCCGCTGAAATTAAACATTAAAAGCATTGAGATCCCATTTCTTTAATGTATGTTCAGAAACTCACTATTTGTGAAAACATAAATTCTGCATGTTTAATGTAGAGGACCTGGGGGAAAGAGTGAGATTAAGGTGAGATAGGAAGTGGGTTTCGTCTTCAGATTTACAAGGTGTTACTTGGAAGGACGTCAACTATCTTTGGCCAGACATATCCAAGAAATAAAGAGAGGAAAAATGGGGGAGGGTGAGAGAAGAGGATTATTTACCATTTAAAATGAATAAATCCGTATTGTGTGAATCCGGCACACCAGCCAAAGAGGGACAGAGAGAGAGTGACTGGCAGATAGCTGTGCAGAGCTATAGATGACAAAGAGAAGAAACAACACACTAAAATAAGGAAACAAGGATTTTAAAATCATTTGGACACTTCTGACATACCTGAACAAGAAAAACATCTTCAAAAAAGACAGATGCAAGAAGATGAACTGATGAAACTCTGACCAAAATCACACATTGGACTGAGCATGTCTGTGTGAGATCTGAAAATCTGTGTCTATCTGAAAATCTGAAAGGACCATTGAGGCAAGTACAAACTTTTTTGGAAGTTTAAAGTGTCAATTGTTTTTGTTTTGCTTTATAGTATCTTACTTTACCTGAAATTAATTTTAAGTAAATAAAAAATAAAGGTCTCACAATTGGGCAGTGATGCCATTTTTTGTTCTCCAAATACCCTTTTATTGATCAGTTCTTAAAGTTTTAATAACTTTAAGTTTTAAAGTTTTAATAATCTAAACACCCCTATTTCAAAAGGAATAGAATGGAAATGTTCCATATCAAAAGTTCTTCATGGAGAATAATGGAGCATTTAAGTTAGAAATAGATGCCAATCAAACTCAAAACTCAATCGAAAAACTATAAATAATTTAACAACAAAATTGATCAACTATTTAATATTTAGAATATTGGAATAGCCTTCATTGTTCTGCTGTGTTACAGGGTGTTATGGATGTAATGAGTCTTTCTAGACTCAAATGGAAGTCGTCTACTATGAGACTGGTAATCCTTCACTTATTCATAATCCTATGTAAGTTTGACTTATTTTTTACACTCTCCCCCAAAACACTACAATAACACACTTTATGTCCTTGAGCAGTGAGATTTTTTTTCTCTCTTTTTAAATATTTTGGAGGGAAAAACTAATTCTGTAGAGGAGAAAGAAAGTCCTTTTAGACCAAATTTGAATTTAAGTGTGATACATTTTTATTTAATTCTTATGCCTGTTTTTTTGATAAATCAAAGTGTTAAGTGTTGTAGTTAATCTGGAAGAATATGAGATGCTTAAACAATAAAGCAATTGTTCAAACTAATAACCCAACTTCCCTATTTCTTCATCGAAAGCCCATTGTCAGACGCCCAACTCCCCCTCGCTTCCAGTCCGGGTCACCGCACCCTCGCCATGGCAGTCTTTCCCACTCTCTCAGGCGGATCTGGGCCTTCTCTTCTCCAACTCCAGCCCCTTCTCTTCCACCCAATCCCTGTTTCTCATGCCTCCATCAGGAACAGCCTCCAAACCTCTTCTCCGTGCTACATTTGGTTCTTACACCATCACACAGGTAAAACACTATTGATTATAGTTATCTTCAACTTTAAAGATAAATAATGGTGAAGTTACTTATTCTGTCCTTTCACTTCTTGTCTTCTCAAGGTGATGACTGAAGACATTCCTCCTCTGACTCCATCTCTCACTGCATCGCTCCTTTCTAAAACCATTGTCAAAGAGACTGAGGGTAAAAGAGGAGAGCGGTTTGAGGTGCGAGTGCTGTTTCATATGAGGGGTGATGTTAACAGAGGAACCTGCGTCACTCTACATGCTTTCAAACAGACCGAAGAACAGAAAGCTTCCTGCATCACCCAGGTATTGCTGGTCAATGGCACCATAGATGGGTCAGGATAAGAATTAGCAAAGAGTCAAACAAACCTCAGTGATCACTCACTTCCACCATATATATAGCATATATATATATATATATATATACATATATATATACTGTATATTTGTCTGGTCAAAATATATTTCAGATGTATATTAAAATATGTTGGAAACAGTACAGCTGTTAGGTGTCTTGATTATAGTGAATCGCACAAACAGACAAAATTCTAGAATACGTCTTTAATATAGATGGAATTATGAACTCAGGAGAATAAACATTCCACACATCAACATAAATGCTAACAACGCAGAACAAAAAAATGTGAGAACTCAAGTAAATTTAATACACTAACAAACTTAAAGGGGTGATGAACTGAGAATTCAAAATTTCCTTGAGCTTTTGACATCTAAGAGGTCATCAGATTATAAGAATATCCTGTAAATTTCAGAACTGAAAACTTTTATTGACACCAGGCTCAGCAAACGACTCATTTTTCAAAGTGGGGAACTATGACGTCAAAGAGGATAAAAGCATGCAGAAGAAGATTAACGCCTACTTCATCTTGGCCATTAGCCCCGCCCACCGATTCGCACGTTACACGCATAGCTAAATAGCATACGCCTACCTCGTGATGACAAAACGGATCGACATTGTCCGTCTGTTCGCTTCATTTCACTGAGGATTGTTTTGTAAACAAGACTGGATTTGCAGACCGATTAAGAGTAAAGAACGGGAATGGTGCAACACACGGACTCTGGGTCGAACTGAATCATTCCGGTTGCCATGTTACAACATTGGATGTTTTCAAAACAATTTACCCCATATGCAGTTGAAACTCATTATAATATGCAAAACTGTTATCCACTCACAGCAGTGGGCGTTTACTTCCAAGTCTTCAGTGTGAGACTCCCATAAAAACCGAGCGTTTTTGAGCTAGGCTCAAAACTAGGGTGGAAAATAGCCTATTACTTATTCATTTTGATGTTTTTGAATGCAAAAACCAAGCGAATGTCATAAATTGACCTCAGACAACAAAATAATAAAATTTAAAAAGCCAGTTCATGACCCCTTTAAATACCTTGAAACTTAAATAAAGTGAGGCTAACAGAAACTGAAACAGGTGCGTAACATAATCAGCAACCAGGGGAACTGTTTAATACAGATGGGCAAGCATGGCAAACTAAGCTAGGGTCTGTTTAAACGACACCATTTTCAACCAAAAAAAAAAAAAACGAAAAACGTTCATTCAAACGACGACGGCGTTTTGGGTGCCTTAAAACGGATTTCTAAAGCACAAGTTTTTGAAAGTGGTCTCCTCGTAAACTGCGTGTAAACCACAAAAACATAAATCTCTGAAGATGATGACATCATGCACATGCGTATAATCCCCTAATGGTCTGGCAGCAGACTCCAGCGTTTTTAGCCGTTTTCGCAGATCCGTGTGAATGGGGATTGTTTTGACAATGGTGTCGTCTGTACCCGGAAAACATAAAGGAAAAACTTCCTCCGTTTTGAGCATATTGTTGTTGTGTAAATATATTATAAGAACCATAGAAAATACATTTCAAAACTTCTTCAATATTATTATCATCATTAACAAGTATTCTCCAATTTCTTCTCAGCCACCTTTTGGGTTGTGTGTGGTCACTCTGACACTTCCAAACGACTGGTTTGAGCCTAATCAGTACATCAAGGCAAACCTGGACCAGATTTCCAAGCAACGTCACCTGAGCAGAAACCGTTCTCGTTCCCGAAAACGTGGGAAAAGACATCCATCCGTGCCAGGAGGACTCGGGGCCCAGTCTGATCTAATTCAGCTCTACTACTCTTCCTTTGTGTCCAGTCCTAAAGGTGGACCCCCTAGGTGTGCGGAGGAAGTATTACAGCACTCAGACAGGAAGATGTACTTCATTAGTCCTGTGGGACTTGATCAAGAGATCAACAAAACCAAGCAAAGCGCGGCATGTTTGGATAGACAGGCGGAAGAGAAATTTTGGTTGGATTCCAATGTGCTAATTGTCTACAGCAAAGGGCCTGTACGTGCTGGGCAACCAATCAGAGTGTCAGTAAACTTGAGGGCAAATTTTAGTGGGGAGTCACTGACCATTAGGTAACATTATTACATAACACACAATTACTCAAATGTCATAGTGTATTGTATATTATTGTTCAAATATATACACATATATGTATTTTTTTTTCCATCAGACTGAAAATGAAAAAAAGGTTGTTGTCTTTGGAGGTCCATCCCACCACAAACTCTGACCTTTGGATGGTAAATGTAGAGAGGACATCGGGTTCCAAACATGATGTTATTTCCATCACAAGCCAAAGCACTGGTCCTCATCCAGACAGCACTGGGTAAGATGAATAATTACTGACCCTATAGAATTAATCTGTACAAATCAAGTTTACATCAACATATTAGTGTATGGCATACACTGCTATTATAAAGTTTAGGTTCCAAATGTGAAAGTAAAGACATTTATTAAGTTACAAAAATAATGCTGATCAAGTAAATGCTTATCTTATTAAAACTTTCTGTACATTAAAGATTCCTGGAAAAAAAATAAATCATGAAAATATTAAGCAGAACAACTGTTTTCAACATTGATAATAATAAGAAATGTTTCTTGAGCAGCAAATCATCATATTACAATGATTTCTGAAGGATCATAAATGATATAAATATAATTTTTTTCTATTTTTTATTTATTTTATTTTTTACTGAATTTATTCCTGTGATGGCAAAGCTAAATTACTCCAGTCTTCAGTGTGATATGACACTGAAGACTGGAGTAATTCAGCTTTGACATCACAGGAATAAATTTAGTAAAAAAAATAAAATAAATAAATAGAAAACATTTATATTTTAAATCACAATAATATTTCACAAATCCACTGGAAATTACATTGATTCTAAAAGTCCAACTGTTAAAAGTACAATCGTAAGAAAATAACAATAAAAGTCCTTTATATAAGCATAGCTTTGCTTTTAAACCATCATCATCATTAGTCAGAAACCTGGGCCCGTATCCCTAAATAATTTTTGTGCAAAAAGTGTCTCCTAGCGGCCAATTTCTAAGAAAATTCTCAGAGTCATGACGTTTTCTTAGAATTTCCCCTAAAAGTGACATGAAAATCCCAGTTAATATAAAAGCTATTCCTCAAGATACCTAGCGCTTAAAAGGGCTCCCAAGGCGAGATCTGCTATAAGAGCAGGTGGCTTAGAAGTTCCCCTAAGCAGCTGCACAAAATTCCTTTTTTTCCCTTTTTTCACTCCATTTTCTGTGTTTGTAGGATATTTGTTAATAAGCCTTCATAAATAGACCAGCCAGCAGTCACAGACATTGATAAAAGCTCAGCCGTGTTACCCTCGTTAAGACAACACTGAGTTGTAATGTTGCAATTTCTACTTCATTAAGGACAGCCCCTTGAGATTTTCAATGGGGTCCATATGGGAGTGAAAGTACAAAATACGCCAGCTAGGATATTAATATGAGCAAATAAGACATTCATTATTTGAACAGGGTGTAATGAGCTTAAGTTTTCACAAATTTTAGATTCTAATGTTAGGCTATAACCCCTACAGCTTACTATTCATTTTCCAGATATTTTCTTGAATGTGAAATATTATTTACAATTACAGTCTGCATAAGATTAGAGCGTATAATTATGCTTATTGATTTGAGGGTACATCCTTTGCTCATTATCACCAAAAATTCATTTTCATCAAACTTGTAGGATCAACCAATCACGGCTTTTGAAATTATGACTCATACCTAGCAACTGGGTCAACCACACCTCCTCACTAAGATAGGATTTTCCATCCATTCCTTGCTCAGAGTTCACTGAACATGTTCTGAAATCACTTCTAAGCTAAAACTCCTGGCAAGGAATTTTTTAGGTTAAGTTAGGTGCTCTCTGAGAGGATTCTCAGAATCTTTAGGGATACGGGCCCTGAAAGCTAGGTAAAAATACTCTTTGATCCATCCTTTATATTTTTGCTTCGCACCTTTTCTTCTGTTACAGCACATCTGCTCTAAGCCAGATCTCCTGTCTTTCATTTGAAGCTTTACACAGAAACTTCGGCGTAGCAATGACTGTCACTGCTAGCTGGTGGGTGGAGTACTCAACACCCAAGTTTGCAGTTTCACCACACGGGGCAGTCACGAGCTTTTTCTCCTTTATAGACAGAGAAGTGATGGGCATTGCCCCAATCACAGAGGTAAGTCATAAATCTATATTGCTAATTTCAATATGCATACAATAAATGATCATAAGGATCACCACCAGATTAAGAAGTCTCAGTGTCTTTAATGCTCTAGTCTACACATTACACAGTCTACAGACACGAGTCTGTTATGTCGGATTTATTTTACAATCTCTTGATGAGCGTTTTGAATTGACCAAATTCAGATCAGAGCCATGATAGGTAGGCTAAGTTATGAAAGCGAGGCTGTGAGGGATAGACTTGCGGTGTTTTTAAAGCTCGTAGTTCACTTATAATTTTCCCAAGCCCATGTAACAGTAACAGTAAGTAATATGTGTAAAGATGGTTTGGAAAAACATGGTGTTACTGAGGTCCAGTTAAGTTGTTTTAATTTGCAGAGCAACACAATTATCAACACGGCCATCTTGACAAGTCAGCCTGTGTCACTTCCTGTCATCGTCCTTGCGGTGGGTCAAGATGGCAAAGTATCAGATGTGACCACAGCGGTGAAGTGTCATTCAGCCAATGAAGATATCGCCAAGGTATGTAAAGATTTTGTTGGACGTCTGGTCTAATGCATAAAATACATTAACTCATCTGATGGCTCTTTTCTTTGCTGGCAGGTTTCTCATGATTGCTCTGTGCTTTTTGTGGATGGGAGTGAATCAGGAAGGGGCAGCATCTGTGTGGAGCTGGAGTTTTCTTTGGGGACATTCAGTGGCTCTTTGTGCTTGGCCGTGTGGACTCCAGTAGTTCCACTGCGTGTGTCTCTCTCTGACTCTGTCCTGAGTCCCATCAGTGGCTGGAATTACTACAGTGAGAGCGGGTATGCAATATTTGTTATAAAGGTCCCATTCATTAACAATATTTAATGCATTTCCTTGTGAAAAAAAAAAACCAATAACACTTTAGCATACTTTAAAAATAGGACTTATTACGGAAATAATTTACTTTGCAAAATAAATGTAGCCTAATATTTTCAGACACTTAATTGCATGTTAGGAATTCTTCATCCAAAAATGAAAGTTCTCAAATAATTGACTCACCCTCATGTTGTTTCAAGACTTTGGTTGATCTTTAAAACATAAATTAAGATATTTTTAAGAAAACCTGAAGGTTTATGTCCCTCCATTAAAGCAATAGTTAACTTAAAAATGAAAATTATGTCATCATTTACTCACCCTCGGGTTGTTTCAAACATAGATATCCATAATGAAGCCTAGATGTATCGTCCGCGCTGCTGGCCAATGGAGGTCGACATCCGCGCCTGGTGGCCATCTTGTCACAGGCAGCTCGCTAAGGCGTAACATTGCATGTACTTTTTAAATAACCAGAACTTGCTAAATTTTCTACCGATTTTCAAACGGTTTGGTTTGTTATAAACGTCAGAGATGTAGTTATGACACTGCATACTTATGAAAAATAAGTGTATAAATAAATGATAATCCAGAATTATAGCCACGTTAATAACGTTTGTAAGAAACCAAATTGTTTGTAAATCCGTCACGATTTCAACAAGATAAGACTATCTGTGTTCGTGCTGATCATTCATCTTACATCAGGAACCACAGAGCCCACCAAAAAGCTTGCTTGTAAAAAAGATGGCCGCTGGTGATGACGATAGAGACTCCGCTGTAAGCCTTTATTATGTATATCTATGGTTTCAAACCTGTATACATTTCTTTTTTCTGTTGAACAATAAGAAATATATTTTGAAGAATGTCTGTAACCAGACAGTTGATGGACCCCAAAGACTTCCAAAAATACTATGAAAGTAAATGGGGTCCATCCACTGTTTGATAACAGACATTCTTCAAAATATCTTCTTTTGAAACTTTGAAGATCCAAAAACGTCATATAATGAATCCTTATAAATGTATCTGTTTTATCCAAGTCTTATGAAGAGATGTGCTCACTTTTTTATGATGAACAGATTTAATTTAGACTTTTATTTACATGGAAACATTAACCAACACACATACATACACTCCACTCATGGTAAACACAGATGCTCATGTGTTTACCATGTGTGACGTGTATGTATCATGCACTTGAACAAACCTCATTGTTTCTCACTCATCGCGCATGCACGTTTGAGCTTCTGTGTTTACCATACAGTTTGTGATGTGTATGCGTGTGTGTCTTCACAAGACTTTGAAGACATAGATTAAACCGCTTGATTCATTTGGATTAATTTTAGAACAGGAGGGTGAGTAAATAAATTTTCATTTTTGGGTGAGTTAATGGGAAACAGGCATTAAAATGTACTCTCTTTGTGTACACTTTTTATTTTAGCTTTTTATTTTATTAATATATTATATTATAATATTATTTGCACGTTTTTAAAGTTTATGTTAAGTAATAGTTAACTAAAGTTAACAAATGGAACCTTATTGTAATGCATTACACAATATTCTTCTGCAAACCTTTTAAATAGTGCAAGGTAATGGCACTGATTATGAGGATATTGAAATGTCTCTTTTTTTAGATGTGAACCAGTTTATCAGAGGTCCGCTATACGGATTTTGGCACAATTCACCGCCCATTCAGCCGCTCAAGGAGGCCAACCAACCTACATGCTCGGATCACCGGATTGGTTTGTGGATGTGACGGAACTTGTCCAAGACTGGCTGAGGATAGAAAACCCATATATTGCAGCTCTTGATAAACAAAGAAATCTAATAGGCTTGAAGCCTGGAATCACATCATTATATGTTGGTATCTGAATTTACTGTCAGAATGTTTGATGTTGCATTGTACAATAACGACCTAAAGGGATAGTGCACCCAAAAAAATTAAATTCTGTCATCATTTATGTCAATTCAAACCTGTATGACTGTCTAATGTGACACTCAAATGGAAAACTGTTTTTTTGGCCATACAATGAACGTAAATGGGGTCCAGTGTTGTTATGGACACCATTGACTTTTATTGTATACACTCTAAAAAATGCTGGGTTGTTTCAACCCAAATTTGGGTCAAATATGGACAAACCAAAATGTTGGGTTAAAAATGCAATTAAAAAAAAGTACAGTTAAAAGTGAAAGTTGAAGTTGGGTTAAATTTAAAAATTTGTAATTTGAAATTACATTTTTAACCCAACATTTTGGTTTGTCCATATTTGACCCAAATTTGGGTTAAAACAACCCAGCATTCTTTAAAGTGTAGTCCAAAACTTAGTCTTCAGTATCTTCTTAATGTTCTACAGGTTGGAAACAAAATGAAGTGAGTAAATGATCACAGGATTTTTATTTGTTGGTGAACCATCCCTTTATATATGGAGTGGACCTGTCTCGGTTCCTAATTTTCTCCCCTAATTGCATCTCATATCTCTGTTTTTCAAGGTGATATCAAGTCAGTGGGATGGAGTGCTTGGAAGAACTAATGTCATTGTAACCTCTGAACCTGTCACTCCTGGTGACCTCTCTGTTCAGTTGGTGGGAGGGCTTGGCCTGTCAGTTAATTCCAGCCCATCTCATCCGTCTATTGTCACAGCAACAGTGAATGCTCACAACACACTGTACAACTATGGGCAAGTGAGTATAGGGAGTATTAACATTTTAATGCTATTAATTCTACCAACTTTGTTCTCTTTCTAATTATTTCTGCTCTTTTTTTAGGAAGCATCTGTCAGTGTTTGGATCCAGTTTGATGACGACACAGCCCTGTTGGTATCTGCCTTTAGTGGGATTCCCTTCGCTCTCCGGCTCTCCTCTTTGGCTGATTCTGTGGTCGCTGTGACACCCGCTCCATCACAGCGCATCTTGGCACAAGGTGATGGCGGAGGGCCTCTTGTGAAAGCCGAGCTCCTGGTTTCCAGCTGTGAACCAGCGTCTAACCATGTTGAAAGGGAAGAAAAAGGAAGTGAACCAAAAAGATTGTCTAAAGGCTCTGGCTGGATAAGGGTGAACCTGAACGCAGACTTTTGGCCAATGGGAAGCGAGGAAAACAACTTTGAGATGCACGATGTGACTGATATGCTTGTCGACTCTAATAAGGAGCTGTATGATAACTTTGAAGATCAGCAAATTATGGGCAATTCTACAAGTGAATATGATGCTGGTAATGACATATTCAAAAGAAATGATTTGGAGCATGCGGTTTTGATCCCCAACCATGAAGAGAGCGTTGTGTATTTATCTCCTGGGGTGGAAAAAGAGAGGAAGGAGGTTAAAACTGCTGATAGACAAGTAGAGATTGGCATTGGAGCTGTCCTTTCTCTCCTTTGTCTTTCCTCTCTCCTTTTCCTGGTCAACTGCCTGCCATGTGCACTAAGAGAACAGAGGAACAGAGGAAGTCGAGAGGGAAATGTAAAAGACACCGTGGAGGAGGATGAGGAAACTGAAGAACAAGAGGAGAAAGGGGTAGAGGTAAAACAGTGTAGTGAAGTGGTATTGGGAAATGATGACAGAACGGAAAGGAAGTGACTTTCAAAATATCTTACACTGCCTATTACCTTGTACATATCCTGAATAAGTCTTTACAGTCATATAGTATTGCCATGCTATGCCATTTTAGCTGCTGAGATGTGTGGTAATGTAAATTATATATTATTACTTCGATTGTTTGTTATTATTGTTGTTTCTGTTTTTTTTCAAAGACATTAAGAAGATGCAATATATTGTGTTAATATTGCCATAATAATGCATTAGAGAAAACATGAATACACCAAACCTTTTTTTATGATCTGAATAACTTTGTCAAACTTAGGCTGCTTAAAAGGTTTTTAGATTTTTTTACTCTGCTCAAATATTAAATAAAGGTGAAAATATATATATTCATTTAATGTTCACATTCTTTTGCTGAGTCATACAGATAAATAAATGGTCAGGATCCGGTCAGATCTCCGCTCTCTCCTGGAGATCCGCAGAAGGCCCATCGATGTATAACATCTAGACAACATCAAGACTCCATCCTCCAGATGTTCAACTTACATACATACGAAGGAATGTGCAAGCAAAGCATTTACTCTGGACAAAGCTGTTACACTCTCTGGACAATAGCTGAGATAGAAATACATTTCTGACAAATGAAACAATAAATCATATTGGCATAAATGGCAATGCAGAAACTGTTGAATGCAATCAACTATATATTTCAAACTGAATGACTACTACATAACTAACCTTCAGCCTTAAGGGGTCATATTGGTACATGAACTTTTACAAGTTGAGTGTACTGAAATGTGTGTTGGCAGTGCCTGGCCCTGCTTTATAAACGAGGGTCAGTATAAAGCTGATTTTGCTAAGAAGTTGCTCCTGAAAAAAATAATCGGTACCAACTATTCGTGTTTCTGCTGCACCTCCAGAAGAAGAGAGTGTAAAGTTTTATATTAATCTTTGCAAATTGAAGTTGTTCATGGCCATTAACTGTAACATTAATCTGTCAACAAACTAACCAACATGACATCATGACTTTTGCGTAAACATACACGCCACTTTCGAGTCAAGTGGCTTGTTATCTCTATGCATTTTGAGCTATCCGCGTGTATGCGTGTATGTCTACGCCATTAACGTCCGAGTGATTCCGCGTGTCTGTACACGCCGTCAAATGTCCACACGAAACAAAGAAAAATGTAGATCTACATCTGGGGAGCGATCTTTTTTCCATGGGATGGTAAGGGAACAATCATAAATGCCATTAACCCCAATATATCGCTCATAGGACACTAACTAATATCGCTCCCTGGTGGTCTAGTGGTTAGGATTCGGCGCTCTCACCGCCGCGGCCCGGGTTCGATTCCCGGTCAGGGAACAAGTGTTTTGGCCGTCCAAAATATGTATCCGACGCAACAAGGGTGTTAAATGATATGCGCATCTGTACCTTTGATAGTGTATGATTTGAACAGATACACATAACAGAGTGTTTTCCTGTTTATACATAAGGTATATTAATGTATTGACTGTTTTGTCAAAAACAACTTTTAAATGCATTCTAACTCACACATTGCCCAAAAAAATCTTCAAAAAGTCACCAGACCTAGCCAAAATTATGTAAACCTGTCATGTTGAAGAATGAAAAATCACAACCCGTAGATTCATTTCCACTGGACAAAACCAAACAGAACATCAGCAGAGTGGCGCAGCGGAAGCGTGCTGGGCCCATAACCCAGAGGTCGATGGATCGAAACCATCCTCTGCTAAGTGTTTTCTAACTTCTTTCCTGAAAAAGCTTCGGCTTCTTTTATTTTTCAAATTTCATATCACCGTGTGGTTCTCTACAAAGTTTTTTTGTCTTCTTTCCTAAATTTTAACTTCTTTCCAGAGAGAGCCCACTATTTAATTCTGAGCTTCCGCTTCTTTTAATTTCCTATTACCGTGTGGTTCTCTGCAAAGTTTTTATCAGATAAACTATCGTCTACGTTAAATATAATCTCAGTTTTATGTTCAGGCAAGTTATATAACGTCAGATCATTTACATTTGGATAATCCAGATGTTGGAAAATACATATCTGATTTTGGAGATCAGATTGTAATGGAATAATTCTCTGGAACAAAAACAATAAATATTTGCGCCTAACGTAGGTCTCGTGCTCTACCGACTTTCCCATCTTTCCAAATTGTTTATGCCGCCCACAGAATAATAATAACAATATATTTAGATTTTTTATATCAGCTTTTTTAAAATTTATCCTGGATAAAATTCCATAAGGTCCATTTAGCAGATTAATCTTTGAATATATTTTACAATAATGCGGGCCGTTTCGTTAAACCCGATCACTTTACATTGATCGTTTCTTCTTGTAAACACGTTTGAATCCGAGTAATGAAGCTGTAGCAGGACCTGCAGCAATCCAATCATCAGATGTTACAGCCTGTGGCCGCTGAGCTTTAGAGATACCGACGATGACCAACAGGAGGCGCGCGCGACATGTTTGTGTGAAAGGCCCACATGAGTACTCTGACGTAGGCTTGAAATCTAGCCAGGTAACGGTGTCGCTGCAAACAGGAAAATTACCTCTTTTAGTCGTCTTACTTGGTGATAGTTAGAGGGACAGAAGCGTTACAATGCCGGGTGAGTTCTCTTAACAGCTCAAATCTTTGAAAGGAGCCATGTTTAATATTTCGACTTTATAAATGCGGTATGCTACTCTCTCTCTCTCTTTGTTTTGTGAAATGGTAGCCATCGCTGAATGCGTTGTGTAGCCCAATATAAGTAAATTAGCAAATTTAACATGCAGTATAAAGCAAATTAAGCCTATGTATGCACGCTTGGCAGAGTTAGTGTTAAGCGCAGTGTGCATGGAGGCCTTGTAATGTGTGTGTGTGGTGCAGTCGTGTGGCTAACACACGATCCGTCGTGTTTCTTAACTTACAACACAGTAGCATTTAAAACTATTTAACACAAATATAATCAGTTTTTGCGTCGATATAAGCAAATAAGCCATTAAACGTTATTCTTTGAGGTCAGACAACATGTTGTTTTTCACGCGGAAAGACCGCTGTTTATATGGCTCGCTCGTGGCTCGAGCTAACACGCTTAACGTTAGCTTCACACTAACGTTATAGTATACGCTCGCCAAACGTGAAGTTTGAACAATTGTTTAACTTTATTTTGCGGAGGCAGGAAAAATCTTCAGAAAAAGGGGGTTGTTTTAATTTAGACTTTGATAATGGTTTATATACTATTATATATGGTTATCCCTGGAGCCTTAATCAGGCCTCACTTACAATACATCAAATCCATGTGGAGAAAGATGGTGTCGACTGACCTCCTCTTTGTCTCATTTATGCAACACTATGATGGATAGTAACAGATAGTTACATAATGTTTAAACCATGAGAGCTATGCACTATGTCGCGTCGAACGTATTAAAAGAAATCAAACGTAATTGTGCCTTCATATTTTTGGCAAGTTTCGTGCTTGTGCGAGAAAGACTATTATCCAAACACAGAGGGACGAATCCTCCTTGTTGTGATAACAATCATTAAAATGACATTTGCGTATGCGTTTTGGTTTATATACTTACTGAATAATTAATTTAGCACGTACACCATAATGATTGAGGTTGTACTTACTCATGCTATCTGTACTAGTTGTATTCAGTGTCCCAATTAAAGTCTTGTTCATTGGCATTACTTTTGTTGTGGGTGGTGGGGTACCATATTCTTGGTTGAGTATTATTATTGAATTTAACACCCACAGAACCCGCTGATATTAACAGTCCAGAGGTAGCAAAGACGCCAGGAGGAGGCAGCGGGCAAGGGAAGGATGAGAATGTTGTGAATGGACACAAGGAGGGGGATGCCAACCCCTTTGCAGAGTACATGTGGATGGAGAACGAGGAGGAGTACAACAGACAGGTCAGTGTGAACCTGCTGCAATTACTGTATACAAATTTCCTAGTTAAAAATTGGACATGGACACCCTCTCAAGTCATATTTACCACTGTGAAGCTCTGGTATAATTTTGATACCAAGTGTCTGAGTTGGGCGTGCCATAAACTTTATACATGTTAGAGGTGAGAACGATTACTTTTGTGACTGCTATTCTTAATTAGTTTTTTCTCAACAGCTTGTTCAACTTGTTATTTAAGTGCACATTTACAAATATGAATAATCATTCGAAGGGTATTTTAAGTTTTACACACATCAAAAATAGCCTGTATTTGACTGAAATTCCATAATTGTCAGCAAACAATTTAGATAGCACAGTGAATGTTTGTGTGGTTGTCAATGAATGGGACTCTAAACATCTTTTTGGCTCGAAAGAGATAGTTCACCCCCCAATATATATATATTTTTTTTACACTTGCTCTCAAGTTGTTCTAAACTTGTATGAGTTTCTGTTGAACACAAAAGAAAACAACCAGACAGTTGATGGTAGCCATACAATAGGTAGCCAACTCATACAGGTGTGGAACAAAATGAGGATGAGTAAATAATGACAACATTTAAATTGTGGGGTGAACTATCCATTAAATAAGATTTTCCCCAAATTAGGCAAGAATTAACCTGGTGTGCTCCATGATTTTTGTTCTCTCCGAAAATAAAGTACGAATGCAGCAAGCTCGTATTAAATTAACTCTAGAGAGAAGCATTTCGTAAATGCACTATATTAACCTATTCATTATATTTACGTAACCTGTTTGTAACTTGAAGATTTAATGTATGTTAAAATAAATTTGTGACAGCTACTGTGCAAATGCTGTGCTAATGATAATATTTAAAAAAATGACTACTCCGTCCTCCATCCTATGAACCGGAAGCCGATCAAGCTCAGCCATCTTGAAGGACATCTCAATTCTCTAATTGCACCGTGAGGAGTGGAGAGACTTCCTGTGGAGTCATGAGCGAGGATACATGGGTGTATCCTATTCTGAAGTGTTTTGACTAAATGTGACGCACGTATCAATTCTCCTCCCCCTTCACATCGGTCACAATCATTTTGATTTACACTTTACCTTTGCAGTTTATATAAACCACATATTTCAACAGTGTAGTCTATCTTTATTATGAATTTATTCAATAACCTAACTTCCAACAACATAAGGGCAGATCCTTTTAGCGCTGCTGATGACACTCGAGTGGTTAAGTATTCCAGTGTATATAAAAAAGCTTCTATTCGATTCCTCTGTCCTCCTTTGTTTTCCTCGCTTCCTTCCCTCAAGGAAAGGAAACGAGGATGCACAAATAAGAAATGAGAAGCACCCACTGTTGATAAATATACGCCCCACAGCTCGATGAGAAAAAATGCAATAACAAAAGCGAAGAAATGACTAGTTGCCACGTTCTCATTTAAATGTCCTAATTAAAGTAAGGGCCAATCCTGGCTTATTTTAAGGTGTGTATGCTTCTTCACTCAGACCACTCACTGACATAATGTGCACAACATCTGTAACCTTGTGAAAATAATGCATTGCAACTTAAATTAGGTTTAAATCCATTCATTATGCTGCATTTTTTGAGAGATATATTATTTTTTTGTGGTGAAATGGAATTATTGCCAATAAAATGCGACATTTTGTTGATTTTGCGTTGTATTAAGTGATCGCAGATTTGCGAAAAACTGGAAGGACATACATGTGTGAATGTGATGGTCTAGTGCTCCTCACCATCTGAAAAAATATTAATCGATAAATAATAATCGATTCGTATCGAGCCGACGATTCGATGCGACCGCAAGAGTATCAATGAATGTTTTTTTATTTTGCCGCCGGTCTGTTTTCAGTATCAGCTCTGACTACTTGTCTTCTCCTTCACATGCGTTACTAGTGCTGCGTTCACGTGCTATGGAAAATAGGATAGTTTCCACTTGTGAGCTGGTATTTACCGGTGTGTTGCATTCAAGTGCTTTTGTTGTCGTAATGTGGTAAAAGACGGAGATCCAGACCTGCTATTTAGATAAAACTATTTTAGATTGCTTAAGTCATCTGCAACAGCAAAAAATGATTTATCAAAACTCAAAAGGTAAATAATATGCTGTATATTTTCTAGATCATGAATAGTAATTAATTTAAATAATAGTAAATAATTTTTTATTTTAAAAAATAAAAAACTCCCGGTGCTCTCAGCCATTTTGAAATGGTCAAAGGTCTTCTCATCTCGGCAACTCGTCCATCAAAATATTCTATGAGTTGCCCAGTGGTAAATACCACATGAGGGGGTGTTCATGTGAATTTTCCACGTCGGCTTTTGGTATTTACCATAATTACCATAGCACATGAACGCAGCATCAGTTCAAAGTACTCTGGGTTCGGGCCGAATACCTAAAGCCCGGAACACACCAAGCCGACGGTCGGCCGTCTGGCAGATATTGTGCGTCGGCCAACTAAGTTTCCTAGGTGTGATGCACACGGTTCCGTGCCATTGGCTGAAAATAGTCCTCGTCGGCTTTGTTTTGCCCAATTCGACATGTTGAATCGGCGTTGGGCCGTTGGGGAAAGAGAGAACTCTGATTGGCTGTTCAGCTTAGTGAAAGAGTCAGTGCACAAGAATAAAAGCAAAACATCAAGCAAAGAAGTCAAAACGGTGACGATAGAAGGCTGTTCTTATGTTACATCTTACCTGAGTGTTCCTTGGTGAATATTTCAATATTAACATGAGCAGAGTGGAATAAAGAAAGCGTTTAGCAGGATTGATATTCAAAACGGTAAGCACGCGCTGCTTTGTTTACGTTATGTGTAACGTTTTCTGCAGCCGGGAGTGTCGGTTTTCCTTTTTGAATGACGAATATAGACTATCTGCAGAAATAGACAGTTGGCTCGTTAAACGCAGGGGCAGAACGCACATTTTAGCTGACAGTCGGCTGCAGTTCTCTCGGTGAGTTTAAGTGCAGCTTTTTACCTCGACGAGAGGCGATAACACAGTTGGCTTTCATCAGCGCTAGTTGGTTGGCGTCGGCTTGGTGTGTTCCGGGCTTAACCCGGAGCCCTTTTTGCCGTGGACAGCCCGCCAAATACGCATTTATTCTATCTGAGTTGTTTGTAAATGCGAACTTGTGAAATGCTGTTTCTGTATTCTCAATAAAAGGCAATCATTTGTTGTTGATTATTTTAAACTTAATAAATATCTAAAAATATATAGTATAGAAACGAATTGTATCATGGGAAATTCTGAAGTATCAAAAATAATCGATTCGTTGGCTTAAGAAATCGGTATCGAATCATCAAGGCTCTGATTTACACCCCTACTGTCTGACTGACATTACTTGCTATAATAGTCTGATTTGTATTCACTTTTGCATTTCAATTTGTTTTTACACCCATTTGCATTGGGTTTGTGTTCATCTAACTGTACAGCAAGTTAGAATTACCGTAATGACTCTTGAAAGGTGCACCTTACAATTTCATGCACACATTTTGATGGGTCTGACGTCTTACTGCAGGTGGAAGAGGAACTTTTGGAGCAGGAGTTTCTTGAACGTTGTTTCCAGGAGATGTTGGAGGAGGAGGATCAGGATTGGTTCATTCCTGCCAGAGACCTTCCCCCTGGTGTAGGGCAGATCCAACAGCAGCTTAGCGGGTTGTCGGTCAGTGACGGAAACGCCGAAGACATCGCAGTAAGTGTCATCCTTCTTGAAAAGAAACCGCTTTGTAGAACTAAAACTTTTGTAGTTTTTGTACTCATGTTTACTTCATCTCTGTTCTTTCACAGCGCAAAAGCAGCTTGAACCCAGAGGCCAAGGAGTTTGTTCCTGGAGTGAAATACTAGAGACCCTCTAGTTAGGGGCTCCTTTATAGAGACTTTATGTGACCGCTGGTGGCCAGGGGTCACCCTCACACATACTTCAATCTTCCTGGGGTTGTGTGGGCCTTGATGGGGTGGGGCTTGTGGGTGGGTGGGGGGGGGGGTGGGGGTGCTGGATGCTCTTCTATAAGCTTTTTATTTCCGTCTGTCTCCATGTATAACGTGGGCGGGTTGCTCCGTGTAATGTTCCTATTGGACCGCAGCAGATTGTGACTAGTTCTCTTGGAAGATCTTTGTATTAATCTCAGAGGAACAGTTGTGTGAGTTCCACTATCGTGATAGTGACTAGCAGTTTGTCCCCTTGTCATTGCCATTTTCTTTTTTTTTTCTTTTTTTCCTGTCTTCTCTTTTATTTTCTTTAAAAGGAAGTTTGGCGGGGAGGTGTGTCATACGAGTGGGAGGGGAAAGGGCTGGGACAAAGGAAACCTACAGTACAAGGACTGTTGACAGGTGGACCATTCTTTGATGGACAGAACTGGTGGCAGCTGACAACTTTTGAGGGATTTTCACAGAAACATTTTCCTGTTTCTTTTTTCCTTCCTCCGTTGAAGTTCTGTCACAGTGTGCAACATGCATTAACAAAAATGGAAAAAAATCAAATAAAACAAGCAGGTTGATGATGTTGGAAGATGTTTTGTGTTTGTGCTTTCTATGTAATGTAAAGTAAACCTCAGTCGTGACAGATCTCATCCCAAAGTTTTACTTCATTAAATGCTGTAGCGTCATTCCATAGCACCATTGTTTTGTTTTGACTAACATGCTGTCAAAAATACCAGAGGACCATATTACAATTTTGACTTTAACAAAAGCCTTTTTAGGCTTTTTATGTTATTTTTAATGGTTTCAGGGTAGATAAGCAGTATTAGACTAGTGAGATGTTACAGTGTTTCATTCAAACCGGGTTGAACATTTGTGATATAGGGGATTATCACGCTTCCGGGTTTCGTGGGCGGGATTTGTCAACTGTGTGCATGTCCACTTCCGACGCAGTTCAACAATGGCTGAGACGAAGGCTATTTATGTCACTGCTCTGTTCCACTTTGTAAATCTAACCAACAACGCCAACCCTACTTAAGTTTTCATGGATTCCCGACTGAATTGAGTATAAGGAAGAAGAAATTAAAACGTTAAAATAAAACAAGGTAGCACGTTTATTTGCAGCCGGCACTTTAGTGAATCAGACTAATTTACCAGGGATGACGTATATATAAACTTAGTGTAGTCTGTCATCAGTTCGCCAGTGAGATCGGTAATTCAACGGAAGTGGCAGTGCACAAAGATCATTGAATCCGGAAGTACTACGTATCAGTGTGATAATCCCATATTGAGAGTCTTTGGCCTGCAAATTGTTACGGAATGCTTCAGTTGGTGAGCTAAATAATTATTGCAATGTAATCTGAACTAAATCATAAAAAGGCTTGCTGCTACAAAATGTATTCCTTAATTTTTTAGGATTTTTAATCAGTTTATTTTTTTTTAAATTGACCCATGTGATGCAGTATATTGTAAATTGTTTCTCGTTTCTGGCAGGGTTCTTGTTGACTATTGAAATGAGGGATATTCCCAGTATCTGTAGTCTTATTTTATGCCATCGACTGGCTAGCCTAAACACTAGTCCAAAGGCACTCGGAAGGCACCTTTTCAGTGTATAACTCATTTACATTTCAGTATGTATTTGCTTAGAGCAAGTATTTGGTTTACCCATGGATAACTGCAGACAGATAGGTCAGGTGTTGTGTAATCAAACTGTCATAGCGAAACTGCTCCACCTTTTGAAACAAGGGTTTTGTAATATTGTGGGCTTAATAGCAAAGAATATTTCATATTAACATTCCAGATTTTTTGGGTTTCAAGGATTTTTTTTTTTGAGTGCTTGACCAGTTTCTCGCTTCCCTGATTTCTTTTTCTTTTTCTTTTTTTTTTTTTTTAAGATATTTATAGTCTGTTGACATAGAACAATTTTTTATTTGAGGTCAATTACCATGCTTTTTTTCCTTTTTAATCAAGGTACCTTTTTTCCTGTAGGTACTATTCTGAGACTTTCCACGTTATTTATATATCCAAGCAGCTGTTACCACAAAAGTGTCTTGTATGTCCTGCTTTAGAGATTTTGCCTAGGTTCCCCTTACAGTACAAGTTTGAAGGTCTGTAAAAGTATGGTGTAAAACCAGATGTTCGGAGCAGCCCAGAAGAAGAGCCTGGACACTGCTGTAGGTAATTCCAGTTGTTGGTGCAACAATTGAATGATGTCAGGGTTGATGATGGTGTTTACATACTTGATCCTTCATGAAGTAATAGTGTGAAAGATGTGTTTGTGAATTGCTCACTCATGTTGTGTGTCTGAGTCTATGTTTGTGTGCAAGTCTGAGCTCTCATGTTGGCTTTGGACACTAAAGCATGGTTCAACTTGTGTAGTTTTTAAATGTGCTCTATGAATGTTTTAGTTTTGTTGTGATTGTACCCTACTAAAATTGTTTGTGCACAGTGGCTTTGTACTTTAAATTTTATGCATATTCCATATGGCTTATGATTTCAAATAGTGAAACCTAGCTTTAATGTTTGTTTATATTTGATGCCCAATTGTAGAAAGTGCTGGTGGAGTACAGTAAAGGTTCATGTCAAGAGTTCAGCATAGTCCAACATATTCCTCGATTTATGTCTGAATAATACATTTGAATGTTTTTCTTATTTCTTATTTCAAAATTTACATCTAAGGTTCGGTCTAATAAATGTATAAATAAATCAAAAACCTGGATAACCATGGCACACATCCTAGTTAAGCCTGTATTATCTTGATATACACTTTTATAAGGCCTTTCAACTCAATTGTGTGCCATGGTCATCATTGATTAGACCGAACGGAGATGCTGATGTTGAGGAAATAAGAAAATCATATTCAAATGTATAATTCATATATTCTGATCAAGTGAATATTGCTGTTAATCAAACGGTGGTTGTCCTTTTTTTGTTTAAGAGGAGGAGTCTAAATTCGCACTTACTCTACCTCATGTAATCCCTCCACCATCGGGATGGTAATGTTTTAACAGTTTAGAGAGGTCACACATTGTGCTGTAAAAGGATCAACTTTTTTTTAAAGCAATTTTTGAGCTGTCAGAGATTAAGAAAATAGACATGGAGACACGCGGGAAACAAGGTGAAGTTTACCTACAACATCAGAAACATGGTGAGGTAAGACATCATCGTAACATTGTAGCCTTATTTATTTTGTGCCATCAACGTTTGTCTTTGTTTGTCAACCTCTAGTCTAAAACTACAAAATGTTCTGAGCTTATCTTAATAAAATGGTTCTGAAACTGTTTACCATGCACTCTTAATTAATAGGCTATTCATGTTTGTAAAAACGTAACTATATAAAGCAGGGGTAATAATCCTGATGGTATTTGCTCGAGGTTCTTTTTTATTTTATTTTTTGCTCGCATATGTTTTACCATGAACTGGTGTAAAGTTATGTTCTGGTATGAGACGGAACTGCCTCTACAAGTTGAAACTTGGTGCGCACATCTCGGTCTTGATTTTCATATTACGGTACATTCCATTGACAGAAAAACACGCCTTTACACTTCACGTTGTAGCCTACTGCATTCAGGCCCTACCTAACACACACAATACATGTGAGGTAAATGAGGGATTGGCTGAGTGAGTAATCAACATCCGTTCCTCCAACATAGGGTGCTTTTTAAGCACTTTTTGCAATGAGCCCAGAGGTGTGCTCATTACCTGATGTACAAGTTCCTCCTGAAAAACATACATCAGATCTGACTGGAACTTGTCAAACGTGATAAATGCAACTTTCATTTTGTATATTGCATAAAAAATGCATTAGGGATATTATAAATAAATATTATAAATTATAAATATTTATAATATCATTATAATTTATAATATTATAAATATATAGGCTAAGAAATAATATTTGAAATAATTATTTTTTTTTTTTACAGAAGTGGAAGAGATATTGGTTGGCCCTTCATCCGGCTAGTCGGCATGGCATTGCACGGCTAGAATTATCAGAAGCCGTTCACGAACGGTCAACTGTGGTCAGACGACACCCGGAGAGGAAAGTTGTACGTCTGGCTGACTGTGTGAGTGTCGTCAAGCTGCCTCCACATGCAGAGGCTTGTCCAGGGGAAAACATGTCTGCCTTCTGTTTGGAAACTGAAGACAAGAGGCTGGTGTTTGCAGCAGAGAGAGACAGCTGTGTAGAATGGGTGGACTTAATATGTAACAATGCCTTTCAGGTGAGTGTGTTCTGTATTTTTAAAGCATATAGATTCTGTTTTAAAGAAATACATTTATACACCAAAGATGCATAAAACTGATTATAAAAAGCGACTATAAAATGACATTTATAATGGTAAAAAAAAAAGATTGTATTTCTTTTTCATATAAAAAGTTGTTCTTTTGATTTGAATTTTTAATCCTGAAAAAAAAACAATGCTGCTTTCAACTTTAAGATGAAAATTCATCTTTGCCATCCCAGAAATAAATGACATTTCTTTTCAATTGTAATAACATTTAACAATCTTATTTTTTAATGTTTTTACTGTATTTTTAATTAATTATGTATTTTAATTAATGAAGGCACGATGAGCTTAACCTTCAAATGGTCTTCGTTTCCTGTTTATACTTCTGTGGTTCGGGGTCTATACGACCCCAACAATTGATTGAGTAATTGTACACCATTAGCTTTCATATGAAATATTTTATTTAATTTTTTTATGATACATTGCATTTATGCTCTAGTACTAGGCCTTCATTTCTGTGTTTATGCCGGATGTTTTTTGACACATGAAGAAAATATATTTAGTTTTTTTTTCCACATTTCCCATTCATTTCAATGTGGGGTCATATGGACCCCGAAGACCAAAAGTGTAAACTTTTTTTTTACATACCTTCAGAACAGTTTTTGTGTGTGTGTGTATAGATAGATAATGTATGGAAAGTCACAAAATCTTATTCCAATGAGATGAAGGGAACCTTTTTTTATTAAGTAAAATTCGATTGGGGTCGTATAGACCCCATGACCCGATTGAGGGCTACGAGGCTTCTTTCAAAAATATAAAAATATTACCAACCTTAAACACTTTGAACAGTAGGTGTATGTATTCACATTTTTTCTTTCATAGAAACACACTAAAAGTGCTCCACAACCAGTACCACTTATGGAGGACAATCAGATCTACATGTCCAGAGAACAACGTGAGTACACACAAATGTATCTGAACAATTGGCTGTCGTGTTCCTGAATTCGGACCTTCATGCAGACCTGGTTTAAAACATAAATAGATTATATAATCTCTAAACTATTAATAATTCATTCTTTATTTTACCAGGTTGAAAATGAATCACAATTTAAGATTAATTCTGATCATCTAATCTCAATATCTCTTTCATTTTAGTGAGTGAGTTCAAAGTAGTTGTGCTGCAGAGTGAGTCTTCAGTTCGTTGTGGCCTGAAAGGACAGTACTGGCTGGAAGCTGGTGAAGACATACTTGTTCTACAAGATCTGGAGACCAGGAAGACTGTAATGGAGTGGCCATACAGGCTGCTGCGCCGCTATGGTCGAGATAAGGTCAATGAAATTTCATTTTTTGTACAAGTAGTGCATACAAATAGGCTATTTTCAACATTCTGTCTATTCCCCTCCAGATGGTGTTTTCAATAGAAGCAGGCAGGCGCTGTGAATCAGGCCCTGGCACCTTTAACTTTGAGACCAGGCAGAGTGAAGAGATCCTCCGCGTTATCGAGTCAGTTATTCGGCAACAGAAGAGTCTTGCCGTTACTGAAGACAAGCACTCGCCACATTCTCCACGTTCTCGCTCTCCTCGCTCACCCCTGCCAAAACGCCCTGAAAGTGTTCCTTTGCTTGATACAGAGGGTAACAACAGCCCTGAGCTTTCGGACTCAAAACTGCCCTTGTACCCTGATCCAGCAAATGCTCTTGGCCCAAACATCTCAAATCCTGTACTTCCAAAACCCGTGAGTCCTATTGGGTTAACCGAAGCTATATATACAAACCCAGCAGATTGCTTAAGCTCCTCAAAAAGCCCACTCTCAAATCCTAGTGGCGGTATTAGCTTAATTGAGCCTGTGTATTCAAATCCTGTAATTTTATTTGGCAGACATGAATCACAGACAGCAGATCTCATCAAATCGCATCATGCTGTAAATAAAGAGCCTCTCCCATCTCCTGATAGGGATGATTCAGAACCAGTGTATTCTGATCCTGCTGATGTTATCCGCCCAAAACCCAACAATTGTGTCCATGCCAACCCTACTGACACGATGGACTGTCAAGCCCTCAAGACCACGTTGAACAACGACAAGCAGCAAGAACCTGTGTACTCTGAGGTTTATGACCATGTTGCACTAATCTTAAGTAAAAAACTTGACCAGAAGATTGAGGAGCCCATTTATAGCGTACCCGATGTTATACAGGCAACCCAAAACAATAACTCTCAACAAAACAAAATGACTGATGAGAACCAACCCATCTACAGCAAAGTTAACAAACCACCCAAAACTCCTCAGGCTCTCGAAGAAAAGAAGCTAGTCCAAACACGAGAGGTTGTCTCTGAGGACCTTGGAATGATTTAACTAAATCTGTAATATAATTTCTTTTCACAAACATGTAGCTTTTTAATTGTAATATTTAACAATTAATTTCCCCCCAAGCCCACCCCACTTATATTATAATATATTAATCCATTCTACCGGACGTGGTGGAAAAAATGACTGAAAATAAATGTTGTAATTGTTTAAAAATGAAAGTTGTTTTGATTTGTGTGTGTGTGTGTGTGTGTATTTTATATATATATATATATATATATATATTAGCTTCATATGAGCAAGCACATGACTAAAATCTCAGCAGACCAGACCACAAGTGAAATAATTCAGGGATCCAGTTACAAAACAGGTTTGGAATTATTTTGACAGTTAATAAAAGATTACTGAGACACTATTAGTTTTAGAGATAACCGTCCCCTTTAACCCCCTTTATGTGATGTTGAGGGTCAGTTTGACACTTTTTGGAAATACCGGTAACCAGGGGCGGCTCGCCCATAGAGGGCGCTGGGGCGCCGCCCTCCCTCCGACCTGTCTGTCTGTTTTTTTTAATATATATTATAATTTATAATTTTGAAAAATAATCTGTGTTAATTATATGATAATAATGGTTTTACTTTGAAAAGTGTTATGAACTCACCAGAATGATATTTGCATTCACTTTCGTTACTTTTATCATGTTGGTGTAATAGTATAGCCAATAGGCTGTCTTCTCAGGGCGCCAGTTTGCTCAGCCCCACAGTGCTGGAATTTAAGCCAATGGTTCCCCGGTTGCTATGCAAAAAAGTTTATATTTCGCCAATCAGCGCCGACAAATTTTATGGTTTGGGGGCGCTGAAAATATCGCCCACAGTATCAGATTAGGGGAGTGCACCGTGCACGCGCACCACGGGACATTTTTTTTACCTCAGATGAGAGCAGAATTGCAGCGCCAGTGACGTCGAGTGGAAATAATGTAAAGTTAGTCGTGGGAATTGATCTGTCTGTCTCTGTCACTCACTCACTCACTCACTCACTCACACACACATAAACACTGTTTCACACACATTTGATATTAAAATAGTTATAGGAATATTAATACCTGTGTGTTTGCTTTGTTTTTGATGTTTTTAAGTTCTGAGCTAGATTACTGTGTTTCATACTAGTTAAAATCAACTTTCTTCTCATACTTGGGTGTTACAATCAAGAACGTTGTCCCACCCTCTTTTTCAGAGCCTGTTCTCTCTCTCTTTCTCTAGTATCAACACATTGTTATCCATTATCCAATTGTCAATTTGTCAAAAATATGTAGTCTACAGCTGGGGATTGATTAAACTAGATTGTTGTATTACCTATTATTTTTTGTATTACCTATATTATAATTTATCAATATTATGCGTTTGCACTTTTTCTGTCAGCACACAGAGCATAATAAACATGCAACTTGTTCATTATCATTAACTGTCAAACAAATTATTATTATTGTATTATTTGACCATTGGTATTGACTGGTTTAAGTTATTTTATTGGTATAGGTAAGGGCATGGCCTAAGGCCTAAAATGCACCAGAATGCAGGAAATCACATCTACTAAATTCAAAATTATCTGGGGGGGAACCCCCAGACCCCCCTCTTATTCAGCCCCCCCTACAATAATTTTCACCAGCCGCCACTGCCGGTAACCTATAATTTTTTTAACACTTTGTGATTTTTTCCTCATTTGCATGCAGAATGAGGATACACTGATGTGTTTTGAAGTGTAGGTTACACACAATTTATATTATGATTCTGATGTTTGCTTGTCAATTTCACCCACATGTTTTAATGTTCCAAGGCAACCAAATAAAAATAAGCAAATTTCTGTTTATTTCTCTTTTATGACAAACATTAAACCGATTTATTAACTCAATAGCATTGAAAGTGGTTAAAGCATAATTCTGATAGTGTTGATATTAAGAGTTTACTATTTTGTACCTGATTCTGTGTTTCATAGTGTGATTTTTGGGGAATCGTATTGAATCCAATGTGCTCAGAAATCGAGAGTTAAAAGCCCAAAATAACCAAACCATAACCGACGGAGGAGCAGCCAAAATGTATCAGTTTTATTAATTGAGCAAATGTATTAACAAAGACTATATGCATTTATTAGGAAGTGTCGACACCTTTCTTTGACTGTCCATGGTCGACACTAGATTGGTGTGCGCTGTAAAGCAGTTTTTATGGCTTTTACGTCATCACTACTGACCGGAAGTCCTTAACGATGTCAAAACCGAGCAACTGATTGTTATTCTCACGATGTTTTGAAGATTTTCTTTAACTTTCGGATTTTTTAAATAATTTTAATTCATCTCCCAGAACACTGAGCGTTTATTGAAACGTGCTGTAGAACGCTTAATCGTTGACCATGTCGAATCGCATCGCTTTCCAGACGCAGTTAGCTTCCATTATGGAGGTGCTGGCTAATGCTGCGGTGGCTGAGATATGTAAACTCGTTGACGACGACTACGCGATTATAAACTTACAGATGACTCAATGTCAGCGTGAAAACAAATCGCTGAAGAGAAAACTTCACATACTGGAGCTTAAGATGGCACGAGGGTTTGCAGAGAGAAGGATGAATTCACTGAATCGCACTAACCGAGTTCAAGTGAACGCCGCTTTGTCTGAGAAATACAGGAATCAACCAAACGGTGTGATGCCATAAAACCTCTCAAGCTATCATACTGTCAAGTGTATCTGTCACACCAAATAAACTATCAAGAATTATGTGATTAATGTTAATTGTTTCTCCGCTTTTCATACATTCAGACGTCCTGTATGGAGCTCAGTTTAACACGGGACTGTGGAGAGGTGGAGCGACAGACTCGACTCCTCAGCAGGCTGTAACGTTAAATGAAAGTAACAGTATGGTAGGTAAGCTATCTCTTTATGATAACCGCAGTAACTAATTTAGCACGTTTTTATTGTGATATTTAATAATGAGCTCACATTGTACAGCAAATAGATAGTTTATTTTATTGTATTCAATTAAACAATAGATAGATGGATAGATAGATAAACTGCTATATAGACAAATGATAGATCGATATTTAGCTACACTAGATATATAGACCATTTCACAAGATGTAAACAACACTGGTCCAGAAGCACTTCCTGTTTCAGTTTTTCAACACTACACAAAAGCTGGGATAAAATACAACCAACAGAACATTTAAAACCGAATCAAAAAGTTAAACAAACATCTTTAAGATGTTTTCTTTACATGTGAATAAAGAAAACAGTTACAAACTGAAACAGGAAGTGTTTCTGGACCAGTGTTGTTTACATCTTGTGAAATGGTCTATATAAGTGTAACACATACAGATTTATTAAACATTTCCTTTCATTTCAAAAGACAGGAGATGCAGTAATTTCAGAAGTAAACACCGTGCTGATAAAGGATGAGATGTTTGAGGAGGACCAAACACAGCAGAGATTGTTCATCAGAGATGGTGGTGAGTGGATGGAAGAACATAAGCCTCCTATTATAAATGAGGTTGAGTAACCAACAATAATACCCATCTTAAAACTTGACTTGACACCGTTTCTCTTCTTGCAGAAGTAACAAATACTCCACCACAGACTGGAGAAGCTGGTTTTAGAGATGTTCAGATGCTGAAAGATGATGATCAAGTCTCTGGGATGCAGCTACCGACTTTGGAGGTCAGTGGATCTGACACTGCGCTAAAATCTGAGCCAGAGTTTGAGAGTGTTAAGGGGAATGCACAAGAGCCCATAGAATTACATGCTGAAGCAAAGTGTGATTTGAATGGAAAATCCAGTCCTATGAGGGATTATTTAATGCAAGGGAGTGACAATGCAGACTTGCGGCAGCGATCTTGTGTGTACATGAACAATGCAAGATTGACTGAGAGCCAATCCACTGCCTCTGTACGGCGTTCAGAGATCATAGAGGTTGACTCTGCGGAGGAGGGGGAAGAGATTTCTGTGTGGGCTAGGAAAGTAACACAAGAGAAAAGCCAGGCTCCACGTGTTTATCCACAATACGGGAGGGTGGAACATCAGGATAGCATGGTCCTCTTTCCTTCCTCCAATCCGCCTCTGGCATCAAGTGGCTTTGCAGCAGTGGCGTCGACATCTTCAAAAACACAGGGCACGGACAGCTACCATAATTTCAGAGATGTCAGTTTTAACCAACAAAGAGTTGGGCGGACTAGAAACGACAGAGTTCCTCGCGAAAAACTTTTTGCGTGCACATACTGTGGCAAAGTTTTCAACCGCCCCAAAAAGGTGGTGATCCACCAGCGGATTCACACGGGTGAGAAGCCGTTCAAATGTAACACCTGTGGGAAGTTCTTCTCCGAGGCGGGAAACCTGAGAAAACACCAAAAAGTCCACACAGGAGAACGACCATATAGTTGTAACCAGTGTGGGCAGACATTTGCCTGGATACGGAACCTCAAAAACCACCAGCAGAAGAACCATCCTGATATGTTTACTGCAGAAGAACTACTTTCTCAAGGAGTCAATAAATGATCACTATATTACTGATAAGATCAGTGACCATGAGAGTGTATTCTAGCACTATCATATCTTTTCTGGATAAAGACTTAAATTTAAATTATATGCATTAGGGCTCTTCATTAAGCCTTTTTCATGTGCTTGTCCTTCAGATAAGTAAATCAGTCATTCACTTGTTTGAGTAAATAATGTGCTTGTCTGGAAAAAATTGGATTTTTGCAGTGAAAATATAATTTATTCTGAAGCAATATTCTCATCCGTTCTATTAGCTTTTACATTTAAAGGGATACTCCCCTTTTTTTTGGAAATAGGCTCATTTTACCACTCCCTTAAAACTTAAACAGTTAAGTTTTACTGTTATCGAATGTATTTAGCCGATTTTTTGATATTTAGAAGAATATCAGTAACCAGACAATTTCTGGTCTCATTGACTTCCATAGTAGGAAAAAAATATACTATGGAAGTCAATGAGACCAGAAACTGTCTGGTTTCTGATATTCTTATAAATATCAAAATATCAGCTGAATACGTTCGAAAACGGTTAAACCCAACTGTTTAACTCTGGGGGAGTGGTAAAATTAGTCTATTTCCAAAAATAGTGGTGTATCCCTTTAAATCTTCGTATTTCTGATATGTACGCTTAACCTTTATAAATGATTTTCCCCCATAATTTTTAAATGTATGCTTCATCTTCCATTTCAAATTCTTACACAGGTTTAATAAGAAACCAGTAGGTGATGGCAAGTGACCGTTTTAATGAGCAAGTCATTCATTCAAACGTCTGATTCAATCAATAATGAATGGGTAATCTGACTCAACAGATTCGTTCAAAACACTGATTCAGTATTGAAAACACGGCTGAGTGTTGCTGTGAGATTCGATATGGTTCTGCTGTGATCTTTGGAGATATTTTTGCTGCTGAAACGGAACAAAAACAGTTCAGTATTGCATCTAAAATGTAAATGACTGAATATAAACTACTTGTTTATTGAACTGTTGTATGATGGTATTTAGGGAAACTGCACTCTTGGTCATGTGATGTGGCTTAACTCATCATATGTTACTCCCATTTTGTAAGTTTTACCGCAGTATGTTAACCGAGTTTCCTTTTCCTCGCGAACCCTGTTACCGTCAGTGCATTATAATACATACGTTACATATTAGCTATTATCCACCGTCAATCGCCTTTTACACGAAATAAAATAAAATCAGATCATATCAGATCAAAATCATAATTCTCACTTGTAGGTGATTCCAATTTATTTATTTATTTATTTATTGGAAGTTTTACGCAGGCCATGTGTCCTGTCGGGCAAGTAAAATTCTCTTTTATTTGCCCCTTCAAAAAAAAAATCCTCTTGTTCCAGACAAGCATTAATGTTGAGTCCTTACATGATTTACATGGTTTTTGATCAATAGTGATGCGAGTGGAAAAAAGTGTTTTTTATATAATTAACAATTTAAGACTTAAGTTCAGTGCTGTGGTGTTCTGTAGAAAAAGTAAAGAGGCTTAGTCAAAATGGCTATTTTTTTTTTTTTTGGTATGTTATATAAATTGTTTGACGTGTAAATAAACATTTCTGCACTCATTTTGTGTTTGTTTTTTTTGAAGAACAGCAAAACAGTTTGTTTTTGTGACCAATGCCTGTCTCTTATTGGTGCTATATAAAGTAATGAACGTAGGCAGGTAGTTTCAGGACAGGAAAAACATTTAAATAATATTCGTAAGCTCTGTGCATTAACAATTTCTGTTTTTTCTTTTACAAAACTGAAATTGTGATTAATGAAAAGATGGAATGATTACTTCCACATACCACACTTAACAACCATTGTTAAATACTTCTAATAAATCATACTCTGGTTGTTCAACAGTGGCATAAATACTTTCCCACTTTTGTTTTTATAAGTGAGGAAAAGCTGTTTCTAATTTTTCATACTAGGAACATTATGACACTGCACACCCTCACAACTACCGAGAAATACCTTGTTAATTTAGACGGAGAAAGCTTTATTCATGTATGCACAACCTTTATGTTTCATGTGCCAGCCAGGGTCATGTTGTGTAACAAAACCTTGTTTCATGTGTTCAGCAGCAAGGACAGGTGGAAGATGGAGAACCTGAAACAATAGTGATAAAGGAGGATCTAAATGACCAGTGGGAAAGAAGCCAGACACAAGCCATAGTTGTGCAGGATGGTGAGTAGAGGGCCAAAAAGCAGTCATCGAAGGGATAGTTCACTTTGAAATTAATTTTTGATATGTTTTAGCTTACCTCAAGAGCATCCAAGATGTAGGTGTCCTTGTTTCCACAGTATTTTCAATTTTGATATTTTTCGGTCAAATCGTTGTTGTCTATCAGTCCTATAATGCTGGTATATGGGGTCCACCTCAAAGGGTATGCACAGAGAAGTCCAAATAAAACATGATTTAATGACTCGTAAATGTAAGTACACACTGATGGCCTAAGACACGAAACGAGCGGTTTGTGTGAGAAAACGAACAATATTTATAGTGTTTTTACCTCTTGTGATGACAGTCACGTTCAAGTGATCTGATGGCGAGGGCGCTTCGGTCTGCGCATGCGCCGGAAGTGATCGCTTGAGTGTGTACGTCACTCATTGTTTACACAGAGCTTTCGGAAGTTTTAACTTTCACTAAACATATTTAGATATATTGAAATCGTATTCCATTGCGATTTCCTGTATATCTAAATATGTTTAGATCTTCACAGTGAAGAATAACACTTCTGAAATCTCTGTGTAAACAATGAGTGACGTACACGTGCAAGCGATCACTTTTTTCCTCACACAAACCGCTCGTTTCGTGTCTTAGGCCATCAATGTGTACTTACACTTACGAGTCATTAAATCATGTTTAATTTTGACTTCTCTGTGCATGTTTTTTGACGTGGACCCCCTATACCTGCAACAACGGAAAATACACCTACATCTTGGATGCCCTTGAGGTAAGCTAAAACATATCGAAAATTATTTTCAAAGTGAACTATCCCTTTAAGTGAATGGTAGAATATTAATTTACAATTAATAGGTAATTATCATTGCCATTTAAGTGAAATTACTGAACTTAAATATACAAGCTTGATAAAAATTATCATTCTAGAAGAAAATTTCAAATGGCACTTAGAGGCTTTTGCATCTGAACTCTTCATATAAATATATATATATATATATATATATATATATAAAAAATATTTTTTATGTTTAAATCAACCTTGTAGAGTTATTGAAAAAGATTTTTGGATACTACTACTGTATATATAAACAAGACATTTCTCAAAATATCTTCTTTTATTGTATGAAGGGGAAATTTTTTTTTTCTTTTTTTTTTCTTTTTTTACATACATTTGTTCTGGAATCTTGTATCAAAACAATTAACATTCATTCTCTTTTCCTCTGGGTCAGCTGAGTCAAATACAGACATTTGTAGTGGGAGACTTTCTACCTCACCAGCCAAAAGCTCTGTTGCACCTGGAACAGAGAAGGTTTGTTTATTTACTGTTCTTTTAAAATGTAAAAACAAAAAAAAAAACAGGAACAGGAAATTATCAAGCCACTGCTGCAGGAAAATATTTTGACGCTTCAGGATGAATGTGAAAAATTAAATGTAGTTTTATGTTGTTTCCAGCCTACAGAAGTGGAATTTTCCCATTTGAATGATGATAGAAGCCAGAAAACCGACTTTTCTCCATCCACTGGACTGCAAATAAACATACAGGGTGAGTAAATAATAATAATATGTTTTAATTATCAAGCTGCTATCCCAAACACAAGGTCGCCATACAGGCAGATAATAAATAGACGGTTTAACCCATTAATGCATATTGATATACACTTTTTAAACAATTTTACCAAATACTGTAGATTGAAAAAAAGTTTGAATTTAAAACAAGGATTATTTGCAAATTAAAACTGCTCTGACAATATATGAACATATTTGCATCCAGGTACTGTGGAGCCTAGTAGCTCTCAACAGCACAGGTACCACAAGTTTGTTGTTCAACCTAGCAAGGGTCTAACAACAGGAGAAACGGCAGCTCTCACAGACTCAGGGCATGTACCCAAGGGAATGGTGAAAAGCAGAACTTCACCCAAGAACCATGAAAAGACAGCCACTGAAATGTCTGGAAAAGGCTGCTTGTATGAGAGACCTGCAGAGCATAAAACCAGCTTTACACACTGGCCCACACATCCATCCTGCTCATATACAGAGTCGGACCAGGATCAAGACTGTATGCTGGTTCAGTCAGACACTGCATCATCTGTTAGAAGCTCCAAATGTGGACGGGATGGAGTGCCATCGACCCACACACATACTGTTATAAATGCAGGTGCAGGAGAGGGACCTATACGAGAAGATGAAAGATGGAATCAAGCTGCCATTTTGAGGCAAAGCCAAACTGAAACAGAGACCGCGAGTGCAACAAACCCCTCATATTTCACTGTGATTCCTCAAATGAGGTCCAACTTCACACAGCCTGGGCCTTCTTTTGCTGGGCTGCAACTACCAAAGCACATGGACAAAGGTAGACGGAAAAGTTACGTTTGTAAGTACTGTGGAAAGGGATTCCCTGGGCTGTCCAATGTCGTGGCACACCAGCGAGTGCATACAGGAGAGAGGCCCTTTAGGTGTGATACATGTGGCAAGCTATTCACAGAGGCAGGCAACCTGAAGAAACACCAAAGAGTTCACACAGGAGAGAAACCCTTCATCTGTTCCCGCTGTGGGAAACGATTCGCCTGGATCTGCAACCTCAAGACACATCAGCAGTCATCCTCCTGTGAAGGAGTCTGATATAATTAAACATATCTGATGACGATGCAGGGCTTCCAACTTATGCCTTCTATGAATCCAGTGTTTTTTTTTTTTGAATGTCAAAGCAATCATTATAATTAGTGATGGGAAGGTTGATTCCGGGGCTCCGACGCAGTTTTCACACACTGTACCGATGCTTGTACAACGTTTGAAGCTTCGGACGTCATGCAGTATCGGAAGGTCGGTGAGGCATTATTTATTTAATGATTTAACACTATACTTAAACCATAACATCATTGATCAATTATGGGGCACCGCTAGTAATTTTGGGACATATGAAAGAATATGAGGTTGGGCCCTGTTACTATTAATGTAATCGATCTCTGAGGGCCCCAGAAGTGCGTGGGCCCTTGGTATTGTCCTAACATTCCCCCCTTTAGCGGGGCTCCGTGAACCCGTTGACCAGGCAGGCTACACATAACACGAGTTGTGGTTTCATTGGTACCAATTAATTTAGATCAGATTAGATAGAACTGTACTGATACTAGACCCAGATTGATTTCCACTCTTGTTGTATGTCACTGACTTCTGAAGGTTTGTTTGGTCACCTGCTCTTTCTTGTCTGCGGTGACTTCTAGATAATATAGTGGAGAAAACAAGTCTGAACCACGCGATGTCGCTAATGCTCATTGTGTTAAAAGCTTTGAATTTGATGAAAGACTCAAACGCTTCAGAAAGCTTCTGTTTCCCATCACTAATTATCATAAAGCTGTAATAAATTTAAATGTGGATAAGAAATATGAACCGATTCATTAATAAGATTAAGATGTATTGGTGTTACCAGTGACTAACTTACTCTTACGTTAATGTTCAATATCCGTGAATTGTAATACTGCCAGTGAACAGCAGGTGGTGCACGAGTACTAATAATAAAAGAGCGCCCATCTGGGTTTTCTTTGTAGTCCAAAAAGTCTAATATTTTAAGTAGGGGTGTAACGATTCACTCGTTTTCTCGATGCATCGATTATAAATCCTGGCGATGCATATGCATCGATCCTGAAACATGTATTTTGAATCGTGAATCGTTTATTTACGTGAATAATCGATTTAAAAGGCTAAGAATCGAATTAATCACGATTTTATAGCGATTCAGTGGTTTAAAATATATAAACACAACCTTAAAGTGTTCCTGGTACAAGCTGCCTCACGCATTGGCCGTCATACGACATCCGCATTTGATTGGTTTCAGGCGCTCACACACACCCCTGATTTCTCACGCTGAGCTGAAGCCCGGTCGGTCAAATGCCTGAAAGACGAGTTTATCTTTCTACCTGTTGAGCTACTCGAGTCGTGATCAGCTTGTATTACCGCAAATTAGTTAAAATCTCCCGGAATCTAGAGCGAGCGTGCATACGAGACAGAGGTTGTGCTCCAAACCGCGTATCGCGCGTTCACACACGGCTGCACGCACTCGGCAGAGAGGGAAAGCGAGCGAGAGACCACCTTGCGTGTACGGATAGTCCATGTAATAAATGAATGAAATCGTTTTATTTCATAGTGCCCACGCAATGGCATGGCAGCTTTATCAATGGCTTGAGCGGTTTGCCTCAAAACTATTCTTTTCTCGACAGAGAGCTCAGCTGGAGAGCTCAAACATGGACTGCTCAAAAATCTGTAGTTAACGTTATGAAAGCATGAGAGATCATGGGACCGAGCGCGAGGATTTTCACAAAATCCAGTGAAAAGATGATAACGAGTGCACTGAGAGGACGCAAAATGAAACTAATGAAAACGTCTCCATTAATTTGTGCATAGTCATTTAATGCAATACTTTAAAAGCCTTTTTCAAAATATTTGCTACTTGCAAATGCTAATTTGTAGGCCATTGAATTTTTTTTTATAATAATATATTCATTAAAATTAAAAATAAACATGAACTAACATTAACAATGGACAAAATCCCCACTATCTGATCCCCGAAGGCCGCTGTGTAGGCTAATTCAAACCCAGACAAAGATGGGTGAAGCATTGAAATAATACTATAATGCATATAAAAAATTAAGAATCGAATCGAATTAATCGAATCGCATCGAATTTGGATGTGAATCGCATCGAATCGAATCGTTCTGAATTTGCACAAATCGTTCATGAATCGAATCGAAAACCTATGAATCGTGAATCGAATCGATTCGCTGTCTACCCAAAGATTCACAGCCCTAATTTTAAGTAATTTAAGTTATTGAATATAATTAAATTTTCGTTTATTAATGTAACTTAGTGTGTCCTGTTTTTTTTTTTTTGTCTCGTATATTTTAAGCAATGTTCGTATTTTAAGTGGAAAAGGCCTAGCGTTACTTGGTTTCACGCCAACGTCTTGGATGTGGTTTGGATAGTACCGAGTATTGGTATTAAGTTGGCAAAATAAGAAAACATCATTGTTTGCGAACATTACATTTTATAAGAGGTTAAAGCCTATCTCGTGATGCTTTATCTGCATTGAAGATACACAATATTTCATCTGTCGATTTACAGGGAATCGAACGCATGGCCATATACCCGTTAAGGTACATTTGATTTTTATTCAGGACTTTCTAAATGTCAGTATCATTAATCCCGATTTGAATCTGATATGTCCCACTCCCACTCACATGATTAAAAATAGATAGAACAACCCCTGGTGATTAAAAAAGTTGTACATAGACACGCATAAAAGCTAAACAGACCAAGATGAAAATTCAACATTGTAATTGCTCCTGTTTCGGAGGTAATAGTCAAGGTTTGGTTGTCTGGTAAAACCATATGATCTGACTACTACTGAATTTGTCAAGCTAATTGCATCACTCCCTGGTGGTCTAGTGGTTAGGATTCGGCGCTCTCACCGCCGCGGCCCGGGTTCGATTCCCGGTCAGGGAATGTGCTCTTTTGAAGATGTTTTGCTTGTTTTCTTATGTTTGAGGTCAATTTGAGTGCATTGTAGTGTGTCATAGATAATATTCCCCCCTTTGGCACAGCTCAAATTCCATTTTCAATGCAGAGCCTGATTTATCTTGGTGTATGAAATAATGCGCTCTCTGCACGGCGGTATTTCCGGTGAAGGTGTAAGGATGCTCGATAACTTCCTCCGATCACGAGTCCAATGCAATACCGAGAATTTATATTGAATTTTATACTCCATGGTTAAAGAAACGTTGGTCACAAAAACGGATAAAACAGACACCCCTCGTTGTGTTTATGCTTCTTTTTAAAATTATTTTAAATAAACATAACTATATTGAGACAGAGCCGGCTTGATTCTTGACAAATTATTAGTGTTCATTTATTATAAAGTGTTACCAATATGATGATTCAATTTTTTTAATTGTTATCTTCTTCTTCATCATAAATATACAACTTTATAAAAAGTGAAAGGCAAAAAAAATAATATTCTTATAACCTTGTTTCATTGTATTTTATTACAAAGGTATTGAAAATATACCATATTTAAGGGGAAACACTTTGAGGGTTTTTGGCTGAGCTGACCTCAGATGTATCTTTCTGTATATTACATCCTCTGAGGAAAGAGAGATGATGGTTGTGATAAATACAAGGAATTTTGTGAGACCACTCAAATACAGATCGAGCAACAGAAGCAGATTCCATTTCTAAAACCATCTGGATACTGCTCTTGTTCCAATGGCACTGTTCAGCATCCACCTAGAAAACAGAAAATATTGATCTTTTAGAATCAAATACAGGTAAAAGAATGACTATGGAAATGGATTCATACTCTTTCATGTTTTCACATTTTTTTTAACTTTTCTACTTTTATGCTCCTGTCAAAAATGTCTTTAGTGTTCTGCAACAGTATAGCTTACCTTGTTTCCGTTAAACACCAGAGTTCTGAAAACTTTTCCAAAGGGTTTTATCAGGCGTAGCACTCCTGTTGCAGCACAGGGCTGGTTAGGAACATTACACACAACCAGCAAATGGTCCAAAGGCGTCAACAGCCCCTAAAGGACAGTGAGGACTTGTTGTTAAGAGTCATGGAGGATAGATGGAAGTTGTAAGTTAAAAAGAATGTGTTTTTTAAAGCTACACTGTGTAACTCTTTTTGTTTATTCTTAGCTAAAAACACTTAGTTCTTTCAAAAATATATGTGCTCATTAATGTATATTTACTTCATTCAAGTAATAAAGTATTCTTTTGAGTGTATCATATGCCATTGAAAATACATACAGGTAAGGTTAATGTCAGTCGCCATGTTGCCCCTCCATCTTGAAGTACATTAGTCAAAGAGGGACATACCCGTTAATTCAAGCTTCGCCATGTTAATCTTGGACTACATTGACCCCCGTAGGAGTTAAAACAAAATAGGAATTGAGAGGAACAGAAACTAATATTCACTGGATGGTCATATACTTTTTCACCGCTAGATGGGGGTAAAAATCACACAGTGTAGCTTTAAGCTTAAATATTTGAAATGTCTCAAGACCAAGTGATACTTGCATTTGACATTGATGGCCCCACAAAAGCATGAAACACTGACACCTAAGGAAAAATTAATCAAATCCAATGAGTAAATAAACAAAAAATGAAGTATTTATGCAAGGAAATATAGTGTGTTAACTCACAGGTGAACTAGGGTCAACTTTTTGAGACACCAGCTCTAAACTTTGCTGTCTCATATGAACCGGGATGGCAGAGTAAACCTTTACCATCTCCTGGGCTGAGAATTCAGTTGGAAGGATCAATAAAACCTGGAAAACACACATGCTGATATAGTAGAGCTAAATGTCAATTGATAATTGTTTTAAAAAGCAGTATCGTCTTTTGACCAAACGTCAACATCCGCCTTTTTAGGGTACCCTTAAACGTCGGTTAGATGACGTTATCGGATCCTAACCCTACCCCAGACCTAAACCTACCCCGTCACCTAATCGACGTTAAAGGTAAAGCGTCAGTTGTATGATGGCCCGGGATCGTCATGTAGGCTAACCAACGTTTAAGGGTACCCTAAAAAGGCGGATGTTGACGTATGGTCAAAAGACGTCCCAAGACGTCAGTCATATGACTTCTTAGGATGAGACTGTGTTAATCCAAACAAAAATATGTTCCAAGAATGTTTTGCTAATGTTCCCATTAAGTTATAAAACTTTATTTTTGAATGTCCAAAGATTAACGTTCCCTTTTAGCTGGGATATTTGGTCACAAATATCAGTATTTTAGGGTCCAATTCTCACTTAACTAGTTGCTTATTAACAGTATATTACTTGGATATTCTGTTCATTACTTATATAAAGCATAATTTAGTAATTCCTTATTATGCACGACCATATTCTACATCCTTCTCTCCTACACAATACTTTAACTTAACAACTACCTTACTAACTATTAATAAAAAAGACTTTATTGAGGCAAAATAGCCTAGTTAGTTAGCTGGTAAGAATTGGAACCTAAACTAAACTAAACCAAAATGTAATTTTTTTTACACAAAAATTACTGTTTTGTTGTAAAATGAAGTGTCTTACATTTCATTTTACAACAAAAAGTACATTTTCTGTTAAAAAATAATAATAATAAAAGATTATATTCTAAAATAGCACATACCTTTTTCCATTCTAGACAGGTTTCCATGTCAACCTCAGTTGCCATTAAAACCTCAACAGGGTGACTAAATGGAGATGCCATTTTGATTAGTTCACTTTCAGAGTAGTCACGAGAGATTCCAGACACACGAATTACACCCTTCTGTAGGAAAACACAGAGGCAATGAGGGGAAAAAAGTAAACTTCTTTATTAAAAGAGTGTTTGTCTATTAAAGCACATATCTGTGCTGTTTCCTTTCCCAAACAGTTAAGTGTCCTAACAAATCTTACACCACTAGAGGTCCCTAGGTGTTTCTCAATGTCAAGGATACTTCCTTGGAAGGACGGGTCCTTCCAAGTCATTTCCTTCAGAGGCTAGGCGAGGGTCCTCTTTAGCATTCGGAGAACACGTAAATGGAACAGGCTAGCAAGTGCACGTCATTACATCAGTGAAAGGTTCGCTTCGGCGCTGCAAAAATTGTGTACTGCACTGTTTAAACACACTTGACGGTCCTTATTTTGTCTTGTCAGTCCTCATAAAAATAAATAAATAAAGTATAAGGGATAATGTATGTATAGCCATGCGGTTGTTATAGTGAATACAACCCCGCAAACTCTAAAGCGGAGGGGTCTTGATTGAATCAGCCTGAATTAAGGGGTTGTATTCGCTGTAACAACCGCCTCGCTATACATTTTCCCACTTATAACATGGCTACCTACCAAATAAATCAATAATTTGACACAAAATATTGATTTAAAAAGGAGTTTATTCATTCAAAAACGATTATATTACCTGAGTGAACAGAACTACGTCCATAGCAACATGATCTAGCTGTTAAAACATGCAATGGTAAAATATGTGACCAACAAAAAAGGCTATTACGTTATATGAAGTAAAAATGTAAAAGTTAATCACCAGTAAAAGGGAACAGCTTTAAATCCCCTTTGCAAATTTGAGCCGATATATTAAATAGTTTAACAAACATAAAATAAATGGCTAAACTTAAAATATACTTGCTTACATTTGAAAGCATATTGCCGTTATCACTCCGACTCCGGTAACGGTCGACATTTTTATTTTTTGAACAAGCTAGCAAAGCTGCGCATAGGATTGTGGGTGATTTAAGAGCGCGAAGGCTACACATATGCATCCTTTCCTGTGTATGGGATATTTTCCGATCGAAGGACTCAGTCTTGAAATTCTGAGGATCCTCGACATTGGAACAGTCCTTCGACGGACGTCGATGACGTAGCATCCTCGAAATTACGGCTTCCGAGGATCCTTCCTTGACATTGAGAAGCACTACCTGTCTCCAAATTTGTTATCATGGGTGATGGGACTGTTTTCAGCCTGCACTGCTGAGACCAAATTGACAATTTAATGGTGGTTTTGATCACCCTTTAAACACCTTTCTTAAGACTGGTTATTCTTTTAGTAATGATATTAATAACAATCACTTGTAATTGACTTCTGTTACACCTGCGAGAGCTTACAGTTTGTTCTGATGTTTTTTCAGTCGTCTTAGTTCCTGGCATCTGAATGTTCATAGATTCAGCGGTTCCTTCTGATTTTGCAGACTTGACTGGAAAAGACTGTTGACCATTTCTCATGGAATTGAAAGTGGTGGATCCGTGTGCAGAGGACAAGGATCTTTTTGTTGTATAATGTCTTGTTTTATTATAGCCCGTAGAGACAAAGCTGTGCCGTATGCTGCGTTTTGAACGAGAGGGAAAACAGACGGAACCAGGCCTCCCCTTAGTGGCATCATCAGGCCCATGCTGCAGTCTCTTAAGGAAGGAATTGGATCCACTTCCTAAGAGGTAGAGAGAAAGGGGGTTAGTCAAACTCAAACTCTGGATAGCCATGAAACCTATGATACAATATTTTTTCAAGCTGTATATTTCTGGAACAAAACACACTCACACACGCATGCATTATATATGTAGGCCTATGTATATATATATGATGTACAGTATTCATTTTTTCTTGACTGTGGCGGGCAGGATGAGGCCGAGGGCAGTGAGAGAGCGGCACGAGGCCGGTGGCGTGATTGATAATGAGCGACACCTCCGCGATGCACCGGATCTCTCACGGAGGAGAGCAAGCATAAAAGAGGAGACGAAAGTGAAGATTGAGAGAGGAACAACCTATTTGATAAACCTATTTTGAAAAGGTTATCTTCAGGATATCTTGGGTGGTTAGAGCTGGTGAAGAAAGTAGAGATTGGCGAACAACCTGAACGAGTTCCGCGAATGGATTGCGTGGTGGATTTCCGCTGGATTCTGCATTTTGTGGTCTGGTCTTCTGTCACGGATGGAACAGGAGTCAGGTGGTAAGTGTAACAATGTTTATTAACAGGTTTTGCAAAAGCAGGCAGAGATATGGTGAGTGTTCAAATGATAGTAGATGGTGGAGCGTTTTAAAGATTTCCACTCTGGAGGGTGGTTTCACTTTTTTTTTTTTTGCGTTTTTAAGCCCCAAAAACGCCGTCGCCGTGTAAACGAAAGGCACATCCGATAAAATATTTTTACGTTTTCACCCGCGAGCGTCCTCGTGTAAACAGAGGCTATGTTTAGACGGAAACGATTCTGAAGAGAAAACGCAAAAGTGGCATTGCGTAATCACTTTTTATTCTGCGTTTAGACGAGCGTTTTGTGTGGGAAATCCGCGTGCAAATGGTGATGCAAAAGTGTGTGAAATTCAATGTAGTATGCATTTCAGGCGGCTAGGAATGCATACTACAACAACACCAAGTCCGCACGTCATGCGTAAACCTTCACCGTCAAGCAGACTTTTGCGTTTACCCTTTACAATGGAACGCGGCGGTGGAGTGTTTTTAACATGCCTGAATGAGTAGGAGGAGTGAATTGAGCTGGTGGAATCCTAATACTTGGCTATTTCTAAAAACTTGGAACGTATTTTTAAAATTTGAAGATGAATTTACACTAAATTCAATAACTTGAAACGATAAAGTTTTACTAAATAAATACCATAATTTCAGTAATTTGATCGGTAATTGTAATAATTTGATGTTCAATTTTTCCAACCAAGATTTTTCAATATTTTAAGTTAAGTTCATCTGGATCATTGGTGCATCAGTTATAGATGTAAAAAAAAACTCACCTGATGAATCTCTTGATCTTTTCAATGCTCTAGACTGGGTTGAGAAGTGCTCATGAATGTCCTCAGATGTGCTGTATGTTTTAGCGCTGAGGAATCTATGGGAATGGGAGGATGGACAGGATTGCCAATTGGGACTTGGTAAAGCAGATCCCTGCCATTCACCAGTACTCCTTTGATCATGATGTTTCCCATGAGCGTTTGATTCGACCTGATCAGATGAGTTCCACCTAGCATGATAAATGCCCTTTGTTTCTTTGCGTTGTTGGATGTCTTGTATAATGAAGGGAAGTTTCTCTGTTGTTAACTGGTTGTATGGGAAGTGACTGAGTAATTCTAGGTCCTCAAAAGAAAGGCCAAGGCTGGCTAAAGCTTTGCTTAGGGCTTCTGTTGGAAAACGTAGAGTTGCTTGTTGGTTTGGCTCTACTTCTTCAATTTGTGGTCTATCAGGAGAAATCCTTGCTTTGGCTGTCATTGACTGGTACTGAGAACTGTCCACATCTGGTTTGAAGGCAAAATGTTTGCCAAGATGGTTGGTGCGAGATCTAACAAGAGGTTTCTCAGATGTTGGCAGTGGCACTTTTGTGTTACTAATAATGGGTATTTTCTCCTGATTGATCTCTTTTGCTAGAAGGTCACCATTCTCCTTATGTGCAGTAACTGAATTAATTTCTGTGAATGATGATGAGGGGTGACTTGCCCTGTGAGGTATGGAATTTAATAGATAGGCGAGGGTAAACCCCCCTGAGGGCTGGTACATGTTCAAAAATGAGGATCTTTGAATGCCAACAGGCTGGAAGGGATTTAGAGGAAAAAGAGGGTTCCCATAACTGCTATTGTTTCCAGCTGCAATAGTACTGATCAGGTTCAAGACCAACTGAGGGGGGGGGGGGGGGGGGAAAGATGTAAGAATATAAATTTCAAATATTCAATCCATATATTCAGCACAGAGTCAATTTCTTTTGTCATGATCTAGAAATGTGTTCATAAATACATTAAAAAATGCAATTTATATAATGTCAGGTGAAAAAACAGATATCATGAACATTTTAATGATCTTCGAAATGATCTTCTTCCTTCTGTCTTGTTTTTCTTTACACATATCTAAACATTCTTAAATCAAGATACCTGTACAGTTACTTGAAATAAAATAACTTAAGATGAAAAGTTTATCAAAATTAAGTGACTTTAGGTTAAAAACAAGAAAAATATCTGTCAGTGGGGTAAGAAAAATAAAAAAAAGAAATAAAGGGAAACCAAATTTATAAAACAAATTAATTAATTTTATTGTCACTTAAAGTCACTTAATTTTAATATATTTCTTTTTCTGAAAATAACACTATGATTTTTTCAAGGATGTATATTGATTTATTGATTTATATGCATCTTGATTTAAGGATGTTTAGATATTTGTACGGGAAAAAGAAACAAATACTGAGAAAAGAAAGCCTCAATAAATTATTATTTTTTTTTAATTTTCTATTATTATTATTGAAAAACTTGTCATTTGGTGCAACTCTCAAAAACAATGATATTTATGCATTACGTAATAATGATATTTGAAAAAACAAAAAAGTACTGATGTACTATATATATATATATATATATATATATTAATGATTGAGATGTGTGAATGTGTATTTCACACATCTGTGTATGTGCTTGTTTTTACACAAAATTTAGTCACTAAATTGAACGTTTTCCTTAAAATGATAGAACACTTTCCAAATTATAACACTTTCCAAACCATATTACACCAGGATGAACACTACATTTTTAAGAACTTAACACTTTTAAACCTTTTCCCCTCTTGTTTTATATTTTATTTTCCCATGGACGCTCTTGTTTGTTGACTCCTTTGACTCACATTATTCAAATGATATTTGTTGATAAAATTTTCCTTTCATCCAGGCCATCAATCCATTAGCCTACTGCAGCGCAACGTTTAGCTTCCGAGCAAACTGTGAAATAGTTCTCCGGTGTTAAAAATGCATAAACAAATACTTTAAAGTTTATGGAATGGACAATTATTCTCCACAGAACGTGAAAGGACAACTTCATGGAGGCTTTCACTCAGGCATGTGTTCACTTCATTATGTATAATAAATAACATGCCAACGGGGTGTTTTTCAAACACTGTGACAGCATGTCCTTGTAACATGAGTAAGAGGTGAAAGACATTTGTCTAGTGTAAAGTACCAAACAGCTGTCATAATTTCACAGCCTCCATGGCTCCCTGCATGTGTGTGTGCACTCTCCTGGACAGATTTTTGAATAATGTCATCCGATAAATAATAATATTTTAAGAGGGGTTGACAAAACCTGGACTACGAATTATTCAAAAAATCTGTTCAAGGGAGTGCACACCTGTTCACACACAGTTCAAACTTGGTTTAAAGGACAACAGATTAATATACAGAGCAATCTGCTAAAGTGACATTCAAAAATAAGTACCTTTATCAATACTATGTGTATATATATATATATATATATATATATATTAGGGCCGGGACTCGATTTAAAAAAAAAATCTAATTAATTAGAGAATTTTTTTTAATTAATTAATCGAAATTAATCGCATTTTAATTGCATAAATATTTGAACTGAGAACAGTGAGAACACATGGATTTTTAGTATTTCACATGGATTTTTAGTATACCATTGAATAATGACTGAATACATAAGCTTAGCAACAAAATATTATTTATTTTTGTTCAACCAAGTCCAACAGACCAGTGCAATTTTATATGTTTTGCGTTGAGGTGAAACTTGAGGCTCGATGTGATGTGCGAATTCCTTGTTGCATAGCTTGCACACAACAACCATGCTCTTTATGACACTTCCATCAGTTCATTTTTATAACAAAATTTCCCATCCACGGGACCAACCAAAGCTGTCTCGTCAGCTTCTTCTCCTTCTTCTTCTTCTCGGTTTGTTGTTTGGTTGTCATTTTGTGCTGAAGTTTTCCTTTAATGAATTAAATCAGGTGTGCCATTTCAGGGTTAAAACAGAAACATGGCCTGTCAGGGCAGCACTCGTGGTATAGATACGCATCTTCATGAGACTGTGTTGGTCAGGGAGTCCCTGCAGTCACTGCTTTAGATGATCTATTTGTCCTTGGTAAGTGACTGTGTAAGAGTGGTAAGAGTTTTTATCCTGAGTGCGCTCTCTGATCCACCTGGCCTATAAATGAAATACCTAGCGCAACGAGACTCAACAACCACTAGCTTGCTTTCCTAATGAAATCATTTGAGCCTTCTCACTCGGTCTCTCTCACTCATCGGTCTATTTAGGTAAATCTTATTTTTAGATGTTTATCTGATGCAGAACCATTCCCAGAAGTGTTCAGATTCACATATTCAGCAGATTCATGATATGATCATAATTATCAAACTTATTATGATACGCACATAATTGCACAAATGTTGTTTTTACTGTAGTAATGGTATGATGACTTGAAGACATGTTGCTCAGCAGATAGTGGTGGTAAGTTAATAAGATAATCTGATTTACAACTCGTAAATAGATATTTATCATGTTGTCTTCATTCCTGGAAGGTGGGGACATGGGAATAGCCCATGCTCACTGTTAGACTTTTCAAGGTTTTCAAAGTCAATGCTAGCTTTTCAACACTGTTGCCAGTAAGTTACTGTAATTAAGATTTACAGTACCATAATGTATTTCAGTTTTACAGTAAGCATATGGTACTGTAATTGTGTAATTCAGTGCATTACTGTAAAGCTAATCAGTACAGTGATTATTTTTATTTGTACGAAATATAAATAAGAATTCATATTTTTTATTTGCATCCTATAAGAACTACTGACATTCAAATATTACACAATACCATTTTTTATTTTATTTAAAACATTTCAGTCAAAACAAAAACTAAGCATATAACAACTTAGCATAATACCTCTGCTCTGTATTACTACGATATGGGGTCTTAGCATATTCTGAAACTAGACCAGAAGTATCTATGTTGTTAACTCATAGATATGTTAATGACCCAGCATCTCGAAAAGGCCAAACGTACTGAATTACAGAAGCCTCGCCTGAAAACTGCAGGTCTCTGTTACAGCTATATGCAACTACTAGGTGGGGGGGAATCCTGCCACTCTAGTACATGACGTCCTCAAAGAGGTTACCCAGATCAGTATCACCTCTGAGGTCTGTGCTTGAATATTTGAGCTACCCACGAGGAACATTATTGGACAAGGTTAGAAAGAGGAATCCTGCTTCACCCATACGGTCAACACGCCCGCCACTATGCTAATGTAATAATGTAACCATCTAAAACATAATTCTATATATATATATATATATATATAATTGTTTATATTCTGTGGAATTAACGTAACCTAGGAATTAAAAGCAAACATATTCTCCAGTTGAATATAAAGTATAAAAGTAAACTTATTTATTTATTTATTTACTTATTTAAAAGTTTTTTTTTTTTTTTTGCAATGTGGGAATAAATCTAAAGACTTTACAGCCTGTTGTTAGCCTTGTTGTGAAAACAAGAGACAGAAACATGCATGCGACTTTGACTTGAGGACAAATTCAAGACCTTGACACACTTGTCCTCTTTAAGTTTACAATGGTTGTTAAAAAGGGAATGCAACAGGTGACAAGACTGTTCGCTGGGCACCAAAACAGATCACATCATACATTTCTGTGCTTGTGATAGTGACTTTTGACTGATGGCTTCTTATCATATTAAGGTGTTGTATGTGAAAAACTTTTTAGGACTGATTTTTAGTTGAATGTAAAAAAAAATAAAAAATAAACAAACAAAACCAAACTATTATAATGAATAATCATGCATTTTTTTTCTTCAGGTAAATATATCTTGGTATCTGACTGCCACTGTTCTACATTTGCATAAGGAAAGGTTGTGCATCAATGGATGTAGCAACCTCAAAGTAAAATACATATATAACTAGAGAACGTTTAAAATAAAAAATGTACGTTTTATTGTAAGATATAGATTTGTAATTCTGAGGTAGAAAAAAAAAATCGAAATCACAAGAAAAAGAGTCAATTCTTAAGATATAAAAAAGTTCGAGAAATAAAGTCGTAATTATGAGATACAAAAGGGAGATATAAAGTTATCCGTACTCACATGTTGGCTTTAGCAATAGCTGAGCTGGAGGTTATTTTCCTTTGGATTGAATTCTTCATTATTGGGTCATTCTTCAGACTTCAGATATAACTGTTCCTCTTGATTATGGATCATTGCACATGAACACTGAAAAGTACTTCCAGAGCAAAATGTCTTTTGTCACCCTCTGTAAATCTTATTCCACTCTTCACATGGCCAGACACACACTGTATCACATTCTTTCTTCTCAGTATGTTTTCTTCCCCCTGCTCACCCTCCCAACACCACCCCCTTGCATTTCCTTCTCAGGACCTCTGCAGTCACCAGTGGCGTAACTTTGCTTTAAAGTGTAAATTGCAGGTTAACCACCACAACCAATTAATGTGTAAATTAAAGTGCTAAATATGTATATTTCAAAATTTCTGTCTTAAAATGCGTTAAAAAACATTTATTGGGGTTTCTTAAAAGGTAGCATGTTTTTTACAGTAACTGGGTGATGATGTCATAAGAGGGAGTGCGGGCGGTAATGCACTCTATATATAGAATTAGCTAAGGGTGCTTATGAGATCAAGAGCCAAATGGTTTGAGGAAGGGGAAAGAAATAGTTATTTCTTTTCTCTTGAACACTCCAATGTGGGACATATCAGTCCATTCTCATGTTATATTTTATTTATTTGGTATTTATGTGCTATAATGCGGTCTGAATCCTGATTGATTTTTTTTTTTTTTTTTTATAAATATAACTTTCTTGCAAGAAAGAGCACAATTGAGCGGACACAACTTTTTCTATTTTAGACATAAATGAAAGATTTGAAATGGGTCTGTAATTTGCTAGGTTATTTGGATCTAATTGCAGTTTCTCAATGAGAGGTTTTATTATTGCCAGCTTGAATATTCTTGGAACATGACCTAAAAATAAATAAATCGAGTCTCTTCACTGGTCTTATCAAGCGAAACGATCGCTCATTTAAAAAAAAAAATAAAAATAACAAAGTTTAAGTTTTATAAGCTCAAATGCTCGCCTTGCTCTGTACTGCGATGCACATTCGTGACTCTCCTGTTCGAACTCGTTCATCAAAATTAACAAATCTTTTTCCGAGTCAATTCGTTCGTTGAATGAACCAAATGACTTGGCAAAAGATTTTTTCATTTTGATGAACGAGTTCGAACCGGAGAGTCACAAACGTGTGTCACAGAACAGAGCAAGGCGAGCATTTGAGCTTATAAAACTTAAACTTTGTTATTTATTTATTAAATGAGTGATCGTTTCGCTTGATAAGACCCTTATTCATCGTCTGGAATCGTTTAAAGCCCTTTGAACACTTGTAGTTTGTACTGAAAGTGTCTTTTGGACCTTGAACCGTTTGGTTACCAGTAAAGTGCATTATATGGAGAAAAATGCTGGAATGTTTTCATCAAAAACCTTATATTTCTTTTTGACTGAAGAAAGAATGACATGGACATCTTGGATGACATGGGGGCGAGTAAATATTCAGCAAAAGTTTTTTCAAAAGTGCGCTACTCCTTTAAGTGTGTATGTACACATTAAGCACACCATAAATTAAAATCCCACAATATATTGTTGCAAAAATTACATTCATAAGCATGCAATAATAACATGAGGTAAATCAGAGGGACAGGCACATGCAAACAAAATAAAAAAAGGGAGTGGGCACTGTTCATAGTTTCCTATGAACAGACCAAACAAATAAAGTTGATAATGCATGTTTGGTAGCTCGTAGCTTCTAATCAAATAAAAAAAAATTCTTCAGTATATTTTTCTTTCTCTACCATCAATTCAGGTATGAACAGTTCTACAAATTTATTTTTTTCTATTTTGAGAGTTAACAACACAAATAGTCACTTACAAATAGTCTTCATATAGTCTCATTCCATTCTCAGTAAAAAAGGTACAAATAAGGGGTCATCTTTCAAAAGGTACACCTTTGTTGTGTACAAGTACCTTAAAAGTACATATTGGTACCAAAAGTGTACATATTAGCACCTAAAATGGAACGTACAGTCTTGGTGACCATTTTTTAGAGTCTTTTGTACCATTTTTTCTAAGAGTGAATGAAAGCTTTTCTGTTTTTGTGGTTCATTAATTGAAAGAAAATATGATTAAAAATCTTTGGTGGACAATCATTCATTTTTATTTCCTCAGCTCCGTTCAACCATGTGCAATTCATCAGTCAATTCATGGAATGCAACTATATTTGATTGGTTCTGCATGTGTGAGGGACATTTTGGCACTTATTTCAATCTTTTTACTTCAGTACTATGCTTCATTGTTGGAACGCCGGTCCATTGCTGGTTCCTCTGTGTATATCGCTGTATGGACATCAAACCCAACTTGGTGTTTCCACTGAACATCACTTTACTGGAGCTTTTTTATTGTATTCAATGCATTGTAGACATCATTGTTGTCAGTTATCCCTCTATGTTGGGCCAGAACATACTACACTTTCTTATTGGTCTTGGCTGGACTTTTCGACCCCTCATCCAGACCTTCGTGTGTATTGAACAATATTTGGCAGTGATTCATCCACTAATATTCCTGAGATATAAGGATATCCAGTACAGGATTGCATTGGTAGCAGCAGCTTGGCTAATAGCAATAGGCAACAGCTTGAGGCTTGTTTCCTTTGGGTTGTACTACTTTCAAGATCACTTATTCTTTGTGGGCTTTTGCATTGCAGTGATGATAACCTCATTTTGCTGTGCTTCTGTCCTCCGTGCCCTGAAGCGTCCAGGACCAGGAGATCGAAAGAATGTCGAGATGACAGAGAAAGACATACACAATAAAACTGACAGAGGCAGAGCTGTTGAGAACCAGCAGAAAAGGAAGGCCTTCAGAATCATCTCTCATATTTTAGTGTCTATCCTGATTTGCTATTTACCTCTGTTAGTAGCTTATTTTATACGCTTAGCTAAAGTCAGAAACCCTTCTTATATATGTGAAGCTGTTCCACTGATACTATCAATCACTTCTGTAAATCTGTTAATTTCACCTCTAGTCAGAATATACAGTGAAGGTCACCTGAAACATATACTGTGCTTTTTAAAAACAAATTGGATGAAAAAAATAAAAGCGCAAATATTACAAAATAAAACATTAAAATGTATGACATAACTAACAAATTTTTCTAACACTGTCCAACAGTGACACCGGAAGGAAAATTTACAGCAGAAGTCCTCATCTGTCTGGCTTCCCCTGAGCCCAATGAGATTTAACTGACCCCCCCAAACTGCATGTGGTGGGTTTGGTGAAAGTCACGTGAGAGGAGGCAATGCCTCCATCCACCATGATTGGTTATGATTGGATACGATTGGTTTGTGAGATAAACTCTTGTTTTCGTGCGTTTTCGGGACTCGGTCTGAATGAAGAAAATTGATGGGAAGACTAATTGAAAAAGTAGACAACTCTCACCCACTTAGATATCACATGTCATGTCAAAACTTGAAAATGCTTTAAACTCAAAACCTTCAAACTTCAAGCTTTTAAAACTACCAAAATGTCTGGGCTTTCTCAAGCCGAACTTTTTAATCTAGCTTGTGTTTCAACTCATGTTGAGTTGAGTTTACTTAATCTTTTAAGGCAGCAGGTGAACATTTTAGTTTCTAAATTTTAACCAACTGAAATGTTCAGGGAAAATTCATTTTACATAAAACATTCATTATACTGTACATTACACACAGTTGGTTTCTGTTTTGTTAGCAAAAGGAAATCTAAAATGGTTTAGCCATGTATTATTAAAAGTATGTCTACAATAACAAAGCATATACAGGTGTGTTTGTAAATGCACATCATATTTTTCTATTCAAATGTTGCACCAAAATTTGTTTGGACCTTTCCATAAGCTGTGACATTTTTCTTGAAGATGTCATCAATCTAAAGACTCAACAAATCAAAAGACTGGCTTGGATTGATGATCTCCAAATGGATGTTACAGAAAATGAATGGGAAAAAAAACTTGCGTCCAAGCACAAACACTATCGATTGAACAGATTCAATCCAAATATCCCAGATATCTGTGTAAAATGTTCAACTCAAAAAGGAACATTATTTCATTGCATTTGGCAATGTGAGCACTTACAATCCTTTTGGAAATAAGTAATATGTGTATTAATAATTATTGCTCAGGAAATCCCTGTATGCCCCAAAATCTGTATTCTTGGTCTACTTCCATCCCGCCTTTTCTTTTAAAAATACATGAACAGAAGCTTATAAATTTGTGTTAATTGCATGCGAAACACCTTACTGCCATACACTGGAAAAGAACTTGTTGTCACCCTGGATCAAAGAATTGTCTTCTTGTATAGCAATAGAAAAACTGAATTTCTCAATCAAACAAAAAAAAAAAAAGCACATATTTTACAGGATCTGGGACTTCCTTCATTTTCTACAACCGAGTGGAATGACTCTTGAGTGATGCTAATAATGTGATCTTTTTTCTTTTCTTTTTTGGGGGGGTGTGAATATACCTTTTTGGCTCTTTTGTTGGGGTAGGGAGGGTGTATTTTCCTTCTTTTTATGAAAATCCTGTCTTCTACATGTATTGTAAAATAAAAAAAATAAATAAAAAAATGTTCAGAAGATCTCATAGCAGGTATTTAATTTCATGCATAACACAAGATAACATCAGTCCATTAGGCTACTTTACTTATGTCCTTTCCTTTTCGTTCTTTTATTATGTATGTACAGTAAAAATGCAAAATGTTTTCTGTGATAGGTATAGGTTTAGAGTTAGCAGATACATAGGCCTATGTTTTTTACAGTATAAAAATTATACAGAACTCGAAACTTTATTGCTTAGTTAGTTAAACAACAACTGTACAAGGACAAACATGCAAAACAAAATAGGAGTGGGCACACATACATTTATAGTTCCTTATATGGTGGATGAGGTGCTTTTGTAGCTTGTTTTTTTTTTTTTTTTTTTTTTTTTTTTTTTTTTACACAGTTTGAAACAGAGGCACGTTTAGTATCTTTCGCTGTTGGGTTGAAGAACACTTCTTCAGTATATTTTGCACGCTCCATCAATCCAGGTATGGCATCTTTTCCCCATCATTTTAATTCACATACTTCAGATTTAAGGATTAAACAAATTGAGGCAAACCTCACAGTCACCATAAATGTTTGTATCAAGTCGGATTTTTAAATAAAACACTTTTATAATTTGATCTCCAGGCATAAAACACAAGAAATTAAATGACATGCTGTAATGAAAATAATATTTGATCAATGTGCCCATTTGTGTTCTCCCCAGCTCTGTACAACCATGTGCACTTCATCCATCACCATAAACAATACAAATTCCATATTTGATGAGTCAGTGGACTGGTTCTGCATGTGTGAAGGACATTTTGGCCCCTATGCCACATTTATTACTTCAATACTGTGCTTCACTGTGGGATCGCCGATCCATTGCTGGTCCCTCTGGGTGTTTCTCCGTGGGAACATTAAACCCAACTTGGTGTTTCCACTGAACTTCACTGTTCTGGAGCTGTTTTTTTGCATTCAATGCATTATAGACATCATTGTTATCAGCTATCCTTCTCTGCATGGTGCCCATTTAGCCAACTTTCTTATTGGTGTCAGTTGGACTGTCAGACCTCTTCTCCAGATCTGCATGTGTGTTGAAAAATATTTGGCAGTGATTCATCCAATAACATTCCTGCGATATAAGGGCATCCAGTTTAGGATTACATTGGCAGCGGCAGTTTGGCTAATTTCTTTTGGCAACGGCTTGAGGGGCGTTTTGAGTGGGACAAACTATTTTAAAGATCATGCATTCTTTTTAATTTCTTGCATTGCAGTGATAATAACCTCATTTTGCTGTGCTTCTGTACTTTGGGCTTTGAAGCGTCCAGGACCAGGCAATCGCAATGATGTAGAGATGACAAAATCTGATGCCAAAAGAGGTAAAACTCCTGAGAACCAGCAGAAAAAGAAAGCCTTTATTATCATATCTCACATTTTAGTGTCTATCCTGATTTGTTATTTGCCTATGGTAGTAATTTATTTTATAAATATAGCTAAAATCAGTAAGTATTTGTATTTATGTGAAATTGTTCCACTGACTCTGTCCATATCTATAACTGCTGTGTTTTTTTCACCACTAGTCAGGATGTATAGCGAAGGCCATCTTAAGCTCATAATGTGCTTATCAAACAAATAAAGGGAAAATAAGAAATTGAAAAAAAGTGATGTAACAGGATCAGAATTGTATTTGACACTGACTTTTTTTTTTTTGCGCTAGTCAATATAAAATGTAATCTTTTGTATGTTACTGATTCGTGAAAATCTGCATCACAATGTACAAGACCTGAATCTAAATGTTCTCCCTTCCCTCTTGGGCCACAAGAGACCTCCCATAACTGTCCAATCGATTCTTACTTGCAGGTTTAGTTAGATTTGCAGAACACTTTGTAAAAATTGTAAGAGTTGTTGAAAATGGAAATTGAAACCGTCTGAAACATTTTGATGTCTGTTTTACCCTGCTTGAATCAAGTAGCCTATGGATAGCACAAACTGGGAACATAGCAGATAAGATTACTTTGTGGGAAAATAAATATTTTTATGAAGAGGAAGCAGCTATAAACTTGTGAAAGTGAATATGTCTATGTTATTAAAGGGCAAGAAAGTTATTTCTCAAGTATTTTCTTGTTTAGAATCAATATTTTTATTCATAAATATGTCCTCAATGGTGTACAACAACCTGGTCTCATCCCAAGATGTCATATAACTGACGTTTTGGGACGTCTTTTGACCATACGTCAATATTCGCCCTTTTAAAGCCCCCTTAAACGTCGGTAGATGAGGTTATGGGATCCTAACTCTACCCCAGACCTAAACTTAACCCTAAACCTAACCCGTCACCTAACTGACGTTAAAGATAAAGCGTCAGTTGTATGACGGCCCGGGATCGCCATCTACCGACGTTTAAGGGGGCCCTAAAAAGGCGGATATTGACGTATGGTCAAAAAATGTCCCAAGACGTCAGTTATATGACTTTTTGGGATGAGACTGTGTTATGTACAAATACCTCTGCAATTATCTGACTTATCCTCGTAAATGAAGAATTTATTATAAACGGGTCCTTCTCCAAAAATTAGCATATTGTGATAAAGTTCATTATTTTCCATAATGTAATGATAAAATTTAAAGTTTCATTTATTTTAGATTCATTGCACACCAACTGAAATATTTCAGGTCTTTTATTGTTTTAATAGTGAATATTTTGGCATACAGCTCATGAAAACCCCAAATTCCTATCACAAAATATTAGCATATCATGAAAAGGTTCTCTAAACGAGCTATTAACCTAATCATCTGAATCAACTAATTAACTCTAAACACCTCAAAAGATTCCTGAGGCTTTTAAAAACTCCCAGCCTGTTCATTACTCAAAACCGCAATCATGGGTAAGACTGCCGACCTGACTGCTGTCCAGAAGGCCATCAATGGCTCCCTAAAGCAAGAGGGTAAGACACAGAAAGAAATTTCTGAACAAAAAGGCTGTTCCCAGAGTGCTGTATCAAGGCACCTCAGTGGGAAGGAAAAAGTGTGGCAAAAAAAGCTGCACAATGAGAAGAGGTGACCGGACCCTGAGGAAGATTGTGGAGAAGGACCGATTCCAGACCTTGGGGGACCTGCGGAAGCAGTGGACTGAGTCTGGAGTAGAAACATCCAGAGCCACCGTGCACAGGTGTGTGCAGGAAATGGGCTACAGGTGCCGCATTCCCCAGTTCAAGCCACTTTTGAACCAGAAACAGCAGCAGAAGTGCCTGACCTGGGCTACAGAGAAGCAGCACTGGACTGTTGCTCAGTGGTTGCATGTCATTCTGAAATCAAGTTGCCAGAGTCTGGAGGAAGACTGGGGAAAAGGAAATGCCACAATGCCTGAAGTCCAGTGTCAAGTACCCACAGTCAGTGATGGTCTGGGGTGCCATGTCAGCTGCTGGTGTTGGTTCACTGAAGCACTAATAGAAATGATAATCTGTATAAAGAAAATTTAAAAAATAATTCTGTTCTTGGGAACCAATAACACTCAACATCCATTCTCTTTGCTTGTCACCTCAGAACTTAATTTCCCACAATCCTTTTTGGTTCCCAACTGCACACAGTGTTTGTTTACTTGTTGTTCCATACCAAGCTACTACCTGACTTCCTGGGACACTTACCAGCTATGATCCCGTCATTGATTATCTTCAGTCCAGTGTGCAGCAGTCAACACCTACAATGATAAGAAGTGTTTGCTGCTAAACTCAGTCACTTGCTTGCATCGTTTGTTTCTTGCACTTGCCTGCCAACAAAAATCCTTTGTGGAAGTTAGCTTTTTGCTGTATTATTCTGTTTGCTGACACTTCTGGAATCCTTTTCAGTTTTTACACAGGTTTTCAAAACCGCGCCGCCTCTCACACGTTTGCACAACAGCAGCGGCTCGCTCACATCTAATTGTACGGCTTGTTTCATCGTGGGGCTACAAAATGGACGCACTGGTTTACGATTAATCGTGCTCAGTGTGAAACAAGGGGGTAATCTTTTTTTTTTTTTTTTTTTTTTGCAACAACGTTTGATTCCGATTGCGATTCCTTGTTTCGATTCCGGTTCCTAACGATTCTCGATTCTGATTCTTTTAAGAGGCAGGGTCAAAAAAGTTTAGCTAACCTTGCTAACCAACGGTCTTTCGGAAGGAAATACTCCTTCTGTCACAAATACTCCTTTTGTCACAAATTTTGCATTTTGCCGAGATTTCGTTATTTTTAGAAAAGTGAAGCCACACTTTGGACCGCCGATGTAAGCTACTCATGTTCGACGCGCGCGGTTATGCCAACAGGTAGACGCTTCTTCGTTGGTGTTGTTCAGCGGTTACTTCTTCCGCTCGGCGGACTGTGAATATCGAAACTAGGAATCGAAATTTTAACTTTTGAACGATTCCGGGAAAAATTAAAAGTTAGTCCCGGTTCCAATCGATACTCGATTCTCGATACCCAACCCTAATTGCAAGGCCATAGGAGGCGTTTCACAGGAGTGAATCTGTGCCGTGACGAGTGTTCCCGTGGCGGCAGCTTTACCGTTACACCAATCCACAGTCAACACAGACCATCATGACAAAACACGGAGTAAGAAAGTTCGTATACAGGTTTCAAAAATGAACAAAATCCCTCTCCAGCCCCAATAAAGCATCATTCGCTTGAAACTTAAATCAATCTTTTATCGTCATTACACATTCACGTCCACATCGGAAGTTGAAGCCGCCATTGTAGCAGAATTTCACCTGCTGTTAGCATCCCATTGACTCCCATTCATTTTGGCGTCACTTTGACAGCGAATAACTTTACATCTGAGGCGTCCAAAGACTTAATTTGTCCATTATTTATTTCTAAAGAAACACGACAATGTGTAAAATGCCCTATTACTTTGTATCTTACGTTACGGCCCCGTAGAAGCCGTTTTTTGTAAAAATAGGCTTAAGATTGCATCATAACCACGGGACTTTCTGTCGCACAATTGAGAGTTTACCGTGTAGTCAGGAGGAGAAGCTCGCAGGCAATCTTTTACTGTCTATGAGGCAATCAGGGGAACATGAAGGCACAAAGTCAAGGTAGAAGCCCATAAATAGAGAGTCCATAAAAGCAACGGGACTAAATATTTCAACAACGTTTTTGAGGAATTAGGTGATTCAGATTTGTTTGGCACATTTAGTAGAAGATTTTCAACTGTCAGAATGTCGTCAAGCTCAGTTTGAGCAGAAAAAGTCTAATATGATTTGATCCTGCGCAGTCGCTCAGACATCAGACAGGAAGTGCAATAATCGGGCTTCAAACTTCTCTGTTGAAATCAATGGGGTCGCTATGTCCATTTCTTTTACTGTCTATGGTGTGAAAGGGCCATTAGTGTCAGGATTCACACCATGTCGAAGTGACTGAAAATATCCTGGAGCTTAATTTTCATAAGTTGCAGCCCTTGAACAAGCACATGCTTATGACACGACCTAAAAAACATGGGGCCAAATATACAGTATGCAAAAATAGGAGTGAGCACATCTATATTTACAGTTGCTTATGAACAGATGAAACAAAGTGAATGGGGCACTTCTGCTGGCATCAAATATAACAATTATTCAGTATATTTTGCTGGTTATCAGTCCAGGTAGGACAATCCCTTCAATCATTTTTCATATACCTTAGTTTTCAAGAGTAAAAATTGTACACATAATGCAATATTTATGAGAAGATTTGATCCAGAAGTCATTACTACAATAGGCTATATAAAGTGCTGATAATTTGAATGAATTGTGATCTATTTTTGTAGCTCATAAAATGAAAGACAACATTATAAGTGGTGTGCACACATTCTTTTCTGTTTTCTCAGCTCTCTAGAACTATGTGCAATTCATCCTTCGTTGCCAACGATTCAACCGTATTCAGTCAGGATGTAAGTTGGTTCTGCATGTGTCAGGGACATTTTGGCCCTGTTGTCATTGTTTCCCTTGCAATGTTGTGCTTTACTGTGGGAACGCCGGTCCATTGCTGGTCCCTCTGGGTGTTTCTTCATGGGACCTTTAAACCAAACATGGTGTTTCCATTGAACATCACTATACTGGAGCTGCTTTTTTGCATCCAGTGCTTTGCAGACTTCATTGATTTCATGTATTCATCTAGGGTGAGCTACATCTTATGTACCTTTCTCATTGGTCTCAGCTGGACGTTCAGACCTCTCATCCAGATCTTCACATGTATTGAACAATATTTGGCAGTGATTTATCCACTAACATTCCTGAGATATAAGGGTATCCATTACAGGATTGCATTGGTTGCAGCAGCTTGGATTATTGCAGTGGGCAACAGTTTGAGGCTTGTTTCCAACAGGATTACCTATTTTCAAGATCATGTATACTTTTTATTTTTTTGCATTGCTGTGATGATAACCTCATTTTGCTGTAAGTCTGTCCTTCGTGCCCTAGAGAGTCCTGGACCAGGAAAACAAAAGAATACTGACAGAGGCAGAGCTGTTGAGAACCAGCAGAAAAGGAAGGCCTTAAGAATCATCTCTCATATTTTAGTGTCTATCCTGGTTTGTTATTTACCTCACGTAGTAGCTTATTTCATGTGCATGGCTAAAACCAGTACTCATACATTTTTATGTAAAATTGTTCCATCAGTTCTGTCCATCTCTTCGATTACTTTATTAATTTCACCACTGGTTAGAATGTATAATGATGGCCAGCTGAAGCACATAGTGTGTTTTTCAAAAGCTTAGAAGATAAATAAAAGGTAACTGAAAATCGATTTATTGTTTCATCTAAGAATATAATATGTTTATGCGCTCAACTTAAAAAAAATGTGTCTTTCTTTTTAATAAAGCAACAAATTTTGTTAAAAGGCTGTGTTCTTGTACATTGAAAAATGTGTGTTTAATCACTATGCAGTTGATTAATTTAAAGTGTTTAACAAAGATAACTTTAAATAGTCATTTAAATAGTTTTAGCAGATTAAAAACTATTGTTAAGTGGCAAAATCTGGAAGCCTTTATACATCTAGTGAAACGAAACAGCACAAATATATATGAAGAAAGCAAAACTCAAAGAGAAAATTGCAACAGCCACTGAACCCAATTCAAATCATTATGTGGACATTTATTAAATGTATTAATCCAATGTACTGTATATGGCATGAATGTATGATATGAGCAAATATGAAAATGAACTAATTAAGCTTGAATTTGTCTTTTCATTATTGCTTGTTTAGAACGCAGCAGCAGCACTGCAAGGATTAATAGAATACAAATGGTCACTCATTGGAGTAGTCCAGCCCAAGCTCTAAAAGAATTGTTTTAAATTGTGATGCATTATCCTGTGCTATAATTGGCTGTTTATTTGTATGTTGCTTTTAAGTTACCCCTCATTGTACCCTTTTTGTGTTTATGTTTTTTTTCTTCTTTCTTTTTTCTTTTATTGGTATTCATGCTGTCATCCGACATTTGTAATGTTATTATTTAAAATAAAAAACAATCACACACATTTTTTTTGCTTGAATTTAGAACAAATTAACGGCACATTTTACTATCTATACAGTTCTGCTAAAAAAGCCCAAAATACAAGATTTAAGCGGACCTGCGTTGCAATGATATATATATATATATATATATATATATACATTTTTGTATTTTTTTCACATTGAGTTATTGGTGCTGCTGTACAAATCTTTCTTTTATGGAAACCAAATGATGTCAAAAACATGCAAAACTCTAAAGCTGCTGAAAGTTAGTGTTAAAATAAGTCTGTCTACAATAACATAAGGTCAGAATTTTATATTCAAATACACCAAGATTGGTGTTTGGACCATTTCATATATGTTGAATGTACAACAATCTGAAACACCGAGCTAAAACAACAGAGTCAGTCCTATGCAAACCCAGTATGAGTGAGTGGGAGCATTCATAGTTTCTGGATGAGGTGCTCTCTGTTGCATTTGGAATGACCTGATAGTTCCAACCTTGGAAAAGCTGTGTCGGTATGTCAAGAAAAGGTTCTATAATGGAACCTTAAAAGGTTCTATCAGCGCTACATATTTGGAACCCAAATGGTTCTATACTGAACCCTTTTTAATTGGGTTCAATAATAAGAACTCTTTAAGGTTCTTTGTAACCAGGAATATAACATATTTATGAATGCTTGTGAATGATCATTGATCACAAAATTCAAGATATGGGGGTTAGAAAATGTATATAATATATTCATATAATTTTATGTAGCTAATCAATATCACACGAATAGTGCCATTTTAGTTTTTCTCAGCATGATTAAAATGTTATATGAAGTTGCTACAACAGTTTGATAAACAATAATTTAATTACAACTACAAAATGTTGCAGAATAATGTCATATATGAGTGAATAGGTCTATAAAGAACCTTTGTGCCAAAAGGGTTCTTTCTTGTCATTATAGAACCTTTTTTTTTAGCATAAGGTTCTTTGGAGTTGAGTAAAGAACCCTATGCTTCATATATAGAACCCCAAAGAACCATTTTTTCTAAGAGTGTGTGTTAGTTTTCTCGGTCACAGGTTAAAGAATCACTGGCATTATGAGATTGAGTCACAAGTTAAAATAGCTACTTTAATAATTGATCTGCTCAAATCAAAATGCATGTCACCCAGACTCCTTATAGAAACATATTCACAGATTTTATTATGAAATAGAGGACTTTCATTTTGACAGGAGTTTTATTACCCGGAAATACAGCAGAACCGTTGCTCCCCGAACCCTGCATTAAGATGGCTTTCAGAACTGGATATGTTATCAACTACCTTCTGAACATTTTACTTGAATACTGGTCATAATCGGATGGTGTGTGGAAATTAAATCGAATTTAAGGGGGGGTTAGACCCTGGAAGTGGTGTCCAATCTCGACGACACCTTCAGTTTCCCTTCGGCATTCTGCAGCAGCGCTCGCTATCAGCGCTGCTACACTGGCTGAAGTGTTGAGTTTGTAAATATTATCAGCTCTCCAATCAGACTCCATCTAGACCAGTGCTTCTGTTAAAATGGCCACCATGGAGAAACTGATGAAAGCGTTTGAGTCTCTTAAATCATTCCAGCAGCAGCAAGGCCCGCTGTCGGCCGAGGAGCTCGTCCAGAAACAGTGAGTGCTGAACTGATTGTTGTTAATGCAGTTTAACGCTTCGATGCTTCATCATCATTATTATCATCATCATCATCATCAGGGTGCTGACATCACCTGACACAGTCGCCATACTAATGTTATTATCACATGCATGAGGGCTCAGTGTTTTCTCGTATAAGGATGATTGTAGTTGTTGTCTTAACTCATTAGAAGTGTCATACAGCCTGATAGATTCTGCGCCAATTTCGAGATAAACAGTACGCACTGCTTTAGAAAACGTAGGAAACATGCTATTGCATATAAATGAACCAAGAAATAACTCTTTATTTCTTGAGTACTGTTACAAAACCAGATACTGGGAAGTGTTTGTATAATATTTGTATTAAGCTGTAAAACTGTGTTTGAATGCAGTCTCTTGGTTTTCCCATCTTCTTGTCTTGTCAGCTCCCCAAAATATGCCAGATATTTATTATACACTTGACTAATACATCAAACTCAAAGAATGAATGCATTGCTCAAGCCAAGTTTTAGCTTCAACTATTTAATTGTCACCCCAGTCACACTGAATATCTTGCGAAATCACAATATTTTGTGCCTCACACATGTATTTAGAGCCATTTTATAAATAAATCAGAACCAAATAAAATCAGAAAAAAATAATTTTTCTGATGTTGCTTGCTCTTAAGTTGAATATATATTAAAAATTTTGTGAAGTGTTGAATTATATGGCCTCAGCAGAGTTGGGTTTGAAGTATTGAGGATCAATATGATGTCTTAATTATGATAAAGATAAAATCAGATGACACACAGAGCATTTGGATGGTTCACTTTGCATTTGATCAGCACTGAGCAATTTTGTAAAATAATAAATGATTGTTTTCTTAATGAGACAGATTTAATCATTTTGGATAAATCTCACAAGATAAATTGTTTTGTTTAGTACTATTTTGAATGTTAAAGTGTTGGTTTAAAAATGAGTGATCCCATAATTTATTCACCCTCAAGCCATCCTAGACGTCTAAACACAATCAGAGTTCTATTAAAAAATATCCTGGATTTTCCAAGCTTTATAATGGGAGTGAATGGTACCTTGTTTTTGGAAGCCCAAAAAAGCACATCCATCCATCCATCCATCATAAAAGTAATCCATATGGCTCCAGGGGGTTAAAACATGGTCTTCTGAAGTGAAGCCATGTGTTTTTGTGAGAAAAAAAATATCCATATAACTTTAAAAGTTATGACTTCTGAAGTCATTTATTGATTTTTCAGCTCAATTTCTTTTATTTCTATTATATCGGTCCTGAAGATTTTGTGTTTACATTGAAGTTTCACAGGCATTTAATTAATAATACAATATTAATTATTGTTCAGCTATCCAAAAATATCTGTTTTACTTTGTAGACAAATAGTTATTCATGAAATGTTATTAATTTTGTTTTGGTTCATGACTTCCACAGTAACACTGTATTTTCTTACAGAAAAAAAGACCTTGCTACAACCAAAAAGGACAGAGTGACTCATTGCTTGACGATATGTGAAAACATCGTGGCACAGTCGCTGAGGTATGCAACAGTCAATGGAGGGGCATGTCAGATTAAGGATAATCAGATTTAGATCACGTTTTATGAGTCATTTGCTAAAGACTATTGGTGCTGAGGCTAGGTTGGCTTTTTTCGTCTTTAGAATGCAAATTTAGTGAAGGTATTTAAGATTTAAATCCCTCATTTATCACAGGTCACCTAGCAAAGTTTAATGGGAATTCTAGCAGTTCTTTCAGCTTTTATGCACTTGTAAAAACAGCAAAACTTATTAGATTATTGTATATTTTTAAAAATCCAAAACAGACGTGTTTTGATCTGTTTGAATCACATTATAAATGTGCTGTCCTTCCCCTATAGGTCAGCATATGTTTAAAAGTTTGGTGTCAAAGTCTCACTTTCTGATCCTCACCAACGCTGCATTTATCAAAAATACATTAAAACAGTAATATAGTGAAATATTATGACAATTTATAATAACACTTTTCTATTTAAATCATTTTTAAAATGTAATTTATTCTCGTGATGGCAATTCTAAATTTTCAGCACCCATTATTCCAGTCTTTAGTGTCATATGATCCTTCTAATATGTTAATTTGCTATAAACTCAATCAAATGGCTAAAATAAATGGACAAATCGGCACTTAATGTTCATAATGACCATATTTTATCTAGGCCAGTGCTAATTTAAGAGCTTTAGTCCATCATGTTTAGCACACTAGTATTGTTAGCTGTATGTGTAATGTTATTGCACTTTGTTATCAGGACGTCTCCCGAGTTCCAGAAACTGCTCGGAATTGCTATGGAAATGTTCTTGCTGTGCAGCGACGACAAGGAGTCTGACGTCAGGATGGTGGCAGATGAGTGCCTAAACAAAATCATCAAAGTAAGTCATGCATTGTTTGTATGTCATATATCCATTTGGATTATGATTATAATGATATTTTGCATTTTCTTTTTCAATTCATGTTTATTTTGTACAGCACTTTTCACAATATACATTATTTCAAAGCAGCTTTACAGAAAGAAGAAAGTCCATATTACAATTTAGAGTGTTCTGTGATCAGAGGTACCTTATCTTAGTTATGTATTTCAGAAATGTACATATTAAAAAAGTAGTAATTTAATGCAGACACAATGAGCTCATTGAAGTGATGAATACTTGTTTGTTAACAAATGATTATGACATTTAGAAAATATATATATGTTTTTCTTTTCAGGCATTGATGGATTCCAACTTGCCTAGACTGCAACTTGAACTGTATAAAGAGATTAAAAAGGTGAATCAAAATGCATTCTCTTTATGGGTTTGGATGTATTTTCACCAGGAACAAAAGTTTTTTTTTTTTAGGGATACAAAAATTGTGTTTTTGGCTGAAAATATGGGCAGCAATAATATAATAATAATAATGATTTCTGACAGATCATGTGACACTGAAGACTGGTGTAACAGCTGCAGAAAATTCAGCTCGCATAATAGAAAACATTTATTTTAAATTGTAATATTTCACAATGTTACTGTTTTTTGATCAAATAAATTCAGCCTTGGTGAGCAAAAGAAACTTTTAAGTCTTAACTATTCCAAACTTTTGACTGCCAGAGTGCAGGGGTCTTCTCTCTAATGACCTGTACTGATCGCTAACCGAGCATTACTCTGTCTATTGTCACAGAACGCTGCCTCTCGGAGTCTGCGGGCAGCCCTGTGGAGGTTTGCTGAGCTTGCTCACCTGGTGCGTCCACAGAAATGCAGGTATGCTTAATGTTACTTCCATTGGTCATTTCAGAAATAAGGAAAAAAAATTGATCCTGGGTTAGTACAAAGTGAAATTCAGATATAGAAAAAGCTGTAACATGTATCATCAGTCACTCTTATCTTTATCATCTTCTTTTTTTAGGCCGTACCTTGTGAATCTGCTGCCATGTCTGACACGGATCACAAAACGTCAGGAGGAGACTGTGCAGGAAACTCTTTCTTCTTCAATTCCTAAAATCATGTCTGCCCTTGGACACTTCGCCAATGATGGAGAGATCAAGGTATTTAAAGCAGTCTGTGAGTTCAGTACTAATGAAATATTGTGCTAGTGCATCCAAAATAAAAGTGTGTGTTCACATAATATATGTGGGTGCAAATACACATACATGCATGTATATTTATGAAAAAAATATTATTTGTATATAAAATATTTATATTTATATATAATAAAATTTAAATTTAAATCTATATACATGAAAATATTTCTTAAATATATACAAGCATGTGTATATATATATATATATATATATATATATATATATATATATATATATAAAATAATTATACACAGTGCACCCACAAATATTAACTTTTGTAAACACAAACTTTTATTTTGGATGCGATTAATCGTTTGACAACCCTAGCTAGTTAAAAAAAAAACAAAAAAAAACAAAGAACCAAAAAACACTGTAACCTAAGCCAATACTGTGTTTTTTGGTTTAGCTGAATATTTGTGTAAGTAAAAGGTTTCCAAAGAACACATCATGTGATTTTCAGGTGTAAATGTACCTTGATTCAATAGTCATGCCACAGCAATATTAACCATTCAGGGTGGCCTCATTCATTTGACTTAATGTCAGTTAAGATTCCCCTGGCCTGAATTCTGTGATTTGGCACTTCAGACTGGGATTTCCCTCACTGTTATCTTCTCTCACTGTCTGAAGCTGTAAATGCGCAGTGGTGACATCATCTTCTCAAAATGGAATGTGACTCAGATTGGATTTAATTTTCCATGAGCCTCCGCTCCCTCACATCAGTTAGAGACCGAAACTGTCTGTTCCCTTGCCAAGAACAAATGCACATTTAAAGACAGGGGAATTGTCATTTTAGTGCCCCATTTTAAGGTCATTGGGAAGACAGGAAACAAAGACAAATCAATTTGTGTAGCTATGCAAACATGTTAGGACTGCTTAAACGGTTAACTACAGTTTAAAAATAGCACAACAGTAACAGCATAACAGTAATATTGTGAAATATTATCATCGTTTAACATGGCTGTTTTCTACTTTAATGTTTTAAAATATAATTTATTCATGTGATAGCAAAGCTGAATTTTTTTCATTAGCCAGTGTCACATGATCTTTCAGAAATCATTCTAAAATGCTGATTTGTTGCTCAATTATTATTGGTGCTTAATTATGAATAAGGATTAATATAATTCTCAATGTTGGAAACACTCATGATAATGTTTAATATTTTCATGAAAGCCAACCATAACACATTTTTTCCAGGATTTTTTGATGAAGGGAACACACAAATTAAAAATTTGTTTGAGTAAGCAATCATTTTCCTAGACTTGCATAAAACCTAAACTATAGTTAAACTATTATTATATATAAAGCAGTGTTATAATTAATAAAGCAACATAATATGGTTTCAGACATGTATAAATCCCACTTTTTAAATTACTCTTATTCAAATGCGGTCATTTTAAATGTTGCACTTATGAATGTGTATTTAGATGCTGCTGAAGGCCTTTGTTGCCAACCTGAAGTCCAGTTCTCCCACTATTCGCCGAACAGCGGCCAGCTCGGCTGTCAGCGTGTGTCAGCACTCACGCAGAACACACTACTTCTACACCTGGCTCCTCAACGTGCTGCTCGGTAGGACGCCCACACACACTGGACAAACAGACTGTTGCAAAAAAGGCTCTTGCTTCAAATGCATTCATTGAGTTGCCCGTTTTCTTCCTCTATCCCAGGTTTGGTAGTGCCGGTGGATGAGGAGCATTCCAGTCACCTGATTCTGGGTGTCTTACTGACGTTGCGCTACCTGATGCCTCTCCTTCAGCAGCAGGCTCCTAACAGCAGTCTGAAGGGCAGCTTTGGGCTCGTTCGTAAGGAGGCAGACGTCACTCCTGCTCCTGAGCAACTCGTACAGGTACCAGAGCTGATAAACTTTATTGGAACTTTGTGATGTAACTAATGGAAAACAGGATTTTCCTGACTCCCCCTTTTTCCATTGATTGAAATTCAAATACTACCGTTTGAAAGTTTGGAGCCTGTAAGGTTTTTTTTTTTTTTTCGTTTTTTTTTTTTACAAATGTTTTTGATAAAAAATGCAGTAGTTTTGTGAAATAATATTTTCAATTTAAAGTAGGCTAACTGTTTTTATTTGTATATATTTTTTTAAATGTAGTTTATTTCTGTGATGGTAAATCTGAATTTTTAACATCATTACATTCTTCACTGTCGCATGATCCTTCAAAAATCAATCTAATATGCTGATTTGTTGCTCAAGAATTTTTTTTTTATAATAAATGTATAATCCTATTAGAATGTATAGTCCTATTATTATATAAAAACAGTTGCACTGCTTATATTTTTATGGAAACATTTTTAAGGATTTTTTTTTAAGGATTCTTTGCTTGATAGAAAGTTCAAAAGAACTATATTTATTTGAAATATAAATCTTTTGTAACAACGTAAAAGTATGTAAAAACATATAGTTCAGAAATCATGATTGTGATAATGTCATAACTGTTATATTATATGTATGTTATAACCAATATTTATGTATCATGCCCATTCAGTAACTTAGCAGGGTTGCCGTTATTTTTTATTTTTTGGCAATCATGACATTTACAAAAATAAGTCACTTACATATTAAGATTTTTAAAGGTACCATAGCAAATGCACACTTTTTAATTCTTAGGGTTTATAGAGAGGGTTAAATGATTATGTAACTAACTATGCACTTTTTTTTAATGCACAAAACCCAACATTATAATTGGAAAAATGTTATGATCACTTCTACTTGTAAAGATAATTTTGGAGTTTAGAGTTTGTTGTTTTATTATGTTTGTCTGTGTGTTGAAGTGATTCATTCTGTATGTATTTGTGCACATGTAAAGCCTTATCTTGTGTTTGTAGGTCTATGAACTGACCCTGCACTACACGCAGCACTGGGATCATAATGTGGTGACGGCATCTCTGGAGCTTCTGCAGCAGATGTTTCGCACTCCTCCCCCTGAGCTCCTGAACGCACTCATCACACGTGGCAAAATCACACACACCAGTGTCTTCAGAGAAGAGACCGAGAGCCGCGCACGCAGTGGCAGCATCCTCGAGCTCATTGGTAAATATTGTATCATCCAAACCGTTGCGTTTATACTATTAGTGCTCATGCCACAAAAGTTTGTCCGGTTGTCTTTTTTAAACTGTCAATGGAAAAGCATATTGTGAGAAAATAAGGTTTGCTTTGGGTATATAAGGGACTTTAATAAGTAGAAATCGACCAATATTAGATATTGTTTATACCGATAACTAAAATTGGAGAACCTGGGTGTGTTGTGGCAAAAATACTGTCAAACATCATCACTGCGTAAGAGACACTCAGAGTCAAATTAATAAAGAAAGAGAAGTTTTTATTCTTGCAAGAATAGGCCCAGTCACCAGCACAGCAGTTACACAGTGGAGTGAGTGAGATGCCTTCAGGGAGACATGAGACAGCTCTTATAGTCTTTTCAAGGTTCCTCTTCCCCTGCTGTACCTTTCACCCACCTAGATAAGGCCCTTACTGCTGTTTTAGTCTCTTAAGGACACAAACTGGTACTGAAATAAACTGGCCAAAACTGGTCATCCCTAAGGTCAGAGGTCCTGTCCCATATGTTCCTGAAACGTCACCCACAACCACGTACACACCTATATTTTACTCATGGAATATGTTCAATGGAAACACATGGCTCAGACTACCTAGTAATCTTCACTAATGATTAAAATTCCCACAACCAATTAATCAGCCAATAGTCTTTAAAATCAATAATATGAAAGAAAGCTTTCCACTTCATGTAAAATGTTACAGAATTTTATTTTAAAATAAACAATGATGACATAACCGTAATAAGTTTTGTAATTATTATAATAAATTCAAATTGGTGACTTCTAACATTTTTTTTGTTTTACTTGTGTAACTTCTATAAATAATGTACAAGGAAGGGAGAGAGGAAAAAATGGAATGGAAATGGATGGAAAAATATTATGAAATTTTACATATTATAAACCCATGTACCCTCACATGAATTTTATACCGTGCTCACATTTTAGATGTACATATTTTAACTTGCTCACACGTTATTTTGTGCATAACCACTTCATAAACTTTTGTAAAAACAGCACAGGGGAACATGGAGCACTTAAAAACTATTTCAAACTATTGCATCGATTTGCTGATAACCGATAGTTCAGTGCAGATTAATTGGTAAAAACGATATAAATTAGTAAGTTTTCATTTTTCAGTTTTTGAAAGTTATTTGCTACTCACTCTTACTAATAACAACTCTTAATAATTCAGCTCTTAATATTTCTCACACTGCTTTTTAATATTTTCTATCCTGTTTGATAACTAATCATGAATCTGTATCTTCAAGATTGACTGCACCACTGCAATCAAATTTTTTCACCATGCATGTGCTTTTCATTCTCTGCTTATCCTCTAACCCTCCAAATGAATTTTTGGGCTTTTTCTGCTCTTCGCTGCCTGTTTCCTGCACACAGCCGGTGGGTCAACATGCAGTCCTTTCCTCCTCAGGAAGCAGAAAGGTGACTTCTTGTCTGCCCTTCTTTTGCGTCTAACCTACTGACATATTTCTCGGCTGTCTGTGGCATGTTGGTAGAACTTCCCTAGTTTTAATAATGAATGTGTAATCAGAGTTTTAGGAATGTGTTTGGAATAGAAAATGTTTATTGTTTTATAACGCTTTGTGATTGTCTTAGGTAAGCTGTTGTCAGGTGAAGAAGAGGGTTTGGAGGATGACCCTGAGAGGGCAGAGGTCACCACCGGATCCTTCACAGGTAAGTTGAGGAGCGGTGTGCTGTTATGTTTCAGACGTTCTCCTGACAGCTAAAAAAAAAACTAAAAGCTGAAAAAGCTGAAAAACTAAGCTAAAAAACTTACCTTAAAGGCGTGGTGTGTATTTTTTTGCGACATCTAGCGGTTCGGTTTCGAGTTGCACTAATGGCTCAGCCCACTGCTCACCCCTCCCTTTCGAAGAAGCTACGGTGGCTTAAACAGGACAAATATATCGTCTGAGACAGCCGAGAATAGCCAGAGATAGCCAATATTTTTTCCGAAATAAGGTCCCATGAGCCGGAAGCGGAGGGGCGGGACTTAGGCTCTCTATAGTCAACTGGAAAGCAGTGACACAACACACCTTCACCATGGCAACTACTCAGAGTATCATAGCCATGAATTTGCCATTTTTCATAAAATGTTAATATTCAATTTTACATACTCTTTGGATTCAAACAAATACATTTCATGTATTGTGCAGCAGGAATAATGCATTGTTGCTCTCTTTCACATTTCCCCAAGCCTCGGTCGGTGGCGACAGCTCCAGTGAAGCTCCCTCCTCATCAGGCGTTTCGTCTCTTGGCACATCTGACATCATCACAGAACAGCCACGCTCCTCCCAGCATACCCTGCAGCCGGGGGACTCAGTGGACCTGAGCGCATCAGAGCAGGGCGTAGGGCCTGATACTCCTGATGAGGAAGATGAGGAGGACATGCTAAGCCGCAGCTCAAGCGGGGGCGCTGGGGTCGTCAGCACGACCGGCGACTTAATAGCTGATGGTAACCAGATGTCAGTGGGAGCCATGTCATCGTCGCCCCCTAGTGACAGTTCCCAGACGACTACTGAGGGGCCGGACTCCGCCGTGACGCCTTCAGACTGCGCCGAGCTCGTAAGTGTGACCATCACCAGCAGGCGCTATCGGAACCATTCACCACCTTCCCCAACTCCCACCGAAGGGCCGGACACACAATCCGAAAGCGAGTCATCTATCTACAGGCCATCCTCTTCCTCCTTCTCTACCTCGTCTTCTTCCTCCACCTTTTCTGCCATCTCTTCCTCTAGCAGTAGTGAGCAGGTCAGCAGAGGACAGGGGGTGAGGTTATTGTTGCTCGTCCCCGCCCCTGAAAGGACCCCGCCCCTCCCCCACATGCACGACCTCTCTCCTGAGGTGTTTAAACCCCTTTTATTTACCTCATTCTGGACCAAAGATTAAAAACCAAGTCCCAACAACAATGATGCTGATGTCAGATCGGTTTTAAGGGATCGTTATTTGAAGATGAATCAGTGTTATTATTGTTAATTAAAATAGTAAACAAAACATAGTTTTAATAAAACAAATATTTTTAAATTAATATTTTTTTTTTTTGATGAGATGTTGCTTTGGCTATTGGAGTATTATGATTAACTAAAGCTGAAATAAAAATAAAATAAAAAATAAATATTTGGGGAAAACAAAAACTAATTAAAGCAACAAAACCTGACTAAAGTGAAAATAAAAACTGAAAGTATGTAAATATAAGCCTGTTTAAAATATTAATACATACTAAAATAGTATATAAATAAAACTAAAATAACACTAGATAGATTTTTTTTTTTTTGCCATTTCCCTGTTTTGATAAATCGATGAATCGCAAGCCACATGCCACAAGCTTAGAAGACTGAAACTTACCACTGTATAAATTGTTAACTAATGAATCGGTCATTAAAACCTCAATCAGTGCAACTGTGTGTTGGTGAGGCCCAAAATTGTCTTGACATGCATATGATTAAGCTTTAATCAAACAATATTGAGTTTCCCAAAGTGGTGCTGCATGTTCGACTGTTGTTTGTGTTCCTTTGCCTGAATGAGTTGTTGTGAATGTTTGTACTTGTTTGTGAGTTTACTTCATTTCTATTGGCACATATATAATATATATCTGTACTGTATTATGTGTGTGATATGTAGGTGCTGGATGGCAGTGAGAGTCAGTACTCAGGGATGCAGATCGGCACACTGCAGGATGAAGAAGAGGAGGGAGCAGCTCCACAACCTGAAAAACCTCCAGAGCCTTTCTCCCAGTCAGCACTGGGTACACATACTCACTTGTACACTTGCTCAGTTACACACCCTGCTTTATCAGTTATCCTTTCGCCTCACAGTTCTGTTTTCTCTTGTCGCATAGCTTTAAGTAAGCCCCATCTTTTTGAGGGGAAAGGTCACAACAGGCAATCATCTGACAGCAGTGTGGATCGATTCATACCAAAGGAAGAGGTTCTGGAGCCTGCAGAACTTGACAACAAGGTGACCATGCACATAAAAAAGTGATGTTGTTCATCTCAAGTCCTCACAGATCCTTTACAGAGATGTAATAGTTAAACTGTGCAGTCTGTGACTCTTTTGTGTATGTTCTGTGTGTTTAGCCATCTAGGATTAAAGGAGATATTGGTCACTATACTGATCCAAAGGAAGAGCCTCTTGTGCACTGTGTCCGGCTGCTGTCTGCCTCCTTCCTGCTCACCGGCCAAAGAAATGGTGAGAAACATGACTATGGCTTCACTTGAACTCTCACAATAGCATACAAGGCTCTTGGGGGTTGGTGTTTGCTATTTGAACATTAAAGTGTGTTTCTTAAATATTATGTGTGTATACTATGTATGTAGTAGGGCTGGTTCCTGATAATGAGGTGCGTGTGAGCGTTAAGGCGTTAGCCGTTAGCTGTGTTGGGGCAGCAGCAGCTCTTTTACCTGAAGCCTTCTTCAACAAACTCTACCTGCAGCCACTAGATGGACAACAACCAGATGGTGAGAAATACACTGACAATGATCCTGTTTCATCCATCGGTCTCCTGCTCTCTGTTTTTTAGTTTTGTTTTGACATTACTTTTTGTTTTGTTTGTTTCGACAACTATTTTGTTTTTTTTGTCTATTTTGTTTTGACGTCTGTCTTTTATCAGTTTTGTGTTTTGACATCTATATTTTGCTTTGTCTTGACATCTGTTTTGTTTTTTCTTTTGTTTTGACATCTATTTTTGTTGTTTTGTTTAGTTTTTTCTTCTATTTAGGTTTTTTGACATGTTTTGTTTTAACATCTATTTAGTTTTTTGACATCTGTTTTGCTTTGTTTTTTGATATATCTATTTTTTTCGACATCTATTTTGCTAGTTAGTTTGACATCTGTTTTGTTTTCTCATCTATCTTTTGTTTTGTCTTGACATGTTTTTTTTACAATTACTTTTGTCTTGATTGTTTTGTCTTGACATCTGTTTTTTGTTGTTTTTGTTTTTTTGTCTGCTTTTTTTGACATCTGACTTTTCATTTTGACTGTTTTTTTTGTTTTTTTGTTATGCTTTGACATCTAAATGATTTTGTTTTCATACACCCATTTTTTCTGTTTTGTTTTGACATCTTTTTTTGTTGTGTTTTAGTGTTTTGTTTTTGTTTTCTTGTCCTTTTTTGTAAATATATTAACTTTAGTAGGCCTGTGCAAAGATTAATTGCGATTAATCGCATCCAAAACAAAAGTTTGTGTTTACATAATATATATATATCTGCATGTGTATATATATATTTAAGAATTATTTGCACGTAAATACTCTGTGTGTGTGTGTATATATATATATATATATATATATATTATGTATATATGTATATATATATGTATATACATTATCTATATTATATATAAATATCAATATTTTATATATGAATAACACATTTTCTTAAATATATACATGCATGTGTGTGTATTTATATATACAAAATAATTAAACACATCACACACAAATATATTATGTTATCACGAACGTTTATTTTGGATGCGATTAATCGCAATTAATCTTTGCACAGCCCTAATTAAAAGTAAAAAAAAAACAAGGTGTGACAACTGCTGGTGTGTGAATATGTTGTTGTATTTGTCAACAGAGCAACAGTACATCAGTGATATACTGCAGTACATTGAACACGGGGATCCTCAAATCAGAGGAGCCACTGCCATCCTGTGTGGGGCTTTAATCCAAGCTATCCAGCTCAAGACACGCTACAACACGGAGACATGGCTGTCCCAAATCCACTCGGTCACAGGTTAAAACTACAGCTACAGCTTTATCAAATGAAATACAAAATCTAAGGCCTGTCTTCACATTCTCTGTCTTTCTGGTTTCTCAGGAAACTCTTTGACAATCGAAAACGTTGTTCCTCTGCTGCAGCGAAGTCTAAAAGATGAATCTTCAGTCACGTGTAAAATGGCCTGTGCTGCTGTTAGGGTGAGAATATACTGTACATCAAGAATGCTAGTTTATGCTTGTTTGTCAGTTTTGGAAGATTATAATTATAGTGCGTTTACTCAACCACAGCACTGTATCATGGCGTTGTGCAATGGCAGTCTCAGTGAACTTGGCCTCCAACTGCTCATTGATCTGTTGACCCTGAAGGACTGCTCTTATTGGCTGGTTCGCACTGAGCTCTTGGAGACGCTTGCTGAGATAGATTTCCGGTGAGGACACAAACTTTACTTAGTACTATTTGAATATCAAAGCACATTTGGATAAAATCTTTTATTAGGCACATATATGTGTAATGACTGTATAACTGTTGAAAAATCACAAACATCTGGATGTTAAAATCACCTGCTTTTTTGTGTTTGTCAGGTTAGTAAGTTTTTTGGAGAGAAAAACTGAGAAGTTGCACAAAGGAGAGCATCACTACACTGGGGTATGTCTTTATCTCTTTTCTCAATTTAAGATGAAGCATTTTGTCATGTTTTATTTATCTAGTAAAAAAAATAATAATACAAATTCTGTTATCAATATCATTTACTTGCCTTTGTTGTTTTCATATGACTTTCTTTCGTAAATTTAATTCTGAAGAATATACTGGTAATTTATTTTTAGACAAAATCATCACAAAACATTATCTAACACTTTACCCCATATACAAATGCTTAATATAATAATTCATGGATCATCTTTTTCTAAACAATGCTATATGATTTTTTTAATGATTTTATATATTTATATAAAATATATTTTATATATTATAAATATGATTGTACCTGAGATATAACATTAATTTTGAACTGCAAAAAAGCTACACTTCCTGAATATTTTTTACTTATAGTATACAACAATATAATTTTAAAAAAGTGTATAATTTTAGTGCTGTCAAGTTGATTAATCTCATCTAACGTAAAAGTTGTTTACGCAATATTTGTGTTTTTACATATATTATTAAATTGATATATATCATATATATGTCTATGTATGTACATATACACACATATATATAAATTATGTGTATAAATGTGTATACAGTATACACACACACACACACACACACACACACACACACACACACAGAGACATATATACATTATATATAATGCTATATATAATGTGTGTATATGTGTATATATATATATATATATATATATATATACACTACATATATACACTATATACACACACATTTTATATATATATATATATATATATATATATACCCACATATTATGTAAACACTAACTTTTATGTTAGATGCGATTAATCTCGATTAATTGATTTGACACCACTAATGTATTTATAATATGTTTTACAGTATAAGAAATGTAATTAATATTTAATTAATATAAAATTGTTTATATTTTTATATTATCAGTTGTTGAGGCTGCAGGACAGAGTTCTGAATGATGTTGTACTTTATCTATTGGGCGATGATGACCCACGTGTGAGACATGTGGCAGCAAACACTGTCAGCAGGTATTTACACGTTTAATCTTTGACTAATCATCACCCAGCTACACATCGCAAATCTCACACTCTGATGTTAATCGATCTCTCACCTCAGGTTGGTGCCCAGGTTGTTCTACGACTGTGACCAGGCTCAAGCAGACCCGGTTGTGGCAATAGCACGAGATCAGAGCAGTGTGTACCTGCAGCTGCTAATGCACGAGACCCAGCCTCCATCACATTTCACTGTCAGCACCATCACACGGTACACTATAGACATACTCCATGTACAGGACACCAGTGTTGTGTTTAAAGGGATAGTTCACCCAAAAATCATAATTTACTCACCCTCAAGTTGTTCCAAACTTGTATACATTTCTTTGTTCTGCTGAACGAAGAAAGATATTTTACCCAGGCTGCTTTGGGGCACCATTGACTTCCATAGTAGGAAAAAAATACTGTGGAAATTAATGGTGCCCCAGAACTCCCACATTCTTTAAATCTTACTTTGTGTTCAAAAGAACTGTATATGTAGGTTTGGAACAACATGAGGGTGAGTAAATGATTACAGATTTTTAATTTTTGGATGAATTATGCCTTCAATTAGTGTTACCTTGCAAATAAATAAATACTGTTATTCATGAAGGGCACATTAAATTCAGATTAACTTCTATGGCAAATTAATGTGGTTCTTTTAAACGTTCTATTCATCAAAGAATCCTGAAAAGAATTATTATGGTTTCTGCAGACACTAGGCAACACAACTGTTTTCAACAATAGTAATAAGAAGAAATGTTTCTTGGGCTGATATATTATTATAATAGAAAACAGTTGTTTTAAATTGCACACAATTTCACAATATTACTCTTTTACTGTATTTTTATCAAATAAATGCAGCCTAGGTGAGCATAAGAGACTTTTTTTTTCAAAAGAAATACTGACCTAACAAACGCTTTAATGGTAGTGTACTTGGCTATAATCTTATTCTTTATATGATCTGTTTTATTGTAGAACATACCGTGGCTACAATCTGTGTCAGAACGCACCAGATGTTACCGTAGAGAACAACCTATCACGGGTCATCACTGCCATCTCCCATGCCCTCACCTCCTCCACTTCCAGAGCCATGACTGTGAGTGCCTCAACTCTGACCTTTTAAGTAAAATGTATTTAAAGGCAACCTTTTGTTTTATATTTATTTTTTAACTGTCTCTAAATACCAAGACTCCACAGAGGTTAACATTTTCTGTTATTTTAGAGGATCATAACTTATTTTTCTTCTATTTCACTTACTTTTTCTCAACAAACTATAACAAAACAAGGCAGAAAATGATCAGTTCAGTGAACCTAATATCTAATCTCTTTACTTAATGTCATCTCTCCAGTTTGGCTGTTGTGAGGCTCTATTCCTTTTGTCCAGCACGTTCCCAGTGTGCACCTGGAGCACAGGCTGGCACTGTGGCTTTGTGAGCTCTTCTGTCTTTCATCTCAACCGCTCCAGCCAGTACCGCAGCCGAGGACGCTCCTTTAGGTACACACTCACAAAATAAAATAATATCTTTCTTCAGGACCATGAATAAAACCTGCTTTGATTTGATGTCTTGATTGGATTGTTTGTACAAAGAGAATAAAGTCAAGCTTAATTGGTAATGCAAGTGCAATGTTTTATCTGTCTGTTATAAGGTATAAATGAGCTCTTTTTCTTTAGTCTTTCTCAGTCTGGCAGTAGTGAAGAGGTGCGCAGGTCTCTGACGGTTGGCGTGGCCGGTATAGTTTTGTCTCTCCTCTCCTCTGCTTGGTTCCCTCTTGATCTCTCCGCCCATCAGTCTGCTCTTCTACTGGCTGGAAACCTACTTGCAGGTATAAACTTATTTAGATTAGATTAGCCACAGTTTAACCCGCCTGGGCTGTTCAAAAATAGTCACACTTCGGCTGTTCGCGGTAATTTTTGAGAAGAGTAACTTTTTTTGTTTAATGAAATGATTCTTCCCTAAAGAAGTAACAATACGATTATGTAATGTATTATATATTCTATAAACATACATTTATAAATAATTTCTTTGTTGAAATGATTCTGAATTCTTGGCAAGTTTTAGGTTAGAGAAGTTTTAAGGGGATTTTAGGTCATTTAGATCTTATTTACCCCCTTAAGCTGCAAAAATAAAAAATATAAAATAAAAAAATTAAAAATAAAAATTAAAAAAAAAATAGTTGGGGCCTTGTTTGACGCCGAACAGTAAAAGTGTAATTTGTTTTTATGAATGACATAAAACTAATTTCCATTATGAAGTAACAATATAAGTATGCATATATAATTAATTTGGTCTTATTTGCATGCAAATTTCTCAGTTTCACTGTTATTAAGCAAATAAACAAACATTTGGAACGTTACTACAGTAAAAATCTATGCTTCTTTAGTGAATATTTTAATTGTTTCGTAGTCTAACTCTTTTATATCTGTGTGTTTGTTCAGCATTGTGGCTGATATGTAGATTTTATTCAACAAATATTTGAGAAAAAAAAAAGTTCTGTGCATTATGGTCTCTTTCTCATTAATTTCCCATTGTATTCATTTCATATTTGACCGCGACCAGCCAATATGTGACTTTTTTATATCCACTCATTAGTTATAAAAAGTCATTTGTTTATAAAAAGTCAAAGGTTTTGAACCTCACTGATTACAGTAACTTAATTTTTGTTATAACATAAACAAAAATAAAATAAAATACATCTGTTTGAATTTAAAATATTGTTTTCTACCTGTTTTTGAAGCTATTGCACCAAAGTGCATGAAGAGTCCATGGGCAGGTGAGGAGGAGTCTAACACCGCCCCCTCTAAGGTGGAGGAGCCGTGGCCTGCTCTTAACGACCGCTCTCTGGTTGTTATGGTGGAGCAGCTTTTCTCGCACCTGCTGAAGATCCTCAACATCTGTGCCCATGTGCTGGATGACACACCCCCAGGCCCTGCAGTCAAGGTACAAATGCATCCAATAGAGTCTGATTATAATAATGCAAAAAATGCACAACACATTATTCATATTTCATATTTTCTCACTATATTAAAATTTTCATTATTTCTGTTAATCCTTCCTGCCAGGCTACTTTACCATCATTGGCCAACACTCCCTCTCTCAGTCCAATCAGGCGGAAGGGTAAAGAGAAGGACATGACGGAGCCAAGCAACACCCCCATGAGCCCAAAGAAAGGAGGAGAAACCAACACAGGTACAGTCACACCTACAGAGATTTAAGCACACAATGGAAAATGGGTCTCAGTTCATTATTTATTACTTGAATATTTACAGTTGTCTTGCACTGTGTTTTCATACAGGCAGAGCAGTAGACAGCACCGGAATAGCAGCAGTTAACAAGTCCACCACTATGGGCAGCTTTTATCACCTTCCTCCTTATCTAAAGCTTTATGATGCACTGAGAGCTACACACACTAACTACAAAGTAAGTCTGCAGTCATAAGCATTTTGATTTGACTTTTGTATATACTACTGTTCAAAAGTAGTTTTTTTTTCTTTTTGTAAGAAATGAATATATATATGCAGCAAGGATGCATTAAAAGGGACAGTAAAGATTTCTTAACTCAGCATATAAAGTCCCTTTTTTTCAGGATCATTTTTGTAAAATCCAAATAAGCTTTACCGATCACTTTTGGAAAGTGTTTAAACCATGTTTATCATGCTTGTTCAATTATTGGACATGCATCTGACTCTGTAGATGAGTCAGCAGACCTATCTATTGACTTTGAAAACGCAGGGGGGAACGCTCTATTCACCTGTGTGAACATGCCATAGACCTGTTTTGCAGGAGGCATGAGAACTGCAGATGTGGCCATATCACAATAACATGCATTGCTTTTTATCCTATTCCAAGTACTCAATTCGAAATGTCCGTCCCTACTGGATTTATCTTGCTTACAATTTTTGTTTTCTTTTACAAGGTCACATTAGACCTTCACAACACCAATGAGAAGTTTGGGGGTTTCCTGAGATCAGCGCTTGATGTCCTTTCACAGCTGCTTGAGTTGGCCACCCTGCATGATATTGGCAAAGTATGATGTCAAAGCCTAATAATATCTTGTCAATGAACAAAGTATATGATATCTGAGTAAAAGTAATATTAAGAACAAACTTTCCCCCTGTGTTTATCTGTCTAGTCTGTTGAGGAGATCCTGGGTTACCTCAAGTCCTGTTTCTCACGGGAACCTACTATGGCCACAGTGTGTGTTCAGCAGGTTAGACATGCGCATTTCTAACTCTTCTGTTTTAGACCATGAATTTCCGGGGCTTCACCGTTTGGTCTTTTCTTACAGCTTTTGAAGTCGTTATTTGGGACCAATCTTGCCTCTCAGTATGAGGGGGCCTCATCTCACCCATGTCGGTCCCAGGGCAAGGCCATGCGGCTTGGCTCGACCAGCGTTAGACCTGGTCTCTACCATTACTGCTTCATGGCCCCTTACACTCACTTTACCCAGGCCCTCGCAGACGCCAGTCTCAGAAACATGGTGCAAGCCGAACAAGAACAGGACGCCTCTGGGTGAGTGAACAACATTCCCTCATAAAGATTAATCTGTAGATATAAAGAGGCCCATTATGAGTACACATGTCCTTTCTCTGATCCTATAGGTGGTTTGATGTAATGCAAAAAGTCTCCAGTCAACTGAGGTCAAGTATCACCAATGTCACTCGCCATCGAGGAGACAAGGTACATTACCCGATGATATGTCATATATATGTCAATATAATAATAAAAAATGGGGATGGGTCTGTTTTTTTGATAAGGTTGTTGTTATTGTTTTTTATGAATAATAAAACCATATACAACAATTAGTCATTGTTGTATATGGTTTTATTATTTGTTGCTCTTATTTATTTAATGATTTTTTTTACAATGTTAAATTTATTTTAAATCAATAACTTACAGTGTTATTATTACTTGTGTCCTATTATTGTAATTATTCATATTTTCATTTTAGTAATTGTGTTATGTACTTTTGTCATTTTTATTAGGTTTTTTATTTTCTATTTCGCTTTAAAATCTAAAACTTTATCTTAAACTTTACATTAATTTTTTAGGTTTATCAGCTATTTTTTGTTTTTGTTTTTTTTCCATTTAAGCTTTATTTTAATTACCGATTTTTTTTTAACAATTACAACACTGATATATTGTCCGCTCACAATTGTTGACTCCTTGTGTGTGTTTCAGAATGCCATTCATAATCACATCCGTTTGTTTGAGCCGCTGGTGATTAAAGCTCTGAAGCAGTACACCACCAGCACCTCAGTGGGCCTGCAAAGACAGGTGCTGGACCTACTGTCCCAACTTGTGCAGCTCCGGGTCAACTACTGTTTGCTTGATTCAGACCAGGCGAGTCATTTTGACCTTTGGATCAAACTCCTAATGGGTCAACATGCAATTTTCTATTTTTCTCCACTAATTGAGAGTCAAAACAAATCTTGGTATTATTTTATTTTTATATTATACTTGCACAGTTCTTATATGTTACTACGCTGTGTTTGTTTCAGGTGTTCATTGGTTTCGTTCTGAAGCAGTTTGAGTATATTGAAGTGGGGCAGTTCAAGTAAGACCTTTTGACGGTGTCATACCAACATGCATAGCCATACAAAAGTTTGGGGTTGATAAGATTTGTAATGTTTTTGAAAGAAGTCTGTCACAAAGGCTGCATCAAAAATACATTAAAAACATTAATGATTTAGTGAAATGTTATTACAATTTAAAAGAACTGTTTTATATTTTAAAATGTAACCTATTGCTGTGATGGCAAAGCTGAATTTTCAGCAGTCATTTTCAGCAGTTTTCATTGTCACATGATCCTTCAAAAATCATTCTAATATGCTGTTTTGTTCAGTTAACATTTATTAACATTTCTATTCATCAAAGATTCCTGATTTTAAAAAAAGATTTTTAAATAGAAAATTTAAATACATTTTCTTTTGTAAAATTTAAAAATGTCTTTTTTATATCATTTTAATGTTTCCTTAACCAATAAATGCATATAAAAACAATATTAATACAATATAATGTTACAAAACTTTTGAACTGTAGTGTACATTGAATTGCACATGCTCAGATTTGCTAATATTTATTAGTTTTCACTTAACTGATGTTTTTTTTTTTTTCCTTGTAGGGACTCTGAAGAGATTGTGCCCAACATTTTCTTCTTCCTGGTTCTGCTGTCCTATGAGCGCTACCACTCCAAACAGATCATCAGCATCCCAAAGATCATTCAGCTGTGTGACGGCATCATGGCCAGTGGCAGGAAGGCAGTAACACATGGTGTGTAGAATCACAACACGCATATTCACATCCTAAAGCAAAATATGCAACAACTCTTAACCGAAAACCCATTTTAGACAATTTTCTAAAACTATGTTTCCATATTTCCATATTTTCTAATACTGAACAGATAGTCCTATTAAGTTTTTTCACATTTTCAACTTTCTTTAGCACAAAGTCCACTCCAATGGGAGTGATTTTCTATATCATTGACCACTGTTTCTGAACTCCCTGAAATGCTTTGATTTCTTAAGTTTTCTTCCGAGAACATACACTTCACATTATTCCACATTCAAATAATTTCTGCCCAAAGCATATGCAAAATATTGGGGATGATTTGTGTTAGTAGTGTGTTGTTGCCTTGTCCAGACATGTTGTTGTTTCCACCCCGCTTCTAACTCTGTCATGGTAAGGGGCTTGACGTTTCTGAAACACTCTCAAAGCGGTTGACCAATCACAACACTTATCCAGTCGACCAATCAGAGCGCATTGCGTTTTTCGAAAGAATGTACTTTAAAGGGTAACTAACCCCTGGTCAGAGCCGGACTCCACCCACTGGCAATATTTGAAAAATGCTGAAAAAGTGGGCAGACCCCAGCGGAGATAGAGGGGATGAAATAGATGCTAAAACACTCTATCCTGATCGTTTTCAATACTCGCAATTCCAAGTCCTGACTCGCTACAGTGGTTTTGACGAAACAAGCTGGTTTTTATACTGCCGCTCGTACTAAGAGCGCGGTGAGCTGAAACCTGCGTACGTCACAAAGTGCGGAACATCCAATAGAAAAATTCAACTGCAGTAGCCACCGTTCAACCTGAAGAGGGCAGCACAAGACGTTTTTACACCATATATTGTAGAAATAAAACACTTTATACATAAATGTCAAAAAAGTTACTCGAATCAATGACTGGTATTAATAAAGATCCATTCTTACAGATCATTAACTAAAAAAAAGTTGGTTTGGGGTTTAGTTACTCTTTAAAGTTAATAAACAGAACTAAAAAGAGTGTTACTGACAGACTGGGAAGAGAGTAAGTAAGTAAGAGACGAAGGAAGGAAGAGAGGTGCTGCAACAATGTAGAACATGTGAAAAAGGCGTTTTTTGAACATTCATGCATGAAAACGTATTCTAGTAGATGGCATAAAAAAGACTCCTCTTCATTTCTCAGCAATCCCTGCACTGCAGCCCATAGTGCACGACCTCTTTGTGCTGAGAGGCTCCAATAAAGCAGATGCAGGAAAAGAGTTGGAAACTCAAAAGGAAGTAGTGGTGTCCATGCTGCTACGCCTCGTACAACACCATCAGGTAACGCTCTGTTTTGGTGTGTGTGTGAGTTAATTTTGGGAAAACGTACTCTTTACATTCGTGGATTTATGTGTTTTTGTGTTTTAGGTGCTGGAGATGTTTATTCTGATCCTACAGCAGTGCCATAAAGAGAATGAAGATAAATGGAAGAGGCTTTCTAGACAGATCGCTGACATCATCCTGCCAATGATCGGCAAACAACAAGTGCGGCTCTGGTTTGACTTTGTGTCTTGATAGCATTATGGTTTCAAGCACCAGATTCAGAATTCAAGCTAACAAACAGTTTTTAAGTAAATGTACTTTACATATTTGCTTCTGTATGCTTGACAGATGCACCTGGACTCCCATGAGGCATTGGGCGTGTTAAACACACTGTTTGAGACAGTGGCTCCCTCCTCTCTACGGCCTGTAGACATGCTGCTGAAGAGCATGTTCATCACACCATCTACCCTAGTGAGAATCAGTCACATATTACTTTCCTGATATTATTATCAGTTGAATAGAGGATGAAGAGTGGCGGTCAAAAAGCAAGTAAATGCACACTTTGTGGGCAAAAGGGTCCATTGTCTATTGTCAATAGTTTAATGAGACATGAAGCTCATCTCACATAGAAGTCACTTTCAAACCGAGCAGCTTTCTATATGTAAAACCCAGTGAATTCTTGGGACAAACTTGCCTAAGGAAATCTTCACCCTCATTCCCAATTGTGCACATTCTTATTGAAATGACAAATATTTTTAGAACAATGGTAATTCTGATTGCATATTAACCCTGTAAAGAGGCTCACTTGTGCCCCTGTTCTTTTCTTTAGGCATCAGTGGGTACGGGGCAGTTGTGGGTGTCTGGGATTCTCGCCATCCTGCGTGTTCTAATCTCGCAGTCCACAGAGGACATCATTCTGTCTCGTATTCAGGAGCTTTCACTGTCCCCATACCTCCTCTCCTGTCCCACCATCCGTCGATTGTGTGACGATGACTGCTCCCCTCCTCAAGCTCCACCTGCTATCACGGAAGACTCCAATGAAGAGCCGCAGCGTTTTCCTCCCGAGGAAACATTTGCTAGGTAATTGTTGATCGCTGTCCATTAGGCCGTGTGTCCACCAAAGCGTTTTTCCATTTGCGGTTTTCATTTGTTTTCAATAGGAGGGAGCGCCACGTTTTTTAAACGCCATTAGCGTAATGAGGCACTGAGCGTTTTTTTCACACTGAAGCGCCGAGCGCTCGCCGTTTTTTACTGGTCGCCGAGAGTTGAAAAATGTTCAACTTTGGATAAAACGCAGAGCTCATCACTGTCACTTTTTACCCAGCCGTCCAATCACAGTGGAGGAGGGGCGGGACTAAACCACACTGACCAACTGTCACAACATTCTTTCTGTACAGAGCTAACCGAACAAAATGGATGAAAAATAAATTTTTAGTATGAAACAAATTATATACAAAATCAATTACCATTAAACTGTGCCGCGGATATTCCGTATCATAGCAATGAAACGTCTCAACGGAAAAAACGCTGGGCTGACAAAACGCTCTCAAGCGCCCACAGCACGGCGTCTTCAGCAGAGCGTCTAGCGTGGTGGACACACGGCCTTAATGGCAGTCTGTGATTTTGGCAAAACAAATGCATACTACGGCACTGCTAAATATGTAAAATGCAAAAAATAAAATGGTTTTCCTGAAAAGTAAATCCGAGAAAAAATTGCTAGGTTTTTGAATACATTTTAAATACATTTATTTCATGCATGGTTCGTTCAGCTAGGGTGCAAAATTAACAACTGGTTATTTGCTATTGTCGCAGCGTGATTGTATGGTATTTTTTATTAAATCGAACATTGCATGGTTGTGAAAATCTTACATGGCTTGGTGCAATTATCAAATTGCAAAAGCTGCAATTTAAAAATATGACAGCCCTGCATTTTGAAAAAATAAATAAAAATGAGCTGATTTGCAAACAGTCTAATATTACCTATTTTGATGATGCTGAGGTTGAAAATATCAATATTAAAGATGTATCTTTTAGCTTACAATTTGCAAAGGAGTGGGAAATATTTTAAGTACTATTTTTTCCGACGCTGTTTGGATGTAGTAAAAATGTATCATAAATGTATCAGAAATCATATGGGTAATGTTTTTATTTTCTTTTGTCACTGGCTATCATTCTATCCTTGAAATCAGAATTAGGCATAAAATCATGTCATGTATATGAAAATTGCCTGGCTGAGGGGAAGATAGAGTCATGATAGAGAATTTCTGGTGATTATGGGATAGTACAAGACTTTTATTTTGTGAGAAAGTATGACGTGCTAGAGCAAAACGGACACTATTTTTGGAATCTTCACCCCAAAACTTGGGATTTTATTCAGCAAATAAGATGTTTCTTCATTCATTTTATAATCTAAATGATATTACAATAATATATTAAATAATAGTAGTGATAATAATAATAATTGTTGTTGTATAGTCATATTTCCACTTTTGTCTTTAGTTGATCACTTGAAGATTAGCTGAATATAGCTAGAACTTTTTCTATGTATTACAATATCACACAAAAAGCATAACAACAAGAAAACGCAGCAACGGTATTGATAATTAACACAATTATGAATCTCTTTTTATTTTTCAGGTTCTTATTGCAGTTGGTGGGGGTGTTGCTGGATGATATCGCCACGAAGCAGGTGAAAGTTGACATGAGCGAGCAGCAGCACACGTTCTACTGTCAGCAGCTGGGCACACTGCTCATGTGTTTGATCCACATTTTCAAATCAGGTATGCAAACCCACAGAGCCCACATCTCATATGGCTCAACTCATAAACAGGACCCTTTACCAGCTTAGCATACTTCATGATCTCTGTAAAGGGCAAAATTATTCCTCTTGGTTTGAATGATCACATTATTTCCTACCAGGAATGTTCCGGCGGATCACGGCAGCGGGCAGCAGGCTGCTGAAGGCGGAGGGAGGGGAAGGGGGTCATTTTTATACCCTGGAGGGTCTGAACAGCCTGGTGCTCCAGCTCATCACCACACACCCATCTCTGGTCCTGCTCTGGTGTCAGGTCCTTCTCATCATCAACTACACCAACTACACCTGGTGGTCCGAGGTGCATCAGACTCCCAAGTAAGACTACATACTAGCAGTGTAAATGAGGAAAGCCAGTTTAATTCATCTTTCAGTTACAAGCAGCCTAAGCAAAATTCTTGGTAGTTTTTAGAAGTGATTATATTTGTATGCTGGTTATATGTGCTTTTAATTGCAATAAGATTACACCGACAAGCAATTTGTCTGTACACACCAGATGCGACACTACTACAAGACCTGACAAAAAAAAAAAAAAAAAAAAAAACAGCAGCAAAAAAACGGCCAATCAGAAGAGCATTTGGATGGCTCTCTCTGCAAGTGCAAAATGGATATGTGCATAGGCAAATTAATACCTATTACATAGTTTTAAAGGGATACTCCACCCTAAAATGAAAATTCTGTCATCACTTACTCACCCTCAAGTAGTTGCAACCCTGTATGAGTTTTTTTCTTCTGCTGAACACAAAGATATTTTGAAAAACGATTGGAACTTTGGCACCATTGACTTCCATAGTATTTATTTTTTCTACTATGGAAGTCAATGGTGCTAAACAACTGTTTGGTTCCACTTGCTCTTCAAAATATCTTCCTTTGTGTTCAGCAGAAGAAAGAAACTCATACAGGTTTGGGTGGAGTATCCCTTTAACATTAAAAAATTAAAATACATATTGTGTGACTGAAACAGTCTTTGTGTTAAATACACTTTATTATTCTTCCTTTCATTTTTATTATCTGATTAATATATTTTTAATATATATTCATTGTTGCTTTCCGTATGGTTATAAAAGTCTCATTACTCATATTAAATGTAATAAATTACATAATCAGTACCTGATATTATCATTGTCATTTTCATGTCACTTTTTATGTTGTTGTTCCAGCCATAAATGGGAAAAAAATGGATACCATTTTTAAAATAGAATCCCTTGCTGCTTGTAGTGTATCTGGTTAGGACAAAAGCTCTGATTAACAGAAAAGATGGCTTTTAGCACGTCACGGTGTTGTGTCACTTCTGGTGTAAGAGGCAAAGAAATCAAATGATGTTTTCATCACTCCATTAGGAGGAACAGTCTATCCAGTACTAAGCTGCTGAGCCCGCACTCATCTGGAGAGGAGGAGAGGCCAGAGGGGAAGCTTGCTGTGTGTAACAGAGAGATTGTCCGACGAGGAGCCCTTATCCTCTTCTGTGACTATGTGGTGAGAATTCTCAAGCTTTTTTAAAGCTGTGTCCGAGCTCCTGAGGAGTTTTATTTTACTTCCTATAACCACTCCATTCCCTAGCCTTGCTGGGCCACTACTACTTATAAGCCGGTTATTTGCCTGTTAATAAAATAAAATGTTAATTAGCACTAAACTGCACAATTCCAAAGTTTATTTTTGAATATATCTGTTAACTCTGAAGCCACCTTGGTTGCACCCCCAAGAATCCACATTATTGTTTTTAATGTACTTATTGGGCACGTTGAATTGTTCAAAAGTGACAGTAAAGGCATTTATAATGTTACAGAAAGATTTCTATTTCAAATAAACTTTTTTTAAAACTTCTGTTGATTTAAAGAATCCTGAAAAAAAAAAAAAATCTTGGTTGTCAATGATAACCAAGATGTAAATGAAAATATAAATACATACATACATACATACATACATACATATACACTTTTTATTATCAATGTTGAAAACATTTTCACATATTTATTCAAATATTTTCATATATATATATATATATATATATATATATATATGAAAATATTTGAATAAATATGTGAAAATGTTTTCAACATTGATAATAAAAAGTTCATATATATATATATATATATATATATATGCATTTTAGAAAGATTTCTGAAAGATCATATGAAACTGAGTAATGCCTGCTGAAAATTCAACAATGCTAGCACAGCAATTAATTACATTTATATATATATATATATATAAATATATAAAAAAAACTTTTATATTAAATTGTAATAATATTTCAGAGCATTACGGTGTGCATAAGAGGCTTATTAAAAAACATTTAAAGTTATTTACTTACCACAAACTTTTGAAATAAATTAAACTAAAAAATACTCATTCATTTTAAATGGTAGAAGTGAATTTAGACTAAATTTAAAAAAAAAAAAATTGAGGTTTTTTTATATATAGTATTACATTTATATTTAAGTATTTATAACTTATTTATGATTGAACTTGTGATTGTACCGACCATTATATATCCAATATTGGCTAATACTGATAATAATAATAAAAAAAAAACTATGTGGTCCCATATATCATACAGTACATCTATTTGCCAACCATAACATTCAGAATATATATATATATATATATTCATAACACAAAAATAGTCATCTTTGGATTTTATCCTCTCAGTGTCAGAACCTGCATGACTCTGAGCATCTGACGTGGCTGACGGTGAATCATGTGAGCGATCTGATCAGTCTTTCCCATGAGCCTCCAGTGCAGGATCTCATCAGTGCTGTGCACCGAAATTCGGCAGCCAGCGGACTCTTCATACAGGCCATACAATCACGCTGCGACAACCTTTCTACTGTATGTATATGCACACTCACACGTTTTCATTTCATGCTGTACTTATCTTTTCAGTCACTTATGTATTAAATGTGTAAATGTGCAGCCGGTGATGCTGAAGAAGACCCTGCAGTGTCTGGAGGGCATACATCTAAGTCAGTCCGGGGCTCTGCTCATGCTATATGTAGACAAACTTCTCAACACGCCGTTCCGTGTGCTGGCTCGCATGGTGGACACACTCGCCTGCAGACGTGTAGAGATGCTCCTTGCCGAAACCCTGCAGGTAAATGCATCTACACACACAACGCCATTCGTTGGAATAAACTGTTAATAAATAAACCTAAAATCAATGCAACTAAAACACAAAAACTAAATCGAATTAAAATGAAAGAGTTTGATGCTCTCCCAATGGCCAATGAAGTACCACTAAATTAAAGTTTCTTAACCTTTCTGACTCTGAGGCCCCTCATTGTGTAAGACAATATTTGAAGGCGCCCAAAGATATTTCTGGTACTAATGCTGTAATGACAAAGCTGCTTATTTGACAGAAACTAGGAGAAACAATTTAATTTAGTTTAATTATTTAAATATTTATATAAATATTATGAATTATATTTATAATAATATTATTTCATTACTTATAAATAATTATTTTAATTATTCATAATTTTATTTAATTGTGGAATTTTAAAATAATGTTATTTAAAAATGAAATGTCATAATTCCAGAAGATTCAATAACTCATGAATTTACATAACTTTTCTAGTCAATTGTGATTACAATGGTTTAAAGAGTTAGTTGCTCAACACAAAAGAAGATTTTTGAAGAATCCATATAGTTGATGGCCCCATTGACTTCCATAGTATGTAAAAAAAACTACTATGAAAGTCAGTGTTTGGTTACAGACATACTTTAAAATATTGTGTTCAGCAGAAGAAATGAAGTAATACAGGTTTGGAACAACTTGAGGGTGAGTAAATGATGACAGAATTAATATTTTTGAATGAACTATCCATTTAAAACCAACTTGCGTGCACTTGGGTGTGTTGGGGCCCCCTGGTGGACCCCTGATTGAGTGCCACTGCATTAAATGATTATTGAGAATCATGTTTTCTCCTCCTACTATAGAATAGTATCGCTCAGCTACCACTGGAGGAGCTGGACAGGATTCAGCAGTACCTACAGACCAGTGGCCTTGCTCAAAGGTAAGGCGGCTTGCAGTTTCCTGTCTCATCAATCTACTTCTAATCTGTTTGTTTTTTCACTGTTTATGAAAATCTCCCAATCCTGGTTTTTAAAATGATTGTCTCTCTCTCTCTGTCAGGCATCAGCGGTTCTTCTCCCTGCTGGACAGGTTCAGAGCCACAGTTGCTGAAGATACCACAAGCCCTGTTGCCCCAATTACCACACACCCACTGGATGGGGACCCACCCCCTCCCCCTGAAAATGTGGAACCCAATAAGGTATGACTTACAACGGTGGTTGTAAGCTGAAAAAAATCTTAGCTAAAACATAACATTATTACTATTGTGTGTGTATTTCAGGAATGGTATGTTGCTCTGGTGAAATCTCAGTGTTGTTTGAGAGGTGAAGGATCTCTGTATGAAACTACTGAGCTGCTGACAAAACTTCCCCAATCTGACCTAAACACAATCATGGCCTGCAAGGTAAAGACCAAATTCACGCATATCTCTTTTTTTTTTTTTTACTCAAACAGACACTGATGTTGTATTATTGTATTTGCAGGACTTCAACCTGTGTCTGCTTGCATCATGTCTGAGTGTTGGGGCACAGAGGGTATGTAAGGATCATGGGGTGGTTTTATTTGACACTGCTAAAGAGGTGGCCTTTGAGAGATTGGCTGGTGTCGTAGAGCTCCTCCCCTCGCCTCATCAACCCCTCCTTCCCTCCGCTAAGACGTGCGCGGACTACATGCAGAAGCTTAATCAAATATACGGTGAGTCAAAATCGGAATTATAACTTATTTTCTGGCTGCAAATTAAAGGCCTGTTCACACACACACACAAAAAATGTATTAGTTTGGCTGAATCAGGCGTTCCTAAACTTTTATACAAGAGATGTATATATATTTCTTTCAAATTAATACTTTAATGACCCAAAAGTGTTGACAATTATACATATGTGTAAATAAAGTTAAGCTATTGCACATTGCATTACCATTACTCACAGTAAACACAAAATCATGAGGTACTTGCGTGTAAATGAACACAGCGCCGCGCTTCGCTCTGAAACATGTAGCACAACAAAATACTTATTTAAACACAGCCTTTGATTTGATTATTGCACTAGCTATATCAGGGTATCAAGATTTTATTATTTTACATTCACTTCATAAAACCCCTGTTTGGGAAACCCTCAGCAAAATGACAAGCAAATCCCCTCCTGCATGTTAGGTGGTGCTGATCGACATACAAATGTATACAGTAGTGTAATCAAGACAAGGGTTATTTTCTTTAGCATTGCTGTGGTTACTGCAAAATTCCCATTCTTCTATTTGTGTTATCTCATGGTTTTGATGGCGTTATTGTTATTATTCCAACATGGTGAAAATAGTAATAATAAACAACGAGTAGGTGTGTCTAAACTTTCGTAGGTGTAAGTACATGGGAATTATCCTTTGCGGCCAATGCTGTAAATTATGGTGAGGTTGTAATGAACACACAGTCATTGCATGTGTTTATGTGTGTGTTGCAGGTGAGCCTGGGTTTTATCAGACAGTGTTGAGTCTGTGTGGCGTGTTGAGTCAGTACCTGCTGTCTCTGTCCAAATTGCCGTCCTCACTACACATTCCCAAAGACAGAGAGACACTCATTACCACCTTCAGCACCCTCGCTATAGAGGTAAGACTGATGCATCCTTCCCAAATACAATGATTTTATAGGGAACATTCTAGTAGTTGACCGAGATGGATCATTTGATGGCAGATGCCAATATCTTGGAGAGAGTACAAAGCTGATTCAAGCCTATATGGTGTCACAATACTTAATTTAAAGATAGTAAATAACACATGGCGCTGCTATGCAAGTTATATTTACCTAAACTTGAAATAAATAATTTGAAAATGAATAGAATTCATAAATAACTATAAACAAATATATACATGGATATCTTCTTATGTAATCCTATTATATTATTATTATAAAACACATCCACTAACAGTGCACTTGGTTATCTGGTAAGTCTGTGGAAAGGATATGGTTAGGGAGAATAAATGAAATATAATAACTTTGCTCGATTCGATGTACTTTTATTACACTATACTTTTTGTTATAGTACCTTGGCATTAAATTACGTATTAAAATTAGTGTTTCTAATATAATGGCTGAGGGGGTGTTGGCAAATTTGACATCGTTCTCCTGTTCTGACCAACATCGTTAATTTTTCCCTCTTTTGCAGTCATAGGAAGTCTATCATAGATTGTTTTACTTTTGTTATTGGAGCAAATGGGAAAAATTGTAATTGCTGATGTCTCCCGTTCACCACTATTGAAGTTTTCGCAAGTATGACAATTTTCGCTTCTGAGAACCCTAGAAATGCGTCTATGTGAGCTCCAGGGTGACTGCACTCAGGCGATGCTGTTCTCAATGCTGTCAAAATAAAAGTCCATGCACTGTCAAAATAAAATGTTGACATTTATTGATCCAAAAAAAAAAAACTTATTGGCTGATATGTAATAAAAAGATCAGCTGATATATCAACCTTTGTGATTTATTGATATTAATTGAAAGCTGATAAAATGGTAATATTTTAGAAAAATGTAGCGGCATATCTATAAATTCCACTCAGCTCATGTTTCTCATTCTGTCTCTGTAGGTGATGGTTTGGCGTTTGCTGCAGGATCAGCTGCCTCTGAGTGTGGACATGCAGATGAGTCTGTCATGTCTGTGTCTGGCTCTCCAGCAGCCGGCGGTGTGGACACATTTCGCCTCTCACTCCTACCTCACACACACCTGCTCAATCATCCAATGTATACAGCTCCTCATCCATGCAGGTTTGTGTTACAAAAAAAAAAAAAATGTGAATCTCAATTTATCCATAATCGTGCAGCTCTAACTTAAACCTAATAAAAATGCAATTGAAATTGATTTTCATTTTGTAATTATGATTTTGTGTGTGTTATGCAGTTTCTGTTGGTCCTGGTGACCAACTTCTGAGGCCGGAGCGGAAAACATCAAACACAGAGCAGTCAGAAGACCAGTTGGACTCTGCAGGCAGTGAGTTAATGCACATGTGACGCACATTGATTAATGATGACCACAACAACAAGCTTTATTGATTCTGTAATTTTCAGACCAGCGTGAATGGCGGTGTTGTGAGATCATGGCTGAGCTGGTTGAAGGTCTACAGAGTGTGTTGGCTCTGGGTCACCATAGAAACAAGAACTTCCCAGCATTCCTTACGCCCACCCTACAGAACGTCATCATCAGCCTGGCCAGGCTTCCCCTTGTGAACAGCTATACCCGAATCCCACCACTGGTGAGAGAGTGATTGAGTGTGTATTCATACATTGTGTGCAAGTGTGTTTAAAACTGTATGAAAATCTTCATGTGTTTGAATGAACAGGTCTGGAAGCTGGGCTGGTCCCCCAGGCCGAGTGGAGATTTCGGCACAGCATTGCCAGAGATCCCTGTGGAGTTCCTGCAGGAGAAAGATGTCTTCAGAGAGTTCCTCTACCGCATTAACACTCTGGGTATGACATGAGAGACTCATTTCAGAGTTTGTGTCTATTTAAAAGTAGTCATGAAATGGGATTTTGAGTTATCTTATAGAATTTGAAAAAAATTCAGTTATCGGTCAAAAGTTTGGAAACATTACTATTTTTAATTTTTTTTAAAAAAAGTTTCTTATGCTCATCAAGCCTGCATTTATTTGATCGAAAATGCAGAAAACAAAACTGTAATATTGTGAAATATTATTACATTTTAAAACAAAAAAAATCTATTTGAATACACTTTGAAATATAATTTATTTCTCTGACGCAAAGCTGAATTTTCATCAGCCAATACTACAGTCTTCAGTGTCACGTGATCCTTCAGAAATTATTCTAATATGCTGATTAATTGTCAATGTTGGAAACGGTTGTGCTGCTTTTTCAGGATTCTTTGATTAATAAAAAGTAAAAAAAAAAACACAGCATTTATTATTATATGAAGAGCTCAGATGCAAAAGCCTCTAAATGCCATTTGAAATTTTCTTCTTTAATGATGATTTTTATCAAACTTGTATATTTAAGTTCAGTAATTTCACTTAAATAACAATTAATAGGTAATTATCATTGCCATTGAAGTGAAATCACTGAACTTAAATATACAAACTTGATAAAAATGATCATTCTAGAAGAAAATTTCAAATGGCACTTCGTAATGCATTTTAATATGAGAAATTCATGCAAGTTAAGTTGGCTATTTAACGAAAGTTAAATTATGATCTAAAAAAAAAGAAAATTATGACCTTATGATCTATCACTGTGTTGACATCAGGCAAACAGGCATCAAGCATTTATAGGCAAACAGGCATCAAGCATTTATAGATTATTAAACCGCTTGATTTGCTCTTGTGCTCTCCTTGTAGGCTGGAGTAGTCGGACCCAGTTTGAGGAGACGTGGGCCACTCTTTTGGGGGTGCTGGTCACTCAGCCAATCACGATGGACCAAGAGGAGGAAACCCAGCAAGAGGTAAATCATTTAATTTTTGTCAAAAAGACTGGAAGCACTCGTCCAGCTTTTGGAGACTGTGTGTGTCAACTGAGACATGTTTGTTTGTGGCACAGGAGGATCTGGAGAGGACTCAGATAAATGTACTAGCGGTTCAGGCCATCACCTCTCTAGTGCTGAGTGCCATGACTCTGCCCACAGCAGGAAATCCAGCCATTAGCTGCCTTGAACAGCAACCCCGCAACAAAATCCTTAAAGCTCTGGACACCAGGTATGTACACATGCATTATATCATAGTTGTTCTTCTAGGTTTGGAAGTGTATAAGAAGATTGTGTTTTGCAGGTTTGGTCGTAAGCTGAGTGTGATTAGAGGTATGGTTGAGCGTGAGATTCAGGCCATGGTGTCAAAGAGAGACAACATTGCCACACACTTCCCCTATCAAGCCTGGGACCCTGTGCCCTCTTTATCATCTTCGACGGCGGGTAAGTGGTCAGCTAAAGATCCTGTTGAGATGCAAAATGTGTTTTTTTTGTCGTATTCATGACCTTTTTGCATGTGCGTGTGTATCTGCATATTCAGGCACCCTCATCAGCCATGAGAAACTCCTGCTGCAGATTAACACTGAGAGGGAGATGGGCAATATGGACTACAAACTTGGTCAAGTTAGTAAACTTTAAAACAATTCACTTTATCATTCAGCATTTATTATAAGGATAGTTGATAATATGGCCTCTTTAATTATTCCAAATAGGGGTGCCAACGGTTAATTGATTATCGACAAGAATTTACTCGATTAAATAAAACTAATTGAACATTGCGAACGTGACACGAGATGCTCACGCGAGAGAGACGACAAACTTTGAGGTGGCAAAAAACAAAAATGTCAACCTCGAAAATCCAGCTGGATTTTTTCTAACAATAACTTAGCTCACATGCTGTCAACAATCCCGTTTTCTCCCAGACCCCTCCCGGTTTGTTATTTTTCCCGGGAAACTAGTCTAACTGTCTGTCACGCGTTCATACATGGGGTGTTTGAGGCGCACGGCACATGCACCCGCAGCTCTTAAAGGGGCCACACCTTATTTCCACTCGTTACAAGTTGTACATTTTGTTGTACATATGTTTTATGTATTTTAATTTCCTGTGCATAATTTATTTAGTTAAACTACATAAATGCCATTATCTGTGACGTATCGCAACTGTTACAATAAAACATCAATTGAGCAATATAACATGCTTTTTTATTCCGTATATAAGCAATATTTAGCTTTTTATGTTAAATTGATACCGTGAGAAATTTACATTCTCAAGAAAATTGGCGCTTATCAGTTAATCGTTAATCGATCGATAAGGTTGATCAAATAAAGATTAAAGAAATAATCGATAATTTGAGAGAATTTAACAATGTACACTCCGCAGGTGTCGATTCACTCAGTGTGGTTGGGTAATAACATCACCCCTCTGAGGGAGGAGGAGTGGGGTGAGGATGAGGAAGATGAGACGGATGCTCCAGCACCTGCCTCACCACCATTATCACCAATCAACTCCAGGTCAGTTAGTGGCAAAAAAGCTCCTTAAAATCAGCATCCTCCACACTCCACACCCTGCATTGTCTTTCTACTTGCCCTCTCCAGGAAGCACCGTGCAGGGGTTGACATCCACTCCTGCTCTCAGTTCCTCCTGGAGCTCTACAGCCAGTGGATCCTCCCTGGAAGCCCCAGCAGCAGGAAGACTCCTGTTGTGCTAATCAGTGAGGTTGTCAGATCGGTGAGTGCATGCTTAGACGTTCTTTCATAGCGATCCATCAGGTGCAGTTGTTCTCAGGCCGTTTGACTCAATTGACCCCTATTATCCAAGTTAGAATTGTGAGATAAAAAGTCGCAATTACCTTTTAATATATTTTATTCTGTAGAGGAAATAAGTTTTAAAACCATTAAAACTATTTAAAAAAAAGTGTTTTAAGAATGTATCTTAGGACAATCTATTTTCTCTGTGTCTCTTTAAGCTGCTGGCAGTGTCTGATCTGTTCACTGAGAGGAATCAGTTTGATATGATGTTCTCCACCCTCACTGAGCTGCAGAAAGTCCATCCACCAGAAGATGAGATCCTCAGCCAGTACCTTGTTCCAGCTATCTGCAAAGCAGCCGCAGTGCTTGGCATGGTGAGTGTATGCACTTCTGGCTATGTAAACAAGCAGTTACAGTTATTTAACAGTGTGGACTTATGTATGTATGACAGGATAAAGCCATTGCAGAGCCTGTGTGCCGTCTGCTGGAGAGCACCTTGCGCAGCACTCATCTGCCCAGTCGGATCGGTGCTCTTCATGGAGTTCTGTACGTGCTGGAGTGCGATCTGCTGGACGATACAGCACGGCAGCTTATCCCTACTGTCAGTGAATACCTGCTCTCTAACCTTAGAGCTATAGCAAAGTGAGTACAACTAAAACCTGACGCACTTTACGGTCTGACTAACATTAAAGGGATAGTTAATAATTAGCCCATGATTTACTCACCCTCAAGTCATCCTAGATGTATATGACATTCTTCTTTCAGACGAATACAATCAGAGTTTGTCCTGTCCCTACCAAGATTTATAATGGTGAATTAACAGTGAATTGCTGTTTCATCTATCCATCATAATAGTGCTCCACATGGCTCCGAGGGGTTAATAAAGGTCTTCTGAAGTGAAGTGATGAGTTTCTGTAAGATAAATGTTAATTTTTAACATGTTACATGTTAAAATTCTATCTTCCGGCCAAACGAACATACGCAGTCTAATGCTACGTTCACACCGGACGAGAATAGCGCATCAAATTCGCGTCTACCGCGTCTAGTTTGACGCTTGACCACTTTGAGTTAATTCACGCGTCAAGAGCGAAACTGACGAAACTTTTATTTTGTCAAATAAAAAGTTTGAAGCGTAATTTACGCGCGTCTCACGCGTCAAAACCGAAACCCGTTGACGGCCATCTTTATTTATGTTGATCGAGCATTCATCGAGAGATTCACCGCACTGTATTTGCTCTGGAGAGCTAGAACAGCGGCGTGGGGATCATCGTCGCCGTATTTGTGTCCATCGGACCCTTCGGAGGTGAACCGTTTGGCTAGTTTCACCATTTGCTCGCTCCATGAGCTGCGTCTGGATGACGGCCGCTGTCAGCGGTACTTCCGCCTGTCCCGCGCCCAGTTTGATGACCTGTTGTCCCGCATCAGAGCGAGGATCACCCTCGCCCTCATCCACCTAATCTAGCTGTCATTTATTTTTGTTTTGATGATAAATAGAGCCAGCTTCCAAAAGTTATTAACCTGTCCTGTGATTTTTTTTTTCTCTCTCACGTCCAGACACGATACTATTTCATATAATCTAGATATGGAATGAATAACATTCAATACAAAATGAACATGTCTCGTATATAGAAATAATGTTTTAAGTGATCAAATATTTGCTTTGTTGTGAATTAGAATCACATCATATTACAAAATAATTTATTGAAGCATTCAGACACTTCACCATGTGAGCAAGCAGCTAGGCTCCTGATTGGTTAACGCGGCGCGAATTCAAAGTTCAGATTTTTCAACTCGGACGGCAGACGCGAATTCGCGTCAAACGCGTGAATGCACAAATGGCACTAACTAAATTATTCGCGCGTAACACGTTTAACGCGCCAGATGCTCAGTTCGCGGCATTCGCGCGAATGAGGCGTATTCGTGTCTTTTGCGCCGCGCTCCACGTCTCATTCGCGCTGCAGGAATTTTTTACGCGCGTAACGGGTCTTTGCATTGACTTAACATTAAAATCATTCGCGCCTGACGCGCTATTCGGTGTGAACGTAGCATAAAGCCTACAGATGTCTACTAGGCCTACTAATAACTAGTTAATGTAGCAGACATTTTCTATCCCTGCTCAATCCCAATGATTGAATCAGCATCTTTCCTATTACCAGCTTTGACCTTTAACCCCTCCACCGCACCTCTCCCAGCGGCAGGCGAGGACAGTCCGATCATTAGTGTTACACTAACTCTTAGTGTTTGCCGTTTCATTTGAGAGAATATGGGATGAGAGGTTAATGGTTTGCGTCCTGCATTTAATGAAAGACTTCACACTGTTTGAGTCTCTCTTAAGAGGTTATGCCTCATGCAGTCAAAGCTAATGCCAAAGTCTCTGTGGCATGCTGGGAGACTCAATAATAGGTTCGCACTGGAAATCACAACACACGCCCGCACACTGCATGGTCATCAGCTCCTCATTAGCTGTAATGTATGGTGTCTAACTGAGATCTGAGATCCCTCATTAAAGACCAGGGCTAGAATTAGCATCAGATAGCCTCACTGAAAATAGATGAGTGTGTTTAGGCCTAACACTGTTTGTGTGTCTTTCTCAGCTGTGTGAATCTACACAACCAGCAGCATGTGTTGGTGATGTGTGCCGTGGCATTCTACATGATGGAGAACTACCCATTGGATGTTGGGCCTGAGTTCAATGCCGGGATCATTCAGGTGGGAAGAGGACACAATTTGAAAAACTTCTGCTTTGCTGAAACATTTACAATACACAATCTTCCAGTCTAGGGTGAAATTATTATGTTAATTGAGAATGATTTGTAATTTAAAAGAAGACTGTGGTTTGCATTCTGTGGCACAACAGGATTTTAATAGCCTCTAAATAGCCTCGCTGATGTTTAGAAAACTGTGTTTGATGTGGCGTGACACAGTGCTTTTCATACTGTGTGACCCCCTTTAAGATGTTTGGCATACTCTTATGATAATTTCTTAGAAAATTAAACTATTTCATTAAATCATAGTTTGAACAACATGCAGAAAAAACATACATTTTCATAAGCTGACATCATAATTCGCCTTTTCTGATAAGACAAGGCAAGCTCAGATTGTAAAATGTCATGTGGTGTAATTTAATGATAGACTGAATGATATTCAAATGTTTCAAGCTACAAAGATTTAGTAACACTTTGTTTTACAGTGTCCTTGTTACATGTTGCATGTACTTACCATAGTAATAACAGTAAATTATGGATAATTACATGCAACTAACCCTCAACCAAATCCTACCCTAACCCTATAGTAAGTACATGTAGTTGCTTAATATTACTCAGTACTTAAATATATAATTACACTGTAACAATGACACCTTAAAATAAAGTGCAACCAAAGATTTTTTTTCTTTTTAAAAAAAAAATCATGGACACACTTATGTCATTGAGCTGGGTCTCTCTACTATTGTTCCTCATTTACATCTCCAGCTGTGCTGTATGATGCTATCTGCTAGCGAGGAGGCCACGCCATCCATCATCTACCACTGCGTCCTGCGAGGAATGGAGCGGTTGCTTCTGTCCGAGCAGCTGTCGCGCATGGACGCGGAGACGCTGGTCAAGCTGAGCGTTGACCGCGTGAACATGCCCAGCCCACACCGTGCCATGGCTGCCCTGGGTCTCATGCTCACCTGCATGTACACAGGTGTGGCTGGAGAGGAAGGCAGGACACATTTCAGCTTCATCTTTAATACTGATCCACCTACTAACACCAACCCCTAAGATCAGACTCACCTTAGATACTTACCCTACTAACTAAGCACTTAGCAGCAGAGTCCTCAGTATGATTTTAAGAAAGTGTCTTATGGTAGATGTTTAAGTGAAAATTGTATATAGAAGTTTATTTTGTAGAACTCTTGAGATTTCGCTTAGTCGAGATGTAGTAACCTAGTTTTATCTGAGTAGATCCATTACGGAACTGTCCTTCTTACTGGTGTCCATATATTTACATTACAGGGAAGGAGAAGGGAAGTCCTGGGCGCCCTGCTGATGCTGACCCAACAGCTCCTGACAGCGAGTCAGTCATTGTCGCAATGGAGCGTGTATCTGTTCTGTTTGACAGGTACATATGTCTGTTTTTGAAGAAAGTGGATGCAAAAGTGTAGTTATTTTTTTTCTTCTTTACACTAATTTGTCTGTGGAAAATTCTTGCCGCAGGATTCGTAAAGGCTTTCCGAGCGAGGCACGAGTGGTAGCCCGGATCCTTCCCCAGTTCCTGGATGACTTTTTCCCACTGCAAGACGTCATGAACAAAGTCATCGGGGAGTTCCTGTCCAATCAGCAGCCTTACCCACAATTCATGGCTACGGTGGTGTACAAGGCAAGTGCCACTTTTTTGATATCTTATATTATGCCTTGGATACTCTGTGATCTTAAAGGGATACTCCACTGTTTTTTCATGTTTTTTATTAAACTATGTTATTCCCTTAACTAAGATGAGTTGATGCATACCTCTCTCGTCTCTCATCGCTCTGGCGCGCCAGACACTTTGATAGCACTTAGCTTAGCCCAGTTCATTGAAACATGATGTGTACAAAAAAATCAATGGGGTCCAGTGTTGATTTGGACCCATGTATATTTATTGTATTGACAAAAACTGTTAAATGAGTAGTTCACTTTTTTAAAAAAACTTTTGCTGATAATAATCACCCCAATGTCATCCAAGAAATTAAGGTTTTTGATGAAAACATTCCAGGTTTTTTCTCTATATAATGCACTTTACTGGTAACCAAACGGTTCAAGGTCCAAAAGACAGTTTCAGTGCAAACTGGAAACTGTTCAAAGGGCTTTAAATGATGATGAATAAGGGTCTTATCAAGCGAAACGATCACTCATTTAAAAAAAAAATAACAAACTTTACGTTTTATAAGCTCAAATGCTTGGTCTGTGATGCGCGTTCTTGACTCCTGTTCGAACTTGTTTATCAAAATGAACAAATCTTTTTCCGTGTAATTTGGTTAATTCAACGAACGAAATGAACAAATTTACTCGGACAAAGATTTGTTCATTTTGATGAACAAGTTCGAACAGGAGAGTCACAACAGAACAGAGCAAAGCGACCATTTGAGCTTTGTTGTTTTTTTTTTTGTTAAATGAGCGATCATTTCGCTTGATAAGACCCTTAAGCACCGTTCACACTACAAGCGACTTTGTCGCTGCAGGTCGCCAGTGGCTGCGCTGGAGGGCGTTCCCACTAATGGTTGCCTAGTAATGTTTGTGAGTGACATTCACGGAAGTTGCTCTATGTTAGACAACGAATACGTTTTGTTGCCGCTACAAACAAATATTTTGGAAGGAAAAGTCTAAATATAAATGGAATCAGTATAAAATGCGTAATATTAAAGATGAACGAGAAACAGTGAGTGCTCTTTGCCATCGCGGCTATTTAACTGCAGCAAATGGGCAAATACCGGTCTATCTGGGTTCCCGAAACCATTCAGTCACGGAGTGGAACACCACTGTATGTACACGGAGATATATCATCCATTATAGGACAGTTTCTGACTGCTAAAATGAGCTTCTCGTTCAACTTGCCTCGGTCAGACTCGGCACTTCACTGATTTCACTCCTATTGGTTGTCGCTCCCAAAAGTCGCTCTACATTTGCATAAAGTTAAACAGATCTCAACTTTGTCGCATCGCTGGACACGCCCCACCGGTCTCTGTCGCGCGTGTCGCCGGAAGTCGCCCGTAACCCATTGAAATGAATGATAACGTGTCGCTTAGTCGCTTGTGGTGTGAACGGGGCTTTATTCATCGTCTGGAATCGTTTAAAGCCCTTTTAACAGTTTGCAGTTTGCACTGAAACTGTCTTTTGGACCTTGAACCGTTTGGTTACCAGTAAAGTTCATTATATGGAGAAAAATCCTGGAATGTTTTCATCAAAAACCTTAATTTCTTTTCGACTGAAGAAAGAAAGACATGGACATCTTGGATGACATGGGGGTGAGTAAATTATCAGCAAAAGTTTTTTTTTTTAAAGTGAACTACAAGTGGAAATCAGTTTACTAAATAATGTAAACTTGACTGACTGCTTCATTTCCACTTGAATGCATGCGTTTCTTCCAACAGGTATTTCAAACACTTCATGCAACTGGGCAGTCCTCCATGGTCCGTGATTGGGTGCTACTCTCGCTGTCGAACTTTACACAGAGAACACCTGTCGCCATGGCAATGTGGAGCCTGTCCTGTTTCTTTGTCAGCGCCTCGACCAGCCAGTGGATCTCTGCCCTGTATCCTTAAATGCATATCGACTCACCCCTTGTACTAGTAACATCAAACTTCCTGTTTTCCATCAAAAATCCTTGTTTTCCTTAACTTCTCTCTTCCCCTTTAGCCTCCCTCATGTCATCAGTCGCATGGGGAAGTCTGACACAGTGGACATTAGCCTCTTTTGTCTGGTTGCAATGGATTTCTACCGACACCAGATTGATGAGGAGTTGGATCGCAGGGCCTTCCAGTCTGTCTTTGAGATGGTGGCTTCACCTGGCAGTCCGTATTACCAACTACTGTGCTGTTTGCAGAGCATTCACCAAGACACGACACTATAATACTGACCATATTATGAAACAGAACAATAATGTATAACAATACATGTATATGAGTAACAATAATGTATCTTCAATGCAAATTAGGCATAAAAAATGGTAATATAATATCAGAGCAGAAGACATCACACTTGCAACAACGTATGGGATTGGATTGATTGCTATGATACGGTCCGTTATAACCAGTGGACATTCAAACAAATAGTTCCTTGTTATTAGAGACAGTGGAACCAATCCAAGCAATACTGCACATCCACTAAAGTATGTGGCCACAATGAACCAGAACATCAGTAATCTGTAATTAAAAAAAGAAAAGTAGTACTACCATCACTATATTTGCCTGGTGTCAAGGTGTCACTTAACATCTCAAAAGTCTATATGGATGCAGGCTTGTCTTCTCCATATGTTGTATGCATAAACTCTCTTTATCTGGTTTCAGAGAATGCTGTGGCAAAACTGTGAGGCTGATCACAAGTTTTTTGGTAATGCAGTCAAAACTGACGACGCGTGTCCATCATTAGAAACGTTATATTTGAAGAGAATTTTCAGCTATGAACAAACTGACTGAAGAACATTTCTATCAGACATTGTTAAAATATCTCCGCACTTCCAGATTTCAAACGATCCAAGATTAGATCTTTTAGTCCGCAGACCTCCCAAAATCAGTACATCCGGGTATTTTCTACGATGCCCGTCACTACACTCTTCTCCAGCTGTCCATACTCTCCTGCTCCCTCAGAAATGAAAGACACACTCTTTCAAACACCCACAACTTCCTCAGTTTAAAATCATTCCTTTTGCATGGGCAATGCATTGCTTTGCTCTGTGTTTGCTGGCACTTGAAGCGAAAATGAATTGTAAATCGAATTTGTATATCCCCTCTAATGTGGAAGACGTTGCATAAGACTATTGGTATGATACGATTTTTTGTGTATTTAAATGTAAAATGTGTTTGACTTACTGAGTAAGAGGGGTGAATTGCCTGAAACAAAGTTTATTTTTCTTCTAAAAATTTAGTTGTCTATATTTGTTGTTTTTAAGATGGAGAAAAAAAAAACAGATCACAAATGTGAATCACAGGTCCTTTTGTACGGACAAGGCTTGAAATAGTAGAGGTTTTTAGATGAGGGTTTCTGCATATGAAAATTACAGCTCAAATCTACATACTGTGTCCCTTGCAACACATCTGCAGTTATTTGTTCGATTTTTCTTTTAAAAGCTCAGGACGAAAGATATGATTATTGATCTAGCGTAATGACTGGAAGTATGTATTTTAATCTATAGAGTGTTTACATTTAATGTACAATTTGTGTAATAGAAATAATATTTGTGATTAAACGAATAAACTGTGGTGCATGACAACACCCATCGGTGGACATGAGATGGTTTCAAGTGAAAGTCTTTGTAACCGAATATGCGCAATAACAGTCTTCACTGTAAATATAAGCCTAGTTGACCGGCTTAAAATGTCTTTAATTTGCTTTCAATATTGACTCAATATGTCACAACAAAAAGGGGTGACTTTTGGTTGTTCGTCGACTCGCAAAAAAACTTACGCCATGTGTGCTACCATTAGATGTCGGTTCATTCTGTTTCAATAAGATGTTTGCTTTGACTTAGTGAAGCCGAATATGTAAATAGCAATTTATACTTGATATTTTCACTCTTCTGTGAAAAGCCTTTACTTCTCTAAAATTAAAAAATGTATTGGCACATTTATTTTACACCAACAATGCCCCATGATGACATTAATTTCTTGCAATTTTATAGATTGTAGAACCAATCAAAATGATGGATTTCCATTAAAAAAAATGTTTTTTGATAGTAGCTTTGAAAATCTTTCAATTTCAGTCTTGTTGGGCATTTATGTTGAGAGTTATGGGTCACAGACAGCATTAAATTAACGTAAATTAACGTTTTACAAAGACCACCAATGTGACAATACTGCAGAATCATAATGTTAATAGTGCGCCACTGACAATTTCATTAATATCAGAAAGTAAATACCTTTTATTCTCTTTTGTGTGTGCTTAGGAAGCTTCACTTGAGAAAGAGGTTAATAATCCTGATTTGGTTTTAATGGCTTAGTTGGGAATGATTTTTTTGAGCTATTTTCTGCTTTTGCAATATATTGTCAATTTCTAGCACATTCTGTTTTTTTTTTAACCTTTCTTTTTTTCTAATTCCCCCCCTTTAGTGATCCAAGTCAGATCTCAGTTCAGAATTTACTTAAGCTTTTTATGTTTTATTTGAGATATTCATAAAGTTAACACTTAGCTGGAGTTGAGTGGATAGCAGCAGTATGTCCCATAATACCTTCGAGTCATGACTCGAAAAAAGATTCCTTCATTTTGATGAACGAATTTGAACAGTCAAGTCACGAACGCTCATCACAGAACAAAGCAAGGTGACCATTTGTGCTTATAAAACTTAAACTTTGTTATTTATTTTTTAAATGGCCGATCGTTTAGCTAGATAAGACCCTTATTCATCGTCTGGTATCGTTTAAAGCCCTTTGGAGCTGCACTGAAACTCTCATTTGGACCTTGAACCGTTTGGTTACCAGTAAAGTGCACTATATGGAGAAAAATCCTGGAATGTTTTCATCAAATTCTTAATTGGATGACATAGGGGTGAGTAAATTATCAGCAAAAGTTTTTTAAAAGTGAACTACTCCTTTAATGCATGGCTTGAACGCAGCCTAAACTCGTTGTTGTGTTTCAGGAGAAACTGTAAGGTGGCTGCTGTATGTTTGCGCTGCTCTATGACTGTCTGTCTACAGCTCTGCAAATCCCCAATGGAACGCGCAGATGACGTGTGATGTCTGCATGAGCAGGTGTGCAGAGGTATGCAAATAAATAAGTTGACAGGCAGGTACAACATCCTATGATTGCATTCGGGCTGATTGCAATGATTGGACAAAAATGTTTTTGGCCTGAGACTTCCACAGACCAAGTAAATGTTTTAAATATTTAGACACTTCTTTGATTGCTATCAGGATGTTAAGTATTTGATCTGGTCTGTAAATGAAAGTAGTTGAAGAGCCTTGAAATATTGTGATTCTACTTTTTTTTCTTTTCATTATAGTACATTTTAGTTAGTTTATTTCATTTTATTAAAAAAAAAATTTTTTATAGGTTTACTCCAAGAGCAAGGCTTTGCACATTTTGTACTCAGGTGATGAGCTCGATAATGGATTTTAGAAGTTTACACCGATAATCCTCTGAAAAGTGCAGGTTATTAACTTTAAGCATGACGAATGGGGGAATCCCAAGCCTGTGTGATATTTGATGATATGATTGTAAGGCAATTTGGGTGTATGTGTACAGTGAAAGCGCTATATAAATGCCTATATAAAATACATAAATGTAATCTTCAATTTAAAAAAAAAAGTTCAATTTAACATAATTTAAGTTTATGTTGTGTCAACAGCACCAGTATTCATGTTAATCCGTTAATAAAACTACTGTTGAGTAACTACTAGTAATTCATTATCAGAGAGATTGTTGTTTTCATGTTTTTTTGTGGAAAGGGCTTCCAAAAAAACTCAGTATTCACTTTCTATAGACAAAAAAAAAAAAAAAACCCTTTAAGAATTAAAAACTAAATTGTTGTTCTAGTTTGAACTTGGGAAGTTGTTTTTACTTTGTGGCATTCAAATATCTTTTTTTAACACAGCATGTATATAAAACTTAATGATAAACTTAATTATACATCTAAATTCATTGTCATGTAAAGGAAAAGCCCTATACCGGCGTTGTCCTTAAAGAAGAAAAGAAAAAAAAAAAACTCGAGATGTAGATTCCTCCTCCTCCTCCTCTTTCTTCTGCTGTCCACACACCAGCTGCCCTCTCCTTTTGTTTACTCCTTATTCAGCACTAAGGTTACCATGTCATTAAACTTCACATCAGGTTGGGACACATCCGTCACAAGTAAGAACATTAAATTACTGATTATATAACTATGAGTTATAACGCATTATTATTGCCTGTACGGTAATTGCAGGAATTTATGTATTCCTCACAGGAAAGTTTTTGGGAAGTGGCGGCTAATGTTAGCAATGTAGCCATTGGAAATTCTTGAGCTTTTCTGCGGATATTAAAACTTCCAGAACTTTTTAGGTAAATAATACTATTATTTAACTGTATGCGTATCTATGTGAGGTTGTCGGTTTTTATATTTTTACAAGTTGTGCCTCAATAGATGTTAACGTTACTCTTGTCAGTATCTGGCTACTGATGCCGATAATTCAATACCATTACTCACTGCCCAGCTGTTCCTCGCGAAAACCAATACCGAGGCTGCTCGCCTCTCTCTACCGTTATTAATCTGGAACTAAATAAGCATTAAGATGTGTACGGTGATTCACTTTTTGTCGTTTTTCGCTCGTGTTGTTTTGGACACCTGTAGCATAACTTTTGTGGTCAGTTAGGGAGAGTGAGTCTCTCTGTCGAACAGGGTCTGGGTCGTTATGGAGATGATTGACAGCCGTGGAAACCAATGAGCGATGAGAAATATTTAGATACAGATCCTGATTGTCATGGATACATACGTTGACGCGTGAGCATTCCAACCAGATTCCAACAATGGGGAAAAGAAGGCGTGACCGTTAGCAGTGGAGTCTACTTGGGAAAGTCTTGCGAAAAATATCGAAGATTAACACTTACATTTGTGAGTTTGTGTATCATATCCTGTATCCTATCAGTTTCTAAGCGTGTTGTTCCGTGTTGTAAAATGTGAACTATATATATATATATATATATATATATATATATATATTATTTCACATTTAGAATATTGTTAGTTCTATATTGTTAGATTTGACATATAGCAGCTATATTAAATTCAGTTATGTAGGTCAATGCATAATGAGGATGCAAAGGAAATGTTGAAAACACGTTCCATTAAATCTTTGCAGTTTTGTTGGTTTCATATATTTATTTGTATAGTTAGGTTACACACTACCTCCTAGACTTGAAGAGCACTAAAAATAAAAAATAAATATTTTAATTAAACAATTGAAAACTTCTTGATCTTGGAAGATCAGGTTGATCGGGACACTTTTTTTAGTAATATCAATGGCAAAAATTGCCCCAACCTGAATTCACCCCACTCTTGGTGTAAATTACTTTTTTTTAAATGTATTTTTTAATAGATCTGGACAAAATAGTCTTGTCATTGACTTGTTAGAAAATGTACATCTGCATGAAAGCCTATTCTAGACTAACACTATAATCATGACTAAGAATTACAAAAATGTATTATGCAATTCTCAACGTTTTAATGAATCTCTTAGTCTTAATATTTTAATCAACTTCAAATGCATTTTTTATATAAATTTCTCTTAATATGATGATTAATCTGTGAATTAATTAACTTTCCCCTCTCTCCTTTGTAAAGGTAAGCATGCTCCACGTTAGTGCCTTAGACAGGGGCTCTGGAGTTCTGATATCTGGATGATATCATGAATCTCTCTGCATTTGTGAAGCCCTTGTCAGACGAGCCTGGGACTAAAAGAAGAATGTTCAGACAATCAGAGCAAGGGAGGAGGCGTGTGAATGCCCAGTCGTCTGCACGCATAAGAGGGGTGGAGGTTGCAAGGGGAAGAACAGGCTATGGCTTCACACTCTCTGGTCAGTCTCCATGTTTGCTGAATTGTGTCCTGAAGGGTAGTCCGGCTGACTATGTGGGCCTTCGCTCTGGAGATCAGATCCTGAGTGTGAACGACATCAATGTGTCCAAAGCATCTCACGAGGATGTTGTTAAGCTGATCGGTCGCTGCACAGGCGTCCTGCACTTGGTCGTTGCCGAAGGCAGTCATAACAACGCACACCTAGATTCATGTTCAAGCGATGAAGAATTGGGGTTCCATGACCACAAGAGCCACTGGTTAAGGCCAAAGATAGACTCAAAGACACTAGGCATAAACCGTGCAGAACGCGTTGTAGCGGAAATGCAGTCTGGTGGAATCTTTAACATGATCTTTGAAAATTCTAGCCATTCATCCAGCAGCTCAGAGAAAGCAGTAGCTTGTGCCTCTACTTCAAAAACAAGGGCTCTCTCAGAGCCAGACTTTTCTTACTGCACCACTGGCATCCGACAGAGTGATCCCAGCTTGCTCACTGAAGAGGAGATGGCCAAAGTGCTCAATGATGACTCTGTGTTCATTGATATGTTTGAACAGCAAGATGAATTTCCCCTCTTGCAAACTGCAGACTCTGCGGGAATCCTCAACGTCGGGATGATTGTAGGTTACCTGGGATCCATTGAATTAGCTTCTACAAGTGCTAATCTGGAAAGTGACAGCCTTCAGGCAATTCGTGGCTGTATGCGACGTCTACGTGCCGAACAAAAAGTGCACTCGTTGGTCCTGCTCAAAGTCATGCATGATTGTGTACAGCTATGCAACGACCGAGGCGCTGTTCTAGCCACTTACCCTGCAGAGAAGTTAGCTTTCAGTGCAGTGTGTCCAGACGACCGCCGCTTCTTTGGCCTCGTCACCATGCAGGCCACAAACGACCACGGCGTACATAGACACGGTGAGGAGGAGCAAGGGTTGCGTACCTCTTGTCACGTCTTTATTGTAGACCCGGAACTCTGTCATCATAAGATCCACCAAGGTGTTGCTCGACGCTTTGGCTTCGAATGCACTCCAGACCCAGATACAAGTGGTTGCTTGGAATTCCCACCGACTTCCCAGCCCCTTCTACAGTTTGTGTCCGTGCTCTACCGCGATATGGGAGAATCTATCGAGGGTATGCGAGCTCGAGCGTTCCTCGATGGAGACCTAGATGCTCAGCAGAACAACAGCACGAGCAGCAACAGTGACAGTGGAATTGGCAACTTCTTGCCGGAGGAGAAAAGCAACCGAGTCCTCTTGGTTGACTTGGGTGCAAACCCTGGTCGGCATGTTCCCACAGGACTATGGGAAAACCCTCCAGGATCTCGTAGCCAAAGTGTCCTAGGAGGTCTTCCACCACCACCGCCACCACCAATCTCGCATCGTAACGGCTACCGCCCTGACCAGTTCGTAGATCACCCTCAGCCTCATCCACATTCCCAAGCGGACCCACCTCTGCTTTCTGGCAGGCATCTGAACTCCTCCTCACGGCTGGATGTGTCAGGCCTTCCTACGCGCTCCCACTATTCCGCCCATGGCAAGAAGGTGACGGGGGCATCAGGCCAACGTTGGCTGCCAGTTCACGTCCTGAGAGATTGGCGTCAAGGACACAGCAGTGATCAGGAGTCTTATGCAGAGTCTACAGACGGATGGTCCAGTGCTAACTGTAGCACCCTGCCACCACCCATGAGTAAGATTCCAGCCGACCGGTACCGTGCTGCAGGCGAGATCGCCTCACAGCCTCACCGGCTCCATGCACAGAAGGACGAGTGGGCTAAGAAGCTGTTTGGGGAGAAGAACCTACGAGAGAAGCTGAACGATGGCAAAAAGACGAAAGATTCAGAGAAAAAAGTAAGAGATTTTTTTTTTTTAAACATCAAATGTCACGGTTGTGAAATACTTGTTTGGGGTCACAATCAGTAAGGATGCTTGATTTCAGAGGAACTGACCTCAAATTGCAGTGCATTCAATTATTAAGTAATGGTTTTAAATTTGATACAACAAGTGCAGTACACTGGTTAATGAGCCAGGGAATGTGTTATTCAAACCACTGTTGTTTGTAAAAGGAAAAAGAAAAAAAGCTTGCAGACGTAAACTTATGTGCCTGGAATGGATAGCACTTTTCGCCTCGTTCTTATTATCAGGCACGGCATGATTCTTTACTTTGCTGTTTTCAATTGCGCTAGGAATTTTATCCTTTCCAACACACACAAAACTTTAACTCCAACTGACACTCTCAATTATGTTACTTTAAAATGTGTGGTCGCATTTATAGATTTGCATTGTCTCTCAATAAAACTGCACAGACACTTTAATGTCAAAAAGAATTCTGTCAGATAGGTGACATGCATAGCCAGGCGGAAAATACCTCATTCCCATTTGCTGCTTCAGCTGTGGCTCCTTGCTTGGAGGGAACATGTTAAAACTGACCCTGAGATGAGAAGATTGAGATACAAAGCTGGGTATGTATCATTCTCCCAATGGAAAATTTTCAGTTCAAATGGCTGGGAGCTCCCTCTGCTCTGACTGCCACTGATGGGCCTCTATTAGCTGACAGCAGATCACTCATATTGAAGTCTTGAATCTGGGTGCTAGATGTCAAACCACTGAAACTGATCTGAATAGAAAAATTCTGTCATCATCAATTCATGTAGTTTCAAAACATTTAGTAGAGTATTGATGTACTGTTTTCTATCAAATGAAACCAGATAAAGGCCAAGGGGCAGTTAAGCTCCAGTAAATTGCCATTACAAGTATTTCTTATGACTCTTATGTGTTCTACAGATGAAAATGTTCACAGGTCCAAAGCAACAAAACAGACTGCATTGATTGGATTTCCCTGAATAGCACTGTTAGATGCATCATTATCTGTGCTTTGACAAGCTTCAGGGTCTACTAAATACAGAATAAGACTTGTCAGGCGTCAATGTGTTCATTGCTTTTCAGTTCATTCTCTGCTTGTTTCATTCTCGATACACACATAATGTGGATATCAGCATTTTAGATTTTGATGCTGTAGCATGTCTTTTTAAGTTTTCTCTAATTTTTTTCACAATTTGAATCCCCCCATTCTTTGCCTACACTAATTAATTTGAAATAGTGTGACAGATGAATAATTCAGATTTCTAATATTTCATGTAGTCTCTCAATTAATGAGGAGCCCGATCTCATGAAAGTTCGTATCTATTGCACGAATGTCATTTCTCGTGTCATCTATATGCCAAAAACAGTTTTTGCGTGTGGTACGCGTTTTTCGCACGCATATGATACGCGCTTTATGGCGTATAATACGCACAAACTCACCACCCCCCTCCCCCCTACACCTACCCCAGGGTTTTTTTAGTGCGTAGCATATGCACGCAAAAAAAACAAACACATTTTTGGCGTATAAATGCAGCGAGAAATGACATTCGTGGTGTAGATACGCATTTTCATGAGACTGTGTGTTAATTAAATGCATAATTGTTACAACATGTTAAAACACAACGCATTAAAATATATAATTAAAAATATTTGGAAAAATCAATAGTGAAAAAAAATTCCTTCATATTCATTCCTTCATATTGATTCCTTCATATTGTTTTTAAGTCAAGTCAAATCACCTTTATTTTATATAGCGCTTTTTACAATACAGATTGTATCAAAGCTGCTTCACAGTGATAACATGAAAACAATACAACACAAATCAATAATATTTTTGAATATTAAATGTTTTACAAATTTTAGTTAGAGTGTAGGGATCTATTCATAGTGGTTCCTTTCAATATTTTAGTTTAAACTTTCTTGTCTGTTTCGTGACATTATGAAAGAGATATTCAAAACACTTGCTTGGCCTCCACACAAGGTCATGAGTCGATCTCCTATTGGCCAACAGGTGGCACTGTTCCTCTGTGCCAATTACAGGTCCAATGTTGTTGCAGAACAATATGATGATTCTTCTCGTTCATCTATTTTGACTCCTAAATGCATATATTTATTTCCAAATGATTATTCAGTGGTTTAAATGTGGTATACTGATCTATGGGTTATAAAACAAAATAGCAAAGTATTGTGTTGTATAAGTTGGCTGTTATTCTATTTTAATGTTTATTTATTTTCTATATAAAGTAGACATATTTTCTTTTTTTTGCACAAACATTTGTTTGGTTTCATATTATTATAAAATAGATTTGTTAACTTCATGGTAATGAAAAAAATGTTGAGACACCTTCTTGTCTATATGGATAACATAGTGAATACAGCTTCATACATTAAAAATCATCTTGACACCATTTGGCTAAAAGTCATTACAAAAATGGGCCCACTGTATGTACCATAAGAATTGTTCACTTTCATGTAGTATTTGTAAACTACCCACCTTCAGTGAGTACTGAGCATGTGCAGAACAATTGTGAGTGTGGTGAATTCCACTTGTCAAGTCAAGACTTGAGGAGAGCGGTACAGAAAAATTGTCAAAGAACACACTTTCCTCTGAATCATGACCGAAAATAGACTCTAAAGGCCAGTTACCAAGCACGATAACCATAAGTCTGTAAAATAATAGCAAAGAAAATCCAATCGAAATCAGAATCTCATGCCAATCATTATCCATTCTGCTTTAAGAACTATAGAGCTTTTAAAGTGGCAGACTACAAAACTGCAGTGCAAAACTTATAATAATCAGAACATGCTCTATATATCATCCGCTAATAGTTACTGGTGTGACCGGGCCTTAATACTTAAACGTCCTTGTGGAGTGTTGTTTTATCATAAAAGATTGAACTGGTTATGGTTTTGATTATATGAATACTCTTGCAGTGTCTGGATTGTAATCTGACCGTAAAAGCTTTGCTTCACAGTCCTACAGAGCGGGATAGTTTTGACATGGTTACGAAACCGATTAACAGATAGGCCTAGATGATGTTTTTTAGTAACATTTCTTGGTATGTTTTGTCATCCTCTCCTCATGGATGAAGTAAACAGGAAAGATAGCTCCTCAGAGCTCCTCAAAGATAGCTCCTCCCTGATAAGTCTATGCAGCTCACTGTACGTCCCTACTCCCCACAGGAATCCATGATGTTATCTCAACCATGAGACTGACACAACTGCACCTTAAAGGAGTAGCTCACTTTAAAAAAAAAAGAAACTTTTGCTGATAATTTACTCAACTCCATGTCATCCAAGATGTCCATGTCTTTCTTTCTTCAGTCAAAAAGAAATTAAGGTTTTTGATGAAAACATTACAGGATTTTTCTCCATATAATGGACTTTACTGGTAACCAAACGGTTCAACGTCCAAAAGACAGTTTCAGTGCAAACTGTTCAAAGGGCTTTAAATGATTCCAGACGATGAATAAGGGTCTGATCAAGCGAAACAATCGCTCATTAAAAGAAAATAACCAAGTTTAAGTTTTATAAGCTCAAATGGTCGCCTTGCTCTGTTCTGTGATGCTCGTTCGTGACTCTCCTGTTCAAACTCATTCATCAAAATGAAGGAATCTTTTTCTGAGTCAATTCTTTCATTTCATTTGTTGAATTAACCAAATGACACGAAAAAAGATTCGTTCATTTTGATAAACGAGTTTGAACAGGAGAGTCACGAACGCACATCACAGAACAGAGCAAGGTGAGCATGTGAGCTTCTAAAACTTAAACAAAAGAGCAATCGTTTCGCTTGATATAAGGCCCTTATTCATCGTCGGGAATCGTTTAAAGCCCTTTGAACAGTTTGCACTGAAACTCTCATTTGGACCTTGAATCGTTTGGTTCCCATTGAAGTCCATTATATAGAGAAAAATCCTGGAATGTTTTCATCAAAAACCTTAATTTCTTTTCGACTGAAGAAAGAATGACATGGATATCTTGGATGACATGGGGGTGAGTAAATTATCAGCAAAAGGCTGTTTTTTTTTTTTTAAAGTGAACTACTCCTTTAAGAAGGGAGAGAGATTGAGAAAGAAAGTACGAATAGCACAGTTATAGAATATATAAATCTGTGAACTGAACTGATATGAACTGAACTCAAAAAAGAGGGCCGAATTTGGTGCTCTGAGACTTTTCAGCTTGTATACCATTCACTCTTTGGCAACTGGAAAAAGAGCTTTAGGCTGTGCCGATGTAAGCATAGTCATCTGAGCCTCAGCCTCATGCTTTTTTTCCCTCTTTATTAGTCTTTGAAGTATATAAATATAAAAGGAAATTGTTTTCCTCCTAGGATTCAACTCCCAAGTTCTACATACAAAAAAAAAAAAAAAAGAGCAGCTCCCGTTAACATCTGGAACATTTAACGTTTTGTTCTAAACCCATGTTGACAGCTTTATGCTTATGCTTTTCGGCAACCGCCTGAACGATTCATCCAAGGAGCGTAGTTTAGTCCACAATATTTCCTTTAGATTAGTTGCTGCTCAATGGCCATGGAAACGTTGGGGTGATGAAGAGTCAGCCACTTGTGTCTGGCTCCCCTATTCCTCTGTTACATGACTGATGGTGTTTTTAATCAAACCCAATATGGGATGCAGAATGTAAGAACATTTGCTGGACTACAAGAGCAGTCTTTCTGCTTCCTTTGAATTTTAGAGTTTTTCCTCTACTTTAAAGGGTATAAACCCCTGGTCAGAGCCTGACTCCACCCCAGCGGAGATATAGGTCGACGAAATAGATGCTAAAACACTATCCTGATTGTTTTCAATACTCGCAATTCCAACTCCTGACTCGCTACAGTGGTTTTGACGAAACAAGCTGGTTTTGATACTGCCGCTCGTACCAAGAGCGTGGTGAGCTGCAACCTGCGTACGTCACAGAACATCCAATAGGAAAATTTAACTGCAGTAGCCACCGTTCAACCTGAAGAGGGCAGCACTAAGACGTTTTTACACCATATATTGTAGAAATAAAACACTTTATACACAAATGTCAAAAAAATCCATTCTTATATGATTCTTATAGATCATTAATTAGAGTCTAGTTAGTCTTTAAAGTCGGCATGAAACGGAAGTTGCAAGTCTTTTCTTCCACATTGTGATGTGCATTTGAGTGAAACATCTTCTTGACCTAAAAATGTATGGCAGGATTTTTTATTTCATTGGATGGTTGTGGCTTGTTATTGCTGTGATGTCATGTGAGTGACAGGTCGTCCCGCCCTCTCACCAGTAAACTCATTATCATATAAAGGTTGCTGCAAGAGAAAAGGGAAGTTATTTTGATTAAAAATCAATCAAAAATCAGAAAAAAATCATTTATAAAACGTACAGCAATGTTCCATTAAATAAAAAAAAAATAAAAAATAAAAAAAACAAGAATTGCCAATTTTGTCATATAGTGACTTAAGTTCATAATTACATGCTTCACATTAACTGACATATCCTTTAGGCCCTGTGTTTCATATTGCACTGATCATATGTCCTCTCCTAATTCTCTAAGGTTTCCTGTTATGGTAAGTGCGTTATGTGAGCGTGTGTGATCACGGTGTCTTTGCATGCTTGTGATAGAGAGAAAAATATTATGTAAATGTCTCTTCTTGTTAGCCTTAAAGGGATAGTTCACCAACATTTTTAACTCTGTCATTGTGTACTTGCAGTCATTCCATACTTGTATGTCTTTCTTTTTTCTGGGGAACATAAAAGAAAATATTTTGAGGAAAACGTAACATTTCCCAAATTGAAAGTCAGTGGTCACCAAAACTGTTTGATTTACATCCTTCTTGAAAAATATCTTCCTTTGTTTCACAGGAGAAAGAAAGTCAAACATGTTGGGAACTATCCCTTTAAATGTGGAAACATAAATGCATATCTAGCTTAAGTATGTACTTCACTGACCCTCATGCGAATGCAGGCACTTGTTGGCATATTTGTGCGTGTGTGCATATGTTTGTTTGCACTTAATGTGTCATAATGATGATCTTGAATACAGAGTTCTCAGTGTTTCTAGGCAACACAGCAGACCATTTGATTATGCTGCTCTTGTCATCTGCACAATCAGTCTCTAAACTTTAGCCTATGAAAATGATTCCTCTCTGTCTGACCGCTCGACAAATAGTTTGCCCATCTTTGTACATTCGTCCTTCTGTTTCTCTGTCTGGTGATGCTTTTGGGCTGTCTTTGAACACAAAACATTGTGACACGTTATTAAGAAATGATTATGGTTAATGCTGATGTTTGTATTTTTTAATGTTTCAAAATATTTATACCAGTTAAATGTGTTGATAATGTATAAATACTGTTCCTATGAGGCTTTGCACCTTGTAATTACTTAATAAAATTAGCAAAACTCACTTAAAGGGATGGGTCACCCAATAAAGAAAATTCTTTCATAATTTATGTTTTGTGTCCGAATTTTTTAAAGAATAAAGGAAGTCAGGTTTGGAATGACATGAGGGATTGTAAATTAAAATAGAATTGTAAGAAGATGGGAGATGCTTTTAAGGAGCAATCACACTTTCCGTTGTTTGGCTCATTTTCTTCTGAAAAATTCAGTAATTTTAGTAGGAATGCATTGCACGGTATAAAACATTTTGCACAAAGGCAAAAGATGTCACCTTGAAGATTACGAGTTTAAGTTGGTCACACAAATTCGCTGCATTGACCAAAACAAAACAGCTTCAAATGTCACTATATTATTGATGAATAGACAAATGACCCTTTTTGCTCTTTAATTCTCACTGAGATTGAAATTTTGATTGCACTTTTATATTGAAAAAAAAAAAAAAAAACGCACTGTAAAACAGTTTAACACATGTGAGAATTACTTAAATTTTCTCTAAAAAGTTATAGAAATCGTGATATTTTATAGCAATACTGTGTGGTGATGATAGTGGCACAAACATCACATTTAAATGAAAGGTTTCACTTTATTTGGATGGTCCCTTTACGACATTCAGTTGACTATAGGTAACATTGCACCAACATCTCTACTAACTCTCATTAGTGTGTGTATGGAGTATTAGTAGACTGGTAGGGTTAGGGATAGAATAAGTTGATATGTAGTTGCAAACATACTTATAGTCAACAGAATGTTCAAAAGGGTTAATATCAAAATAAAGTGTTACCAAATTAAAAACCTCAGTGGGAAATCCACATAAGAATAACAAGAAATATTTGTATGGTAATTGTTATTTTATATATATATATATATATATATATATCCTTCAGGAGTCATGCTAATATGCTGATTTGGAGCTCCAGAAACTTTTATTATCATTGACTGTTGTGCTGCTTAATCATTTTGTAGAAACCCTGATACATTTTTTTTTCCAGGATTCTTTGATGAATAGAAAGTTTAAAAGAACAGCATTTATTTAAAATGCATTTTTGTAATAATGTAACAGACTTGCTGTCACTTTTGATCAATTTAATGATCAAATTTAATCCTTGCTGGATAAATGTATTAATTTCTAAAAAAAAAAAATCTTGTTGACCCCAAACTAAATATTCTCTCTGTCGTATCTAATGGAAATTCAGTTGCGTTCCAATTATAACATCATGATGCATTGTAACAGTAAATCTTGTCGTATGCATCGCAATATGAATTGTATAATGAGGACAATTGCATTGTAGAAATGTTGTCTATATTACTAATGTCTTTCTCTCTGTTTCTCACAGGGTGGAAGGTTCAAAGGCATGGGCTTTCCTCAGCGTTCCTCCGGCAGACGATCTTTTGGACGTTCCAAGCGTCTCAGTATGGCTCGCTCACTCGATGACCTTGAGGTGAGGTTTCCCTAAATGCTTCTCTTTTTCTCTAGACTTTTCTCTCTCCGGCTCACTCTCATTCTCACTTATAAAACTTCCCAGCATTCCGATCCTATCACCCGGATGGTCGGGAATGATTACATAAGGAATGAGTAACCTACGCAGTACTTCAGAGACAAGAGACATGCATGCATGCAAACTGAAACAAACACACACAATCAACCCTCTGGAGGGGCCTTATTTATGAAACGACGGTTGTCCGCCTATAGAACAGATTTGAGTCCACAGCGAGGGAATTCCAGTGTGTTAATGGCTCTGGTCACATGTGAGTTTAATTATAGACCCATCAGTCAAAGAGATAGAGTGCGTCTGCGTGTCATGTGACGCGCACACAAGTGTAGTGACGGCAGATTACCATGGCAACGGAGGAGACGGTGAAACGTGAATGGTGTGGAAACTCAAATGGAAGCGCTCAGGGGCATGAAAAAAATGACAGCGGGTCACATCTCAGTCTGGCCTGATAGCCAGCATGCCAGTGGTTATTATATATATATATATATATATATATATATATATATATATATAGTGTGTAATTAGAGGCTTAATTTTGAACATATTGACCTATTGACTATTTCAGCTTGATTTACAGATACAACTAGACATTTGTACTTGTTGCTTGACCAACGGTAGTGGCATGTTTTAGGTAAATGTTAGAAAAATCATCATTTTTTGCAATTACATTCAGTAATGCTAGTGGTGGAGAAATCGCACACTTCAGCTTTAACTCTTTATCAATCTGTAGTTAAACGTTCATTAATCATTGATTATCAGGAGCAAAGCAATGATTAGTGGTGCTTGCCAAGGCAAGTATTACTATTAACATTTCTCCATTGTCAAGTGGGAAAACCATGAGCATTGTAGACCCTCTGATGAGTCATCCTCGGTATAGCATACTGATTGTGTAAAATAAGGGGATAAATACCCATAAAATCTTTGTTCTTGGCCAATGAATTTAACCCCTAAGTATTTAACTTTGGTATAAATCTTATGCCGTAGTTATAGACGTAAATGTTGTTGTGGTGAAGTGGCCGACAGGCAAAAAACTAAAGGATGTGACCATAGCTATATCAACGCCGAAGTCATGGGTTCAGTTTCCTGGCAATGACACATAATGACACAAGTTATAATTTATTAGCTCATGCATTCCTTGTAAATTGAACCCATGACTTTGTATTGCTATAGTCATCTAAACACACTGTAAGTTTGGCTAAAACCTCTTCCATATGAATTCAATGTAAAGATGTAAAAATCTTAAAACTGTAAGAATAACAATTAAATATTATATAAATAATATTATTTACTATATTATAGTTACATAATATAGCAATTAAATGATATACTATATGCTTCCATTCAAAAGTTTTGGGTTTGTAAGGTTTTCTTTTTTTATATTTTTGAAAAAAAATAAGTCTCTAGCTCAAGACTGCGGTTTGTTTATAATCACATATTCAGGAAACAATAACATTTTAAAAATATTACTAAAGTTTAATGTAAATCATTTCTAAATTAATCAGAAATCTGAGTTTTTCAGCATCATTATTCTAGTCTTTTTTCTTATCCTTCAGAAATACTGCTCAATAAACATTTATTATTATTATCAGTGTCGAATACTGTTCTGCTGCTGCTTAATATTTTTGTGGAAATTATGATTTATGGAATTATGAAGGAAAATAAAGTTTAAAAGTAAATTATATTTCTTCAAAATGGAAATCTTTTACATGGCTTTATTGTCATTGTTTTATTTAATAATTGCTTACATACCAAACTGCCTACAATTAATCTTACATACCAACCTTAAACCTGTCATATATTAAAATATTACTAATAGTACTGTTATTATTAAATATTCTGTATATTCTGTATATTTTAATCAAATAAGTATTGTTAGAGGAATAGCTACACTTAAAAAAATCTCTATTTTTCAAAGGTAATCAGTTGGTAATTATTATTATACCTATGCCCACTATTATAAATGATCTGTCAATAATGAGTAACTGATCCCAGACACAGTTACTCTTTCAAACTTGTTTTGTCTCATGATCAAATCCTTTCTCCTTTAAACAGCAGTTACATACTAGCATGAAAGTGAGTGCCACTCTGACGGGACAGTCACACTATTGATCGGACATGATAAGATAAAAGTATGAAACGCTTCCTTTAGTGAGCGGCTGGAACAAACACTGGCCTGATTGCATAAAGCGGGTTGTATTCGGAGAAGAAGAGAGAAAACAATTGTCTTAAAGGGATAGTTCACTTTGAAATTATTTTTTGATATGTTTTAGCTTACCTCACGGGCATCCAAGATGTAGGTGTCTTTGTTTCCGCAGTATTTTCAATTTTGATATTTTTAGGTCAAACCATTCTTGTCTGTCAGTCATATACTAGAGGTCTATGGTCACCACCTCAAAGAGCATGCACAGAGAAGTCCAAATTAAACATGATTTAATGACTCGTAAATGTAAGTACACATTGATGGCCTAAGACAGTATTTATATCGTTTTTACCTCTTGTAACCTTGTAACGTGTATGTCACTCATTATTTACATAGAGATTTTGGAAGTGTTATCCTTCACTGTGAATATCTAAACATATTTAGATATACATGAAATCGCAATGGAATACAATTTCGATACATCAACAGACAACGTTGAATTTTTTTCACAACCATATTTAGATCACTTCCGACGCTTTCCAGCGCTTCCGCAGACCGAAGCGCCCGCGTCCTCAGATCACTTGGACGTGGCTGTGGTTACAAGAGGTAAAAACTATATAAATACTGTTCGTTTTCTCACACAAACCGCTCGTTTCGTGTCTTAGGCCGTCAATGTGTACTTACATTTAGAAGTCATTAAATCATGTTTAATTTGGACTTCTCTGTGCATGCTCTTTGAGGTGGTGACCATAGACCTGCATTATATGACTGAAAGACATGAACGGTTTGACCTAAAAATATCAAAATCGAACCTACTGCGGAAACAAGGACACCTACATCTTGGATGCCCTTGAGGAATGCGAAAACATATCAAAAATTAATTTCAAAGTGAACTATCCCTTTAAGAGCAGGATGATTTTCATGTTGTTCAAATGCTAACACGTGTATTGTATATGTAAGACAGAAACTGTAATAATGCTGAGAATGGAAATTAAGGTTGAATGTTTTTTATATTTTCCTTTCCTATTTTCAAGTCTTTCTTTTCTCTGTTTCCTCACATCTTTATCTTGTCTTCCGGTGGCTTCGTCTCTTTTCTAAGAGCTGTACATATGCAGGTTGGCGACACTTGTGTGTGAACAGAGCTCGCTTTGTGAAGCGGCACCGTAATTAGTGTGAGAGAGTGTGTGTGTGTGTGCTAATGAGCATTGAGCAGCATTCTTCTCGTTAGCAGAGACTCTGCTACGAACTCACACACTTTCTGCAGTGAGGCATAAACATGCATACACACTCTTAAATCACACGCTAATTGAATACTGTCCTTAAATGCTGTGACACACACTCTCAAGCTCTGAGATGAACATACACAAACAACCTCAGGAAAGGCATTAATTATCAGCTTCTCCAGTACACACACACACACACACACACATTTCCTCTGGCTGGCCTATCATGTAAGAGAAAGCGAGCTATGTAGTTATCTTGTCAGCGAGTGTTTACCCGGTGAGATGGCATTTCTCTTCATGCCCACAAACACTGTGTGACATCATACCAGCCCTTCGAGCCTTTAGTTTGCTCACTGAGCCAACAAATTCCACCCTCCCCCCGATTCAAAGCGGATCGTGACTGTCGTTGAGAGTCACGAATGCGATTTATTTTTAAATACAAACTCATTTTACAAGGATGATTTAAACTGATTGGCACTCCTGAGACTGACTGACTTCATAAATAGACCATGGATGGAAGTGAACTTGAAATAATTCTGGTCTTATGGTGAATGATTTTAAAGAAAATTGTTATCTTAATCTCTCATCAAAGATGAATAACTTTGGTTCGGTATGACTTTTTGGCTAATGTTATCAAACCTTTTTATTTATTTATTTTTTCTAAATATTCCCTTCCATCCACCCTATAAAGCAAGGACGTTCTCATTCTTTTTGACTCCAAGGCCCCCCATTGTCCACAACAATATTCAAAGGCCTGACGCCTTTCTGGAAATTAAATTTTAGGATTCCAGAAGTTTTAAGCGCTAAATGTTTCCCTCTCTTTTTGACAAATTTACACATTTTAATGGCTTTCCGAGTCATTTGTAATTTACTGGATAAAAGTATTTGGTTACACCTTATTTTAAGGTCCAATTTTCAACTATTAACTATGACATTTGCCTCAAAGTCCTAATTTAATCAGTACAAATTAGTAGTTTGTAAGGTAGAGTAAGGTATTCAAATGTGCTTTATAAGTAATAAACAGCCAATATAATATGCATAATAAGGAACTAGTTAGCAGGAATTTGACCCTAAACTCGTGTTAGCAACTAAAGTATTATAGTATTTTGTAATTTTTAAAAAAAATTTCTCATTATTTTTTTTTAACTAGAATATATAGTTAAGTGCCTTTGTAGTTTTAAGTACTTCCATAGTACTTTTACCATAGTTTTTATATTAGGCTACTTCAGCTTTTCCAAAAGATTGTTTTAGATGGGGTGAATTAAAATAAGATAAATCTTTATCTTATTTTAATGCTTATTTTATCTTTTTTTAAGCCATTAAGCTATCTTGAGACCCCTTAGGCATTTAGAGACCGCTTCTTTACACTTCAAACTATTTCCGGTGTGTTTCAGAAGTAAAAAGTGGCATTTCAGGTAGTCTCAGACTAAGGTTTTTGAAGAAATTGACCACTTTACTGATTTGAACAAATAATCTTGACTATATAAATTATGCTGTTTTTTGCATAATCTGATATGCTGTATACAGGCTTTTCTCAACCAACTTTGTGTCAGGGAAGTTGGTTCATGAGTAGTTGGATCCGCGCTGTATGTCTGAGGCAATGGGCCTGAATGATTGCAAAAAGCTGAATCACTTTGAGGTTCTTGAGATGTTTTCACCATACATGAAGTCATGCATGTGTGAAAACACCCGTGAACGACAGGGCTCTTGATGATTAAATCATAAGATTACACACTGTTCATAGAACATTCGAATTGTGGGGAAAAAAAACCCCAATGTAAATAATAATAATTCTGAAAATTGGAACCTAAGTACTTTTTTGTTGTGCAGCGCAAGGCTTAAAATATTAATGACAGCACTTAAAAATTATTTCCTGTAAGCTTGATTAAAAAATAAGGTTGAATCCTAATAATTATGCAATAGGAAACAACTCGTCTCAACTCTCGGTCTTGTGACTGCCTGATTTAGAAGAGTTTTTCAGTATCACCCTGTTTGTACGTGTTTGTTTTTGCTTGTGTTTCTACATGTGAGTGTATTTTCTCACCTATAATGTTTGTATAATATCGATGTGTCTAGATGGGTGAATAATCTCATGTTAGGGCATTGTGTCATCAATAGAATGAGAAAAATGGTTTATTTTTAACTCTATACGGCCGAGTGAAAAACACTCAGCTGCATGTACCATCATATCAGTCACAAATTCTGACTGAATTATCACATAGTGATGATACTACTTTTGCTCCAGGGTCCAAAAAAAAAAACCCAGACCCCTCAGATTCTCAAACCGCTTACGGAGATAACAGGGTTGGGACTTGTTGAAGAATGTGATTCTTCATACCAGACTTATGTTTTAATAGTGCCTGTCAAACAAGACAAATCCACAGACAAACACACTAAGACTAACAATTCAATGTTCCGGATACTTTTTTGTTGTGTACATCGGCTGCAATTATACACACACACACACTAAAATAAGCACATGCTGGGTAGCTGAACCCCCTTAATTGTTCAAACACACACACACACAATTCTTTCACGCTCCCTTCTTTAAGCAGATGCTGTGCTCAAGGCATACTAAGTAGGTGACACAACACATTGTGTAAATAACATGAAGAATCCCACTGTGAAGGACTAACATTTCAGTGTGTGTGTGTGTGTGTGCGACTGTTTCTCACGCCTCTGTGAAGTAGCCTATATGAGTGTGAATGCACACACACTCACTCCCACTTGCGAGCGTGTCTCTGCATCTTTGTCTGTGAGCCCTGGGCTCTGTGGGCGGAATAGGAATTACAGCGGAGTGGGTGGAAAGACAGAGAGAGCGAGAGAGAGAGAGAGAGAGAATCAAACGACACAAGACGCAGAGATAGTGACAGGGACAGACTGTGAACACGGACTGTTTGCAGACTTGCATGCCGTATTGGACCCAGCCAGTGGATGGATGTGTTTACAGAGCGTGGAGTCATTTAACGCCCAACTGTGGAGTCTAAAACTGCCATACATGGAGCCAACTTTGAGCGTCAATCCTGATGGAGTGAGTACCTGCACAGGCACATTTGTATGGATTAGTGTGCTTGTTTGACCTGTCAAGTCATGTTGTGTTTTGAGACAGAGTGTTTTAGTTGAGGTGGAGGTTGTGGATGCTCGGTCAGTTTTCTGTCGCAGGAGTCTGTGTTTGCTGTTAATATTTAAGAGTAAGGTTGTGTTCAAGAGGAACTCTTTGGATTTTAACACCACTTGCACAAGTACTTGTGCGATCTTGCTTTGGAATGCATGTCCTTGTCTGTTGAAACCTCAAATTAGTTTAAAAACTGGGCTGAGAGACAGGTTATCAAGTGAATTTGCATATCGAATGCTCATTTGATGCCGTTGACAAGTGTAACTGCATGCTAAAGCAATTAGCAAGATATTTGTACATGTGAATATAATATTTTTATATAGTAATTTACCTTTTATGGTTGGATCACGAATCATCTTGCATATGATAATCATGTGACTTGATTTGTCCAATCAGGTGTAATCAAATTCTTATGAAATACTGATTTTAGATTTCTGTGTTTGCTCTAATTTTGGGGCAATTTTATTTTAGCATTATTTGAGTTCTTTATGGTTATTCAGGTGTCATCTATGAATTTTAAAGCAACCTTGTCTTCGGTCTCACGTATCCCAATTGCGTGTGTGTTTTATTGTTGAATTTTGTACAGGCTTATAGACAAAACAAACATTTCATATGAAGCTGCCCTCCCCTTCGAGGAAGAACACCAATCAAAAAGTGTCAGCTAATTTAATCAGATCTCATAAAGGAAGCTGCATGAAACATTCATGCTTTGGGAGTGAACTCATTTGGGATTTGAAAGTTGTGTGCTATTTAAGTTTGGGGAAAATAGCTTTTTTTAATCTTTGGAAGGGAAATATTTCACACAAAAACTAGAACAGAAGTTTATAAGATTTGTATTTAATGTTTACTTGTTTAAAATGTATCTTCTAAAGTTCACTAAATATAATTTAGATCTATCTTGGATTCCTTGTAAAGTATTTGCAAGCATTATGTAATATACTATTTTAATTCATAATAATAGAATTGCATTATTTTGTGTACGAGTGAGTGAGTATGTGTCTGTGTTGGAAGAAACAGTAGAGGGCAGTATTGAGATGATGAAATCAGCTTTAAACTTTACTTTTTTTGTAAATAACAAGTATCCATATTATGTATTGTTAAACAGTGTCCCCATCATCAATATTGTTTGTGCTATTTATCGCTTCTTCTAGCCAATTGTAATTTTTTTTTTTTTTTTTTTGCAATGTTGATCAGGCTTGTCATCCATGTTTATGTATAAAGGACTTATTTGGATGAATGAAAAAACAAACAAACAGTTATATAAATTTTAAAAATTATAAATTTACAAATCTAACATTCACTATACAGTACATTGATTAGTTAAGTCTAAACTAAGGGTGTATTCAGGCTTGTTTTTAGCCCCATGTATTAAATTGTCTGCACAGTAAAATCATAAAAACTCACTAGAGCATATGGACAATGCTGTGAAACTTAATTCTAATATTTTAATATATTACAAAATATATCTGAATATTATATCAAATATTTTTGTAATGGCCACTTACATTCCCAGATGAGATATCTTTTTATATAGACTTCCGTCTATTTGCCAGCCCGCTTAGCTCACACAAGCTTCATTGGAAGAGAGAACCACTGTTAATGCCTTCATGTCCACTGGGAACAGCCAGAGAGGATGGTCATGAGAACCAAAATGAATGTGGATCTGCATTCAAATGAGTGCATTTGAATATGCATTGCTGTGATCTGAAGCACTGTCATAACTCTATTCATAACCAACTTCCCTCAGAACCTTGTATTTTACTAATGTGAAATTTGAATACACTACATGTTAGAGCTGCACGATTCTGGATAAATTGAGAATCATGATTTTTTTGGTTTCAAGGCGAGATCACGATTCTCCCACGATTCTAAAAAGACAACTAGCCTACACAAAATAACATGTCATTTACTAGAGGTTCTTAACAAATGTTAATTGCTGCAGTCTATTTAAAATGTTTAATTATTCTGAACAAATGTATTTTTTTTAATTAATTGATTTGAATGAATGAATCAATGACTCACTCATAAAATCTTCACTTATTTTATAATGGATGAATCGAGGTTTTTTGAACAAATCGTTTGAATGAATGATTCAATGATAATATATATATATATATATATATATATATATATATACTGTATATATATTAAAAGAAATTCACTCACTTATGCTGTGGCGTTGTGTAATGATGCAATCAATACAATCGTCGTTTGAAGTGCCGAGTTAAAAAAAAACGTTATTTACTCTAATTTGACCGCTTCTGTAATAGACATCAGTGTTTATATGAACTTTTATCCAAGTTCTTCTGTGATAATATGACTGTTTGTAACACAGAAATAACGATTCTGTGGTTGAAATGCAGTTTCATATTCTAGATTCTAAAACACGTGCCTTATTGTTTGGAGATAGACCTACGCAACAAATTCTAAAATCAGCTCAGAGTATCAGGACATTTCATTTCCTGCAACTGAATTGGAAACAGAGTCTGAAGTTTAAGAATCAAAGTCTGTCCCCACCATAAACTACATGATTACTGTTGTAGTTGGGCAACTCCGCTAGCCCAACATCTTGTTGACGCGTCCAGACTGCAAACGGGGACAAAAATAGAGTATTAGAGAGTATTCCAGCCTTCAGAGCTCATTACCAACTCATTCAAAGCAATCAGCATTATTTCTGATGTTGACGCTGTGACATTGCTATTTCCCCGATCATACTTAGTCACTTAAAAAAAGAGAGTTCTTTTTAAATGGTTTTGAAATTATATATTTAATCTTTTTAACTTATTTGTAAGATGTCTTTTTAACTATTTGTTATGTTTTTATTTTTTAGAATAGGCCTATACTATTTGAAATTGAATATTTTAAAATAGTGACCTCTTTAATTGTATGCGAATCAGATTTTTGAGAAGCAGGTTTAGTTTATAACATTTAAAGGTGCAGTGTGTAGATTTTAGCGGCATCTAGCGGTTCGGTTGCGAGTTGCACTACTCACCCCTCCCTTTCAAAGTAGCTACGGTTGCTAAAACGGGACAAACGTATCGTCGTCTGAGACAGCAGAGAATAGCCAGAATAAGCCACGTTTCTGTACCATTATAAACCATAGTCAGGTGAGGATCAAGGGTCTCAATATATGATGTAATAATAGTAATCAGCTGATTGCCTCACAAACGTAACCAGCACATTTCTCCCCACATAGAAAACCCATAATACTGCGAGGGAAAACAACCACATGAAATTATCCAACTACATATTTTTTCTAACAGGGTAGTAAAAGTTTAGCTGTTACTGTGGCTGAGCTGGTTAAAGTGTAAAGCATTGTTTATACTCGACGCGTCCGCATGAGCGCAAAGGTGCGCGCGGCAAAAAATTACGTGATTGTAATAGTGTGCGTGCCTCCGCATCCCCTAGACACCATTTACTACTCACAAATTAATAAATAATAATAAATACAAATATTGTTTTTTTTCTCTGGTTTTGAAAACTCTTCGCGATCACTTAAAATGCCTCCAAGATCGACTTGTCTACCGCAATCTATGGGTTGGTGACTTACTGTTTTACAGTCAATAGTACTAATCAGCTGATTGTCAAAGTCATAATAACACAGCGAGGGAGAAGAACTAAGTTACATGAAACAATCCAACTACATATTTTACACCACTGACAAGGGAAAAATCACTACTCACTGTGTTTATGGCTAGCTTCTAGCTTTCTGCGGCCTCTTTTTCAAGGTAGTGACGAAACGCACTCTGTAAGAGCTGTTTGTTCGCTGTCGGCTTCTGCGGAAACATGACGTCAAAACTGTGTTTTGGCTTTCATGTGGGGAGATGAAATAAACAGCCCACCCAAAATACTAAAAATAAGGCTCTCAAACCTCCCCTAAAGATCTTTCACCAGCAACCAAACAACGTCATTTTAATCGTCATATATTGTTTTTTGTTCTCTGGAATACAAGTACTTTTTAAAGATCTTACTTTTTTCACCGTTCTTCTCAGGAAATTGCCAATTTTGCCACTCATATTTTTTAATCGAGCTCATGAGGTTTGTATCAAAGACGGCCTTTGTACCTCCAGCTCTGGGATATTTTTTATTACTTTCTGTCTCTGTTCTGATATGACCCGCTCCAAAAGCTGCCTTTCATTAACATCCACTCTCACGGCATGGGCATTCACCTTACGTCATTCTCCAACTACACTTTCCTCAAAAAACCGCCTTTCAGAGGCCTGTCCATCCTCTTGGATTCCACATTTTTTTACAGCTTCAAGAAACTCAGCACTGGCGAGTTCCCCGGCTGTGTTTTTAGACGTTGGGAAATTAAGACGGATGATTATTTGAAGTGGCAGCGCAGTCTGTGCAGTTGGAGGCCCAGAGTGAGTGCTTTCTTTTGTCTTGAATGGAGGATTTATTTGAGTTGTGGCAGAGCCAGGGATGGTGAAACGGTCGAGTAAGCATTTCTTGATTCCTCTAAGGTAGAGAAAGAAAGAGGCGCTAGTCTGCCTTGAAAAAGATCACCATGTCTGACATCTGTTTTTTTAGTTACTACACAGGTCAAGCAAAGAGAGCAAGAGAGGAACGAGAGAATCCCGTCGTATTCTTATTCATCTGAATTTCTCGCTCGCATCCCAAGCGCTTTCTGCCGGTTGTCATAGCAACAGCACGGAATCAGAATGGAACTTCCTCGTCAGTAAGACTGAGTGTCTGTCCTGCGCCCGGAGAGCATGTCTGCTCTTGCTCTAGAGGAATGAAATGAGTGCAGTCTAAGGCGTATGAGAGGAATGGATTCGTTAGTCAATGCGTTGGGTCTCTACACGTTGGGAGCTGCGCTATATGTGAGCGGACATACGTCGCGAAAAAAACATGAGTCTGATAAAGAGGCTTTCATTTAAGAGGGTCTGCTACTTTTATACGGTGAGTGGCAAAAGGTTGTTGCCTTTTGTTTGCTTTCTCTGCTATATTCCATGTTTCTTGGTGTCTTTTTATCGTCTCTTTTTTGTGTCTAGACTGTGAATTTTCTTTCCATGAGTCGTTGTAAGATGTTAGAGATGTCTTTTTTTTTTTGTTTGTCCCCATTCAATGGCTCTGTAAACATCCTCCAGACCTGTTGTCTGGAAGGGAGAAGACAAAACACACCTGGGCTACATTAGCTCAGTTAGCTCCCCCCCCATAAAACTACATCCAAATGTGTGCAGATTGATTAGACGTGGACATTTGCACCATGTCAGATACTACCGCTCGTATGTCTGTCCTAAAGATTTTGTGCGGTAAGTAAGCTTGAGCAGTCGCAAAGCCAAAGCAAACAGGCAAGTGTTGGATGCTAGACACACACAACTCACTCTTTCTATTCCAGGGAATTTTAGCACTCAATGCGAGGCGCCATTCATTTCAGATTCAAATGTAAACTCTGGAATCTGTTTGTCCGTTAGCTGTTAGTCCCACAGTTTCCTGTCTTTTCTCAAACCACAGTGTGTTAGGCTTGGAAAAACCTTGTCTGTTACTTTTCAAACACCTTATTGGAATGAAGGAGGGAGTGTGGTCATCAAACATGTTTTTTGACCAATGTTACAGAGAACTGACATCCCTCATTTCCCTTCAGGTTTTCCTTCTGTTTCAGTCTGAGCACACACTTATTTTATCCACTTTACTCCTATTCAGTTACTATATATATATATATATATATATATATATATGAAGAGTTCAGATGCAAAAGCCTCTAAGTGCCATTTGAAATTTTTTTCTAAAATGATCATTTTTATCAAGCTTGTATATTTAAGTTCAGTAATTTCACTTAAATGGCAATGAAGATTACCTATTAATTGTTGTTTAAGTGAAATAACTGAACTTAAATATACAAGCTTGATAAAAATGGTCATTTTAGAAGAAAATTTCAAATGGCATTTAGAGGCTTTTGCATCTGAACTCTTCATATATATATATATATATAGTATATACATGTACTACATGTTTTTTATATACATATATATATACACACACATGTATGTTTATATACTGTATGTACATTTTTCTATAGATATCGAATAGATACACGAGACCAGCTGCATGTGCCTCTCTCATCTCTCCAAAAGCAAGTTGACACACAAACCCACCTCCCCTAACTCGTTTAATTTGCTACAGATAAAAATTGTTGGTGTTACAGGGCATGGGATTTTGCATATTGTGCACACATAAAGCCACATCTCGGTACTAAATTTAGTTATTTTTCGTTGCTTATTGCGCTTAAACAGTCAAATATACACACAATCATGTCAAAATGCCTGTCTTGGCAAGTGTTCACGTAAACAAAATCAGTTATGCTGAGAAAGATAATGTGTGTAACAGTATATCGGATCTTTGTGTCAGGTCTTAAAGTGATAGCAGCCTAATAAACCTGCTGCCATATTATGAGATAATATCACAAATATCTTTATGGCAGTTTTTCCCCATGGTATCAATGTAAAAATTGTGGTCATTGAAAATGGTGAGTGGCTAGTAACTTTGGAAAACCATATATATATATATAACCATAAACTATATATATTTGTCCGCATGTCATGTGTGTGGCTCTGTAGAAAACAGTTTTGCTGCTTAATATTATTGTGGAAACCATGCTATGACATTTTTTTCATGATTTTTGGATGAAGTTCAGATGTATAGAAAGTTCAAAAGAACATAATTTATCTGAAAGTATAATGTTCCCAGTAACAGAACCATCGCATGGGCTGAATTGCATCACTCAGAATTGCGTGACATTATAGAAGTTCTGTGAAATAGCTTGCATGCAAACTCTGTTTCATGACAGGCGTGCTTTTGTGAGGTTATATGTATACAAGCATCATGCCTTTGTGAATGTGAACTAGCTATTCTTTCACACACTGTCATAAAGTCATCCATGTGTCAGCTGGTGTATGTTTAAATATTTCATCCTTGCTAACATAGCATTGAGGTGTTGTGCGTGTGTTATACACAGCCAGCCTTGTTTAAACAAACACACTGGACATACAAGTGATGTTTGGTACATGCATATTTAGTTAACACTTAAAACTCTCAAATCTCATTCATATTTGTGGATATTCATGTAGGTTTGAGGTAATGATATCAACTTCATTGTTTGTGACTGTTAAGTGACTTATCCCTATCCACCCTACAACTGACCAGACCTCTCATGACACATAGAACATTCTTTTTGGGATGATGTTTACTATAGCATGCTAAATATGCAACCTCTTCTCGCAATTTGTTGCTGAAGCACCACCGCATGCATATATATATATATATATATATATATATATATATATATATATAATATCCACTGCATGTGTATATATATATATATATATATATATATATACATGCAGTGGATATTATATACATATAGACTTGAGTCTTTGTGTTCGCAGATACAGGTTGACCATAGACTGTAAAAAATATGGACAAAGCGTCTGTGACGTCACCCATAGACTCTCTGAAGAACAGTTTACTGGAAAATATTGGGAAATACAAAATACAAAAGTTTCAGAAAGGATACAGAGGTGGTATGATGTGTTGTGTCAGATCATGGCCGAGACGTCAAATTCACTCGGCGCAGCCCGTTATCAGCTGTCAATCAAAGTTAACCCCCCTTATTTGTCATATACATTTTATATCTAAATATGATCTAAACTAACGAGTTAAAAAAAATTCACCCCCCTCAAGATTACAATAAAAGTCCATGGGACCAAACTGTAAACATATGAATTTATGCTGTGAAAACGGACATTTTAACATGACGTCTATGGATATTTACTCCCTTTTGGGACCGGCCTCTAGAGGATTTGAGATGTATTGCAGTTTTTCGCACTTCCGGGTAGGCTTCATCTTTCAGATTACAATGTTGCCGCTTGGTTTTGACTCAGCAGGAACATCAGGAATGTGTCTCATTGTAAGAAACTCATCTTTTGTGTGTGTGTGTGTGTGTGTGAGAGAGAGAGAGAGAGAGAGAGAGAGAGAGAGAGAGAGAGAGAGAGAGAGAGAGAGAGAGAGAGAGAGAGATCACAGGCCATCCAGCTGCATAGAGTTGAAAGTATGTAAACCCTGAGGTATTTATGGATCTCTCCACAGTCCGCAAATGCATTTCAAATGTGCAATGCATAGCGGAGGGAAAGAGAAGGAAACACAAATGTGCAATGCATAGCGGAGGGAAAGAGAAGGAAACAAATTAAGTCACACCAGGGTCATCAGACTAGAAGAGATGCTGAGATTAAAAAAAGCAAGATGAGGCTGAACTTGCATGTTCCTGATGCTTTGATAACTCATATATGAAATAATTCATTTATTTTTCTGAGCTGTTAGATTGCAGTGGTTCTCAACCAGACCCAGGTTTTACATTGGGCATCAAGTAGGGACCTAACTTGATCAATATTTCCAAGAAGATTCAAAAAGATCTTTAAATATTCCAAATATCGCACTTCCCGACCTCAAATGTTGTGGGCGGGGCCAATTTCGGCTGGCATCCAGGCTAGAAATTAATGTGATAGATTAATTGTGAACATTTCATACGTTTGTTTATTGAATTATTTTGTTGTTGTTGTAGTTCCAATCGTCTAAAGGCCACTCTAAAGGCCTCAGATTCTTCCTGACTTTCTTAACGCAGTGACAATCTATGCTTGCGTCACATGGAAGTCATGGGAAAAAACTACACCTGCCCCAGGCATGTGGTGATTAAATAGTTTTCTAGATTATATTCTGCTAAAATTATAGATATTGTTTTACATCAAGCTCATTAACTGTGAACAATGAGCACCATCAGCCCTGTTAGCAGCTTCTGTGAGCCACAATCTTCTATGTTACATTAATAAGCCTGAAAGAGATTTGGGGTAGAAAGAGTCAGGAATGTGAGGGGTGTAGAGGTTGAATTATGGGGGCTTGGAAAAGGCCACTTATATTTCAATATGTGGTTACAAGCAGCTCCACTGCCAAAAAATGAAGGGAACCCACTGGAATGAGAAGAGGAAGCAGAAGGGAGAAGAGAGAAGAATATATCTAGGCAATATGCTTAGCACTTTTTTTTCTCTGGAATGTCTTTGTGGCATTACATTCAGACAGGTTCAAGAATTACCATTTCAACGTTATCTTGATCTGCAGTAGCTGTCTTCCCATTGTTTTACTTAAAGCCTGATTTTCTGGTTTCCCATGTTGTTTTGAAATAATGTATTAGTACTTGGTTTTACCAGGTTCGTAATAAGAGCAGCTCTTTCCAAAAGTGACTCATGGTGGTGGGAAACAGATCCATTGTGCATTAAACCTACTGTGTTTAATTAGTTGTATCTCCTGTCTCATTTCATTCAAGGTCACAATAATTGTAGAGTTAAAAAAAAAATAATATTGGCTGCCCTGATTTTTTTGTCAGTGGTGTTACTCCTAGTTAGGGAGTAACACCACTGACATGATTTTTAATCCTTTATTTTTATTATTATTTAAATTGCTATATTTTTGGTACTTTTATTTACTTTTTCGTTTTTGTTTTAAAATGTTTTAAAATTTGCCGTTTTAAATGCCTCGTGAAGTCCTACTGAATGAGACATATAGGACCTCATTGTGTGGGAGTGACCATGTTTATATTACACTAATGCAAATGAAGGATATGTGGTAAACTGTACAGTGTGAACACAAACATTTAACACGGTTGTGTTTATATTGTAGATATCTAGCTTTCAGCAAGGCTCAGCAATCAATGATTTACAGCGCACAGTCAACTGTGATGGTAATATAGTTGATGTTAGACAGTGTAGAATGTGTCCCTGATGTCACTAAACCAATATAATGAAGTTGCAGGCTGTGCTGATGTCATCTCCAACATGTTGACCATGGACAGAGTCAGCTTTTGAGCCAAACTGTCATTATACAAAGTATTCCACATTCTCCACTTATTTTGCAAATGCAGTAATAAATAACACCAGGATCAATTATGGCTTAATTACAAGGTCATGTTGGGAAAGGACATGTTGTAGTTCCAGCACATTTGTTTGTATAGACTGTTCAATGGAAACTCCATCCATCTTTCTGTTTATCCATCCTGGTACCAGCTGCCTGATGTGGTTATTTTTTTTTATTCCTCTTCCCCACGACTGTTTCTAGATTGCACATGATCCGACTCCCCTTTTACAGTCCTTTAATCACTTTTAATAACCATTTCTAGGCCTGTATATTATGGAAACTAATTTCTTGTCATAGGAATATGTATTTAGCTTAAGAAGGCTTCTGAGTGAGTAAACAATGCGTGATTCAGTTCTTTTGGAGATCAACTGCTGTTTTATTTGAGATGATTTACATGGTAATTCTTTTAGGCCCATTTTATAAGAGTATTATTGGATCAATGTTGTTTGAATAAAATGTGAAGTTGGAAAATTTAAGGCTAGTTTTAGTACCATCAGCCTTATTTGCATCCATTCATCATAATTCTGCAGATTTTTCTTCATTTTCACAGATGTAGAAAAATATTCACAGATTCATTGTAATTCTAAAAATTATTTATATATATACCATTCAAATGTTTGAGGACATTATGGTTGTTTTAATATTTAAGGCTCTTATGCTCACCAAGGCTGCATTTGTTTAATTAAATACACAGTACAAACAGTAATATTGTAAATTTTCAGCAGCCATCACCCCAGTCTTCAGTGTCACATGATCCTTCAGAAATCATTTTAAAATGCTGATTTTCTGCTCAAGAAACATTTCTTATGCTGGTTAATATTTTTGTGGAAACTGTGATACATTTTTTTTTATGATTCTTTGATGAAGTTTTTAAGTAGAAATGTCTTAACTGTCACTTTTAATTATTTTTTAATGCACCCTTGATTAATAAATATGTACATTTTGGTCAAAAAAATTTTTTTTCACTGACCTCAAAATTTTGAATCATAGTGTATACTAATAAAATAAAAGGCTCTAAATCGAAACCAAAGTATTTGTTCCCAGTTTTATAAGTAAAGTTGCTATTTGTTGATAAAGTGCTACAATTTAAGCACACCCTGGCTATTTCATCACTTACTGACCCTTGAGCCTACATTTAAAGGAAATCACTCATTTAGCCCCCATCCCACACATCCACGTATTGCCTGAATGCCTCTGTTATGACTGTAACATGCATCATTTGACCTTGCAATAAATGGGTCATTACTGTGACAAAATCCCTAATGCAATGTTTTATTGAAATATAGGTTTGGTGCAGTTGACCAAGAATCTGCTTGGACTATTTGTGCAAAAAAAATCTATGACTCAATATTTGTAATATAAAGAAACTTTCAGTCACTTGCTTAATCTCACTAAACCACTAAAGTGACAAGCCCAGGCAAATCAAACTAGGCGGGGATGATGCGTCACAGTGGGCGGGGTCTGGAATGTACCTGATGCATCTCATTATCTCTGAATGAGTGAGGAGGTGTGTGTGTGTGAAAGACTCTAGCCTAGCAGTAAAACAGGAAGAGCTGGTGTGTGTATCATGCCACCAGAGTACCCTGCTATGTTGCAGACTTCAGTGTGTGCTTGTGTTGGTGAAGAGAGTCACTCACACATGTCTTTCTGTGTTCTCTTGCAGTCTGCGGCTGTCTCCGATGGTGGTGAGTAATCAATCAATGTTTCGATATTTAAAACCTCAAATCACATCTGATCCTCTTGATCAATTGTCTGTTTTTCAGTATTCCACTTTTCTATCACAGTTTATTTTTACTTTTTACTCCTAAACATCTTGGTCTCTTATGGATCTAATTACTTATGCATTCTTCATCCTTTACTTTCACCATCTTGTGCTCTTTTCCTAAACTACTCACATTTTCTCAATTACTCACAGCTCTTTTCTGATATCTCGTATCAGGCTCACTGTTGTTTTCTATGCTGTGTTTTCAATGTTAATGTAGTTTGTATATGTAGATTTGAAACAGAGAGAGCTCTACCCAAATGAAGGAGAAAGCAAACACCATTTTGGCTGTCTTTTAGTCGCCTGATCTCTTGATAAGATTGGTTCTCTGTTCTATCTGCCATCCAACCCCCCGATTTTTGCTCTAAAAGTGCTTGTTGGATGAATATTGACAAATCAGACAAAGTATTTTATCTTGTAAACAATGTAATTGAAGTTCTTTGGCTCTTTGAGATCAGTTGCCAACATTATTTGTGCTCGGTTTTCCTTTTGAAGCACCACAAATGTATTGTATCAGAACAGTATAATGTCTAATGTTTCATTAATTTCAGCCCAACTTCCTCTTTTTATCCAAAACTATTAATGAGGAACACCATCAATGGTTGTACCAGAAGTAGCGTGTTGTCTTTGATTCTTCATGCCCGAGCGAGTTACTGGTTTGGCTTAAATCTCAGCATTTCAAACCCAACTGCACTAGGAGTGAATAAGCACTAACTACCTCCCTAATCCCCCTTCCTTGTCCCAATTAGCATGTGTGAATGTGCCAGGGTTTCTGTGAATGTTTGCTTAACGCTGCCATAGATCTTTCAACCTTATGCATAACAAAAGGCACGTAGGGACAAATGTATAAATGCAAAACTGTGAGGAATTTAGTCCAGTGGGCTGTTACATTTACAATCCTGTAGTGTCATTTTTAATGTCTGTGTTGTTACCAAGCTACCAACGACCGTGAGAAGATCTGAATTGAGATCAGCTTGTAGTTAACCAGGATAGGCAGGCTGGATCAGTGTTCAGATCCAGATTTTCCCCTTAGAAACTGCTCCAGGATCAATTATCAGCATGGCAGGATGTCGTAAATCTGCTGGTGAAAGCGAAGAGAGAGTGAGTTAAGGGACCACTTCAAATGTCAGTAACACCCATCCATCTTGAGATCAAAGTGCAAATCTCAGGAACTTCATTTTTCTGCTGTCTTTAGACTTCTTGAGCTGTGTTATTGTAGACGCCTCGGTGCGAGTTTTACAGTCTAGACCTCTCCGTGTGCAAGACTAATTTCTGCATCTATGGTCGATGACACGCTGTAGATTTTCAAAAAGAAATTAATAAATACAAATACTTGAATGAACCTCCGATGATAAACATGTTTTTAATATCTAGATATTTAATAAAGAATAGATATTATAATAAGATATTTCTTGAAAAGTAAAATGTTAATTAGTTTGACATCTTTTATTATTATAATGGGGGAAAAAAAACTAACAAAAATCACTGCAAATTAATATTAAAAAATGTTGTCCACCCAAAAAAGAAACCTCTGCAGTCTCTCATGACTGTGAAAAGGTCCGTTAAGTGTCTTATAATATCAAATGATTTGATCTTTTGTTGATAAGACAACAGTTGTAAAATGTGTGACTCCTAAAAAAAAAAATTTATAATTTTTTTTAACGGCCGTTAATTTTAATACATTTTTTTAGGTCCCACTTTATATTAAGTGGCTTTAAGTACTTACATTGAAAATTATAATTTGATACAATGGACATATTGTGTACATACATGTTTTTAAATTGTAGTACTTGTATTAAAAAAAATACCAGCATGCAATTACAGCTGTAAATAATTTATGTCATTACATTTGTAATTTCACAGTTGACCCTTCCCTTAATTGTAGGCACTCTTATTTATCATTGACCGCTTTTTTATGCGACATTTTATGCAGTGCAGTCAAATGCAAATCTGTTTGTGTGTGCATGTTTGTCTTCAGTTATGGTGCTACCGGTTGGCTGTGCTGGTTCAACATTAATATTGCAGGTTCCTGTTACCTCTACCTTCTAAGTTTCCCTCCTCTCTCTGCTTTCAATAATTTATCATCTGCCCGTTCAGAGCTTTGTGCGCAGGCTACTATCTGTTTACCACTATACATGCACGTAGGCTCGTCACCGTGCCTGTGTTGTTTAGATAGTTCCTAGTTGCTGATAAAGTTAGCTTCCAGCGTGTACATTAGCTCTATGGACAGTTTGATGGCCGTTCACACTCTTCACCGTGGCAGTGTGTGTGTGTAATGTGGGGTGATGAATGTCAAAGCCAATTGGCGTCCAATTGGCATGAAATACCTGGTGAAGTGGCATCACACAGGCTCGTACCAGCTTTACCCAGGTAAGAGGTCGTGCTGATAGTGACCCTTGGTCCGTTGAGGTTCTTTCAGAGGGAGTCCATCTGAAAATTAAGCACTTCTGAGTGCTTGTTTTTTAGTGTAGGTTTTTATTTTCATCTGGGCTAAATCAGTTTTTGTCTTGCTTAGCCTATGACAGTATGACTAGTTTTGTTGTTGTTGTTGTTGTTGACTACGTTGCTAAATGCTAATTGATGTTCCTTTCAGTGTTTATGAGAATTATTTAAGAAAGAGTTCACTCAAGGCATAATTTCTCATCCTTGTGCATACAAGTAACAGTTCATAGTGACATGGAAGTCACATGGATGACGTTTATACGGCTTGACAACTGTTTGATTTTTCGAGTTCCACGGATAAAACGACAGCATCTGTGTTCGGAACAACATGTGGGCGAGTAAATAAGGACTTTTTAAATTTTTAGCAAACTGTGCCTTTAAAGAAGAATGTGCTTTGTAACTTTAATCGATAGTATTTGATTACAAGAGCTCACTGACCACATCAGAATCACCCAGAAACTAAAAGGAGAGCATTTAATCTAACAGCAGCAGCAGAAGTGTCCGGTGATTTAAGAAATCAGATAAAGGACTGGTGATATATAGTTTAATATCTCACATCTAGCTCGGTTTCTGTTGTTTACTTTCAAACGCAGGTCTATTTTAAGAGAATGGTCATAGTTTAGAACACCCTGACATTTTTCAGGCAGTCCCATTGGGGATTTCTGGATTTTGAAAGAAATATATTGTACCAGTGTCATATGCAAAATGTGAAATAAAATGTAAAAAACCCTTCAGGTTATTATAAGCTTCTTCTTCATAAAGGGATAGTTCAATTTGAAATAATTTTTTGATATGTTTTAGCTTACCTCAAGGGCATCCATGATGTAGGTGTCTTTGTTTCCACAGTATTTTCAAGTTTGATATTTTTTGTTCAAACCGTTCTTGTCTGTCAGTCATATAATGCAGGTATACGGGGTCCTCCTCAAAGAGTATGCACAGAGAAGTCAAAATTAAACATGATTTAATGACTTCTAAATGTAAGTACACATTGATGGCCTAAGACACGAAACGAGCTGTTTGTGTGAGAAAACGAACAGTATTTATATCGTTTTTACCTCCTGTAACCACAGTCAAGTCCAAGTACTTTGAGGGCGAGGGCACTTCTGTCTACGCAAGTGCGCCGGCTAGCGCCGGATGTGGTCTCTTGCGCGTGAATGGAAATTGCAATGGAAGACGATTTTGATATATCAACAGACAACGTTGATTTTTTTCACGACCGAAGCGCCTGTGCATCACTTGGACGTGGCTATGATTACAAGAGGTAATAACAATAAATTCTGTTCGTTTTGCACACAAACTGCTCGTTTCGCGTCTTAGGCCATCAGTGTGTACTTACATTTACGAGTCGTTAAATCATGTTTAATTTGACTGACAGACAAAAACGGTTTGACCTAAAAATATCAAAATTGAAAATACTGTGGAAACAAAGACACCTACATCTTGGATGCCCTTGAGGTAAGCTAAAACATATCAAAAATTAATTTCAAAGTGAACTATCCCTTTAAACAAAAACGAGTGTGCCTCTGTGTTTGGTGTGAATAATACGTACATTGTTATCTCCTTGTTTGTGCCTAGAGCTGAACAGTGTGGACCTGAAAGGCTGCGGCAGTGATAACAGTCTGAACAGCAATGCCAGCCTACCTAGCGTGCAATGCCATAGACGCCACACTGAACGGCGTGTTGCATCATGGGCTGTCTGCTTCGAGCGCCTGCTACAGGATCCTGTTGGTGTCCGATATTTCTCGGTACGTCGAAATTCGAATCAGTCCATGTAATCCTTTTGCAAAGCAGCTGCGCTGTTTTAAAGAATCCTCTAGCAATATTGTCAGAGGATACAAGTTATGCTTTATGCATTTTAATTGAAAATGTGAAGTCCTCAGATACTTTCTTATCAAAAGTTGTAAAGTTTAATTTTAAAAAAATAATTTTCCTTATCTCTAAAAAAAAGTAATGCCTAGAAAGTAGCCAGTGAGTAGATACTAAGACAGTTTTTCGTAGTTGAAAGGTTTTTCATGAAAGATAAAACATGTTAAGAACCATTTTACACAAATCATTTTGCGTATGTTTTGCACTTGATCTTATTTCTTTTTCTCTTCATCCTGCAGGAGTTTCTGAAGAAAGAGTTCAGTGAGGAGAATATTTTATTTTGGCAAGCGTGTGAATACTTCAGCCATGTACCTGAAACAGACAAGAAACAGGTATAAAGTCGTCATATTTACAATATTTCTTAATATTTCAAAACATATATTAGATATTTTGGTAACACTTTACAATAAGGTTTCATTAGTTAACATGAACTAAGAATGAACAATACTTCTACAACATTTATTCATCTTTGTTATTACACGGCTCTGTGGAATACTTGATTCTGATTGGTCAATCGCGCCATCCAGCAGTGTGTTATTCCCAGATTACAACCACTGAAAACAGATAACAGGCTTGTCCGGGTTACTTAAGTCAGCAGCTCTATACGCTTACTAGGACTGGTATTTCTTCATGGAAGTTTTGCCTTTGGTGAGCAAATAAAATGTAAAAATCGCAGTCAAATCAATATTTTGTGTACAGTTATGCGTTATTTAATTATGCCATTTCAGTATCGTGTTGTTTCATACAAACGCAGCTGCTGCCATTTTGTGACTATTGTTTTGTACACTGTTGGATTGTAAGATACAAACAGGTACAATTTTAAAACAGTTTAATCTGAAATCAATATCTCTTATTTTCAATAATTATTTATGTGGTGAAATGCTGTGTAATAATTGGTATGACTGTATATCGTAACTCTTAAATATCAGTCTAGTTTGAACTTGCCACGCTCTCTCCGCGGAAGCTTTGTGTTTAAAGACCTAATAAAATATTTCAACTCAGATTAATATTTCGTGTCTACTTATTTACTCAGCGGGACAATGTGCATCCAGCCGGTTGTTATCTCAGATTAAACCCCCTTCAGGCTGATGCAAGGCCCCTCCTCTTCACCCTGTCCGGGGTTTATTAGAGATAACAACCAGCTGGATGTACATTATCACTTACTTAAAGTTAATTTCAACATTTACTTATACATTATTAAAATGAAAAGTTGTGTTTGTTAACATGAGTTAATGCACTGTGAACTAACATGAACAAATAACCAACAGCTGTATTTGGATTAACTAACATTAACAAAGATAAATAAATACCGTAACAAATGTATTGCGGTATAGTGGTTAGTTCATGTTTACTAATGAAACCCTATTGTAAAGTGTTTCCGATATTTTATGTCCATAGCAGTCCATTTAGGATACTAAATACACCCTTAATGTGGACAGGTTGAAATAAAGGTTTGTTATTTGCTGTTTGATTCTGACATTGTCATAACTTTTGGCCTCCAGCTGTCCCAGAGGGCTAGAGAGATATACAACAGCTTCCTGTCGAGTAAAGCCACCACACCCGTCAACATTGATAGTCAGGCTCAGCTGGCTGATGACATACTCAACGCACCAAGGCCAGACATGTTTAAAGAGCAGCAGATACAGGTAAGGATAAAGGAAGTGTAATTTGTGATATTTACTGAAAACCTGAGGGTATAGCCTGGGGGAGATCTGAATAAAAAGCATTAGAATACAAAGTAGTAACAGCGATTAAAAATTTCCCAGTGTACTGCACATCACAAAGTTGAAATCAGGCTACGTGGGTGTCAGGTCCACCCTGAAGATTTAGAAATTGTGGAAAATCTCTTTACATGCCTTGACCTGTTTTTTTTTTTTTTTTTTTTTTACACATGTCTACTTGATATCTTTCAGGTCAATTAATGAAGAACAATCAGCAAATGATTTAAATTACTGTTCATGACACATGACATCATAAAAAAATTCCCAGAAGTATCCAACAATTGCTGTTTTTAAAATGACTGTGTTCCCTCCTTCTCCTTCTTCATCCCCATCTTTGAGGGCTGCAGGCAAGATGTCGAATAATAAGAATCATAAGCACATGAATGTAGCATCCTGCTGTACACTCCAACCCCATGATAACAGTGAGGAAACCCTCGGGCGACCTTTGTGCAGAATATCTCCTTATAAAGTGCCTTTGAAGGCAAAGAATCACGTAGCAGCATTTAGAGGCTCCTGTCTGGCTGTCACCTCTCTATCCAAGATCTCTGTAACTCACAGAAACATTATATTGGCCACATTGTACAATGTCAGATACTGCTTTTCAGGATTTTTTAATGAGTAGATTAAAAGAACAGCATTTATTTAAATCTTTGTATTTTTTTATTGTCACTTTTGATCAATTTAATGCACCTTTGAATTAGAGCCAGACCGATATATCGGTCGGCCGATATTAGGCATTTTCCAAACTATCGGTATCGGCAGTTATAATGGCCGATAAATGAATATTTCAAAAATAAAATAAAAACGGACGAAACACGCTTCAATCATCTCTCCTTGGCCTGTTATATTGAAAATGTATGTTTTACAATTTGCAGTATGACGTTGTCTTGCTAAATTCTGGCTCATCATAGACTAGCTAACCACAAAGCTAGCTAATACCACTATCATCAGTGGAAGACCGCTAACGTTAACATTAATGAGCTTGGAAACCACAATGAACTGTTTCTGCCTAAATAAAGTAATGATTACTGTATTTATAACTAGCATATCAGTGGTTACAGTCCCGTACAGTCCGTTGTAAAATGTAAGTTAGTCTTGCGAGGAGTGAACATTTATAGTTAGCTTTTCTTTTACACGTGTGTGAAATCCAACGACACCAAGTGTGCGTTGCAGACTGTCGTTCTGTAATGGATTTAGAACCGCTAAATAGTAGATTTTCGAAGGCAGGGGGCAACTGATGATTGAAAATGGTTTGATGTAGCTTGATGGAAAGAATTTAAAAAGTGCAGGTAAAGGGATAAGCAAGCTGACATTGTAATTATAAGGTAGCTTATAAGGCAATGTAGGGACTAATTATTATTTTATTTATCAGAACTTTAATATATTATGATGTTCCTCTGTTCTGTTGTGACAATAAAAGAAACAAGTTTCTTTTTAAAATGCTTTATCATATTATTTTAGTTAATAACTATGTTAGGGAAATCTGTTAATGTTTTGTTGCGCGTTTCTGAAAAAAATAATAATAAATAAATAAAAATATCGGCCGATATATCGGAATATCGGATTTTAAAACCCAAAAATATTTGTATCGGTATCGGCCTTCAAACTCCTTTATCGGTTGGGCTCTACTTTGAGTGGAAGTGTATGTCATCCAAGCTGAGAAGACCCACATCGGCATTTGTTTTTGTTAAGAATGCCAGTCCCAGCATGAAATGCAGGTGCCCCCACCAGTTTACTTAAGCAGCTTAACCAGCAAGACTAGAACAAATATGCTAGTTGACCATATGGATTTTCAGCATGCTGATTTTACAGTGCCCCTCTTCTTTTTTTTACTCAATAGATCTTCAACTTGATGAAGTTTGACAGTTACACACGCTTCCTGAAGTCCTACCTGTATCAAGAATGTATGCTTGCTGAGGTTGAGGGGCGTCCTCTTCCAGACCCCTACCAGGTCCCCAGTAGCCCCACATCTAAACATAGCACAAGCTCTGACCGCTCTAACCTCTCTACACCTAAAAAGGTAACACACACATGTCTGGTTCGCTTCCTTTTTGTGTTCTCTCCGCGGACGTAATGGTTTTTATACTTCACAAACTGCCCATCACAGATTTTCAGAAAAACTCATTCTGTATGATTTAATAAGTTTCCTTATGGGAACCTCAATTGTGGTCCCTACGGTGACATGAGTCCCCATGAGTTAGTGTGCATTCAGGTTGAATTCCCCACCGGAATTGAAAAAACATGAACACACACACACTCAATGATGTTTATTTTGTTGTACGCCCCTAGAAAGATGATGGTCTGTTTGCAGTTGACACATTGACTTCCTTTTAAGATAATCACACAATCTGTGAAGCACATCAAATAGCGAAACCTCCAATTATCTCTCAGTGGAAGGTTTAGTTATGCCTTCAGTAGTTTATGTACATATAATACATTCATATGTGAGTATGTATGAACATTTATGAATCATGGATTCAACAAAGCTTAATGTAATTATGTTTGTAGATGTTATTTATGAAATTTATCAGGAAGATTTACCAAATGCTTCACATCATTTGGCTTAAATGGCTTTCTTTAACTGTACTTAAAAGTTATTTGGGAATGGCTTCACACTTATGAGTATTATCTTGTTGTTTTTCAAGCGTGAGATTAGAGTTTTTGGTAACATTTGTTAACATTAGATAATGTATTAATAACATGAACTAGTTATTTTGAGTAATACATTTTTATAGTATTCATTAATCTTTGTTAATGTTAGTTAATACAAATACAGTCGTTTATTGTTAATTCATGTTAGTGCATTAACTTATGTTAACAAACGCAAATGTTGAAATTAACAGCAACTAAGATTAAATGCTGTAGAAGTATTCATTGTTAGTTCAGTTAACTACACTAAACTAATGAAACCTTATTGTAAAGTGTTTTTCTTATTTTAAATAAAGTTTTTTTTTTTTGGCCACCAGAGTGTTTTTTTTTTTATCTTTGTGTAACATTTATTTTTGAGTATGGAAAATAATTTACCACTTTTTTTGAAGGTGCAGGACGACAAGAAAAGTAAATCGGGAAGGTCACTGAATGAAGACAGCAGAGATGAACATAGCGATAAAAAGAAAAGCATTTTCTTCTCTTGGTCCAGAAATAGAAGTTTCGGAAAAGGAGCTAAGAAGAAGGAGCTTGGAGACTACAGTAAGTGGAGGACATCAGTGACTCTTTTGTTAAATATACCTTTATTTAGTTTCATTACATTTACAGTGCAATTACGATGCTAATGAACTTTTGCATTTTTGTTTATCTGTTTCTCAGTTAATATTTCCTCCAGTTTCTCCAATTCCCCTGCATTTTTCTGGGTTGTCATTTATGAATGTTATTTGTCTTTCACTACAGGCTATACAGATAGTAATGGACGGAGAGAATCACAGGGCTCTTTGTCATCTGGTGCCAGTTTGGAACTTGCTACCTCTGGTTCTGGGAAAAACGAGGTGGGTCAAATGCATGGGACTCGAGCTGATTATACAATTATATACACTCACCTAAAGGATTATTAGGGACACCTGTCCAATTTTATATTAATGCAATTAAATGATCAACCAATCACATGGCAGTTGCTTCAATGCATTTAGGGGTGTGGTCCTGGTCAAGACAATCTCCTGAACTCCAAACTGAATGTCAGAATAGGAAAGTAATGTGATTCAAGCAATTTTGAGCGTGGCATGGTTGTTGGTGCCAGACCGGCCGGTCTGAGTATTTCACAATCTGCTCAGTTACTGGGATTTTCACGCACAACCATTTCTAGGGTTTACAAAGAATGGTGTGAAAAGGGAAAAACATCCAGTATGCGGCAGTCCTGTGGGCGAAAATGCCTTGTTGGTGCTAGAGGTCAGAGGAGAATGGGCCGACTGATTCAAGCTGATAGAAGGGCAACTTTGACTGAAATAACCACTCGTTACAAGGTACGAGGATACGAGGTATCCAGCAAAGCATTTGTGAAGACGCAACACGCACAACCTTGAGGCGGATGGGCTACAACAGCAGAAGACCCCACCGGGTACCACTCATCTCCACTACAAATAGGAAAAAGAGGCTACAATTTGCAAGAGCTCACCAAAGTTGGACAGTTGAAGACTGGAAAAATGTTGCCTGGTCTGATGAGTCTCGATTTCTGGTGAGACATTCAGATGGTAGAGTCAGAATTTGGCGTAAACAGAATGAGAACATGGATCCATCATGCCTTGTTACCACTGTGCAGGCTGGTGGTGGTGGTGTGATGGTGTGGGGGATGTTTTCTTGGCACACTTTAGGCCCCTTAGTGCCAATTAGGCATTGTTTAAATGCCATGGCCTACCTGAGCATTGTTTCTGCCCATGTCTATCCCTTTATGGCCACCAACATGTACCTATCCTCTGATGGCTACTTCCAGCAGGAAAATGCACCATGTCACAAAACATTTCAAAATCATTTCTCGAATGGCTTGAATCATTTCAAATTGGTTTCAATGACAATGAGTTCACTTTACTAAAATGGCCCCCACAGTCACCAGATCTCAACCCAATAGAGCATCTTTGGATGCCCAGCCCTGGATGTGCATCCCACAAATCTCCATCAACTGCAAGATGCTATCCTATCAATATGGGCCAACATTTCTAAAAAAGGCTTTCAGCACCTTGTTGAATCAATGTCACGTAGAATTAAGGTAGTTCTGAAGGCGAAAGGGGGTCAACACAGTATTACTATGGTGTTCCTAATAATCCTTTATGTGAGTGTATATTATAATAGTATTATATTATTATTCTCTGTCTATGCTTATTAGTATTAGTATTGTTAAAATGACCAAATATAATTTTTATGCATTGTTCATTCATTTGTGTTTCTGTCTGACAGGGTGACGTGTCGCGTAACTCCATGTCGTTGTCCGAGCGTATGGTGCGTCACTGTAACATTAACCTTCCGGATGGCTCATGCTGCTCAGTACCCATCAGGCCTGGCGTCTCCATCAGAGAGGTGCTGTTAGGCTTGTGCGAGAAGCTCAGTATTAATCTGGCTGCTGTGGATCTGTTCCTAGTGGGAGGGGAAAAGGTAACATGCATATTAATCTGTAGTTCAGATAACCAATGCAGGGTCCTAATTGTGTTTTGTGGTAAAACTGTTCTATAGTGATATATTTTGATTTTGTCTTGTCTACCTTTAAAGGTTACAAGGTGGTTTCAGTATGTGTGTTTTTGTGCTGAGTGCTGCATTTATGCGTGCGTGTGCGCATGTGTGTGCATCTGCATCATTCGATACTGCAATGCTGTAATAGACTATAATAGCATGTACTGTCCTTGTAAAGCCTTTAGTGTTGGACCAGGACTGCATGACACTGTGCTCCAGAGATCTGCGGCTGGAGAAACGTACGCTATTCCGGTACACACCCGTTTATCTGTTTTTATCTCTGTCTGTCTGTCTATTCATTCATTCCTTCATCAATGTCTTTATGTATTCATTTCTTTTTTTAACATTTCAAACCTAACTGAAGTCATTCATTATCTAACATTCATCAGGATTCAGTTTATTAAAGGTTATTTTCCTTAACTTCTCTCTCTCGATCTCTCCCTCACAGATTGGATCTGGTGCCTATAAATCGTTCTGTTGGCCTGAAAGCGAAACCTACTAAGCCGGTTACAGAAGTGCTGAGACCGGTGGTGGCCAAATATGGCCTGAACTTAGGAGACCTGGTAGCCAGGATAGTGAGTTAAACATTATAAGCTTATTATTTACATGTGGAAAATATAGTTTATTGGCTGTATCGTTGGTTATTATATGGGCATTTATCAATATTGTGCATAAAACAATTTATATTTAAATTTTAATTGATATATCTCTGATTTATCATAGAGAATTCTCATCAAAAACATGATGATGATGATGTGTTAAGAAGCATGTAGGGTTATCAGGTGACACAATACTGTGCAAATTATGTTTCCATCATGTTGCCTGTTCAGCTTGTTTTATATGTATGGAGGATGAAATTAGTGGACTAGAGTGTGAGATGGAGGAATTTGGACATAACATGTGAAATATGTGTTTTGTGATTTTATGAAATGGATATTAATTAAATGTGTTGGTCTTCTTTTGTGGGCAGAGTGGAGAGAAAGAGCCACTGGATCTTGGGCTTCCTATATCTAATCTAGATGGACTGAGGGTGGTTCTGGAATTAGGGGACCACGTTCAAGGAAAAGGCAAGATGCTCACACACATATAGGACAGACATCATTTCCACCATCCAATTTGATTATTTGATTTCAAAGAAAAGAAAATAAGTTGTAAATACTTTAAAAAAAAAGTTTGCTTGTGGAACAGAATGAGTTAACACTCTCCCTCTGTAAACAGACAAACAAAAGCTGGTCTCATCTAAAAGTCATGGCCCACCCCTGTCTACACGAAGCCAGTCTGCCACAGTAAGACCTCAATCTCCAGAACATTCACTTCAATCTCCTCCTCTCTTTCTTTCTTTGTGTTTTTTGGCCTGTGTGTGGGGAGTCTGTGCATGGCTGGCTCCCCTATTCTTTCCTTTGGTCTGAAGGCTATGTGTCTCTGTGCATTTCTGGGCATTTTGGATGATCTAACCCATCTTCTCGAATCACAGCAACCCATCTCTTACCACTTCCTTTCCTTCAACACACCACACCGTTGTGAGGGGATAGCAGCCTCTGTTCGCCGAGAGTTCCTTGGTTCAAGGGTTCCTCCCTTGTACAGACTCTCTAGTATTTATAGTTACTGATAGCTGTGTGATATGTTGAGAGAAGTGGTGGAAAGACGAGAGAAAGTGAAGCGTGGATGTTCACCGATGCTGGGTGTTGTGGTGGCATGCTGTGCTGGTGGTGGTTTTTTCTGCAGTGAGATGCTGTGCTGTATGGAGATTGACTTTAGTATGCTTGCACACGTAGAGTGAGTATGTACACTCCTTTTAGTGGTAGTTACTAGAGATCCACCCAGTGCCCCTACGATGCCCCTGTAGTCTTAGCCCTGTTCCCTAGAGAAAGCCTCGCAGAAGAGGCGGTTCTCATCCACGCACCCTAAATGTGCCCCATTCTCATTGTCGCTACCCAGGGGGAGGACAAAGCGGCAGGGAAGGCTTCGGCTGTGAAAACCAGAGTCCAAGTGGAAAAGCAAAAACAGAAAAAGCTTAATATAGATGAAGCTGAAGGTAAAAAACTATTCCCCTTTCACTTTCTTGAATAATCTCTTTTTCTTTGACCTAGTTAAGCGCAGATGTTGATCCTGACTACGTCTTATGCTAACAAAGTCTCTGTAGCAACACTGGCTGCTTTAGCTAATGCTAACACAAGCACACTTTGAACTGGCAGCTGCAGGTAATCTGTTGCCGAGGTCTTGCAAGAATGCTTTCTATCTAACGCTTGCTGTAATGTGTCTAAAGTTGGTCGCTTGTCAGATTTCAACAAATAAAATTGTTTAAAATTGTGTGTGTGTTGTCCGACCAGAATTCTTCGAGCTCATATCCAAAGCACAGAGCAACAGAGCTGACGACCAGCGGGGCTTGCTGAACAAATCCGACCTTGTCCTTCCTGACTTCTTGCGCCTTGACACGGAACCAGACGCCAACAATCTCAGCTCCACCCCCGTCTCCCACAAGAACCGGCCCAGATCCAAGGAGAATGGCTCCGCCCTCAGCGCCAGCCACCAATCGCAGAGCTTAGATTCAACAGTGGAGGGCAAAGTGCCCAGACGAGCCCTAATGCCTCCCAATAGCGCTCTCAGAAACGCCACAGACCGAAATCCACCACCATTCAGTTCCTCGCTATCGCCGATTCCGCACTCGCAAAAAGGGGGCTCGTCCGGAGGGGTCCGGGTGCTGGAGGAAGAGGAGAGTGGCACGGACCTGACATTTGTTGCAGAAGGGGACATCTCAAGCCCTAACAGCTCTCTCCTTCGCCAGTCCCCCTATCCTTTCCCTGCTTTCCCAGAACGGCAATACCTTCTAAGGGAGGGCACTTACCAGGAAAGCTGGGCTCGATCAGGTACCTCTCCTGTGTGAACAATCAACTCTTGCATGTGTTATCCTCACCTCTTTCTGGTCCCTCCTGAAGATGTGTGTGATTTCTAAGTGCCGTGGATTTGCTGTGCTTTTCATCGTGAGCCCTGTGCCAAACCCTGGCAAAACCACCTCCTTCCCATGTACATTTGACACCCTTTAAGCACTTTAACGAAGAATCGAAAAAGATACTTCTACCTACAATGTATTCAATGGTTTATTTTCCTCCCTGAAAGTATTTCAACTCAACCAGCCACACACAATCTTGACAATCATTAACTTCCATGGCTTTTTTTTTTCCTCTGAGGGAAACAATATAATTATTTTAGCCTGTCGGAGTTATTTGAGGTCAGTAGTGAACTGAAGCGATCTTGCTCGTCTTCTGCATATCTCTACCCTGTGGCTCATCACATGAAGGCCTTAACAGGAGCCATAACTGACGAAACTAAACATGTGATAATTCTTCTTTGACTCAAAATATAAACTACATACCGGACGTGGAGTGTTTGAGGTGTCAAGCACCCTCGTTTACGCATGAATATATTTATCTGTTGTTCAAATGACGTGAATGCACAAATGGATAAAAACAAAAAAGCACAATCAGTTTTAGGACGACAGAGGCCTCGCCTTACCTCTGTGGTGACCAGTAGCGTGCCTTCCATGAAACTGTCCATGAAATCTAAATATTGACAAAGAGTCTTCAGTAACTCCTCATGACCTCACAATTCTACATTTCAATCTTAAATGGAGACCTCAGAGCTTATTTTCGTTTTCTTTTGTTCCATCGTTTTCTTACAGAACTGCAATTCAACAATGTGTAGCTACGCAGGTCACTTCCTTTTTATCACCGTTACTTCCAAGTTTTTTTAAGCTATGGTATCATATGTTACGTATTTAATCGTGTAATATAATCCTAAGAAAGGATTAATTTATCCCAGATGAAATTTAAGTATATCTTCCTGAATGATAAAATTCTAAATGTGTACATAGTTTCTGTTACAGCTGTGTGATGTATTGCCGTGTTGAGTTGCCATCATTGTTGAATTGCCCTCCATTCTGTTCCTTCTGACACTGAAATCATTTTCAGTTTTCTGTAGCAGTCTTTTTTGTAGAAGACCAATATCTCTGCTCAGATTGATATTTCTGCAAACTTGTAAATAGAGTTAAATAAATGTTAGGGGTGAGATCTCTCTCCCTTCCTCTTGTTGTTTATTTCTTGTTCCGATCTCTTTCCAATAACTGTTTTTTTTACAATCTCTTAGGCCTGAAACATACTACAAGTACATAAACAAATGCTTTCATCTACACAAATTGTTGTATAATTCAAAAGCAGTGCAAGTGCATGTTACATTCTCAGACTTGCCACTGAATGCTTCAGGTCATAGCAGAGCATTCATTTGAAAGTAATCTTGCTGTGAAAGTTTGATCTCCATAATTGTGTTTAATGCCACAATTTTATTTACTGTACGAATGTATGTACAGTAATCAGAAGATTTTGATGACTCTGAATCTTTGATGGCTAAGCATTGATGTTTAAGTACTTCTGTAGAGTATGTTTAGGGTCTTCATGATGTCACATACACACTTCTTTGAGTAACAGACTGTACATAATGTACATAGTACATAATATGTTGTTCTGGCATATTTTGGTGGTGTTATATAAAATCAAACCTCAAGAACGCGGAGAACTGATTTGGGGAGGCTAAATCACCAGGACTTCATCACAAGTGTTCAAATAAGTAATACGTTTCTCATTCAAATAATTGCCTTGGTGAGCTTAAAGGAGAACTCCAACGCAAAATGAACCTTTGGTCTAATAACACATTGGTACCTACTAGTCAACTGTTCTCTGAGATTTGTTTTCATGATAATCGAATGTAAAGAGTTTTATCTCTAACGCTATGGGGGCATTTAATAAGTAAAAAGAAATCGCAAGTTAATACCTAACAAGGCTCAAAATAGCCCCACACTAACACAGTAACATGCAAAGCGAAGCATTGAGAACTGTGTAAGTGTACAGACTGTTTAATAAGAAGATACTATATAAAGACAGTTCACTTTGTGTATACAGACAGGAGCCATCTTTGGAAAACAGTCTCGACAAGTCGAACCACGAACGACTTGCTAAGTGAGCTGAACTGTATGAACGGCGTTCTTGGTTTGATTTGTCGACTGTTTTCCAAGATGGCTCCTGCCTGTATACGCGAAGTGGACTGTCTTTATAAAATATCTTATTAAACGGTCTGTATACTTACACAGTTCTCAATGCTTCGGTTTGCATGTTACTGTGTTGGTGTGGGGCTATTTTGAGCCTTGTTAGGTATTAACTTATTAAATGTCCCTAGCATTACACGATAAACTGTTTTTAGAGATAAAACTCTTTACATTCGATTCTCATGAAAACAAATCTCAGAGAACAGTTGACTAGGTACCAATGTGTTATTAGACCAAAGGTTCATTTTGCGCCGGAGTTCTCCTTTAAGACACTTCTTACAAAAGCAATTAAAAAATAGTTAATTTGTGTTTAATATTATATAAGTGTAAACAGAAACATATCCTTCAGAGTTCAAGGGAAGACAGAAGCCCAAATAATTCTCAGATAAGATAGTTTATCATTTCCTTTTCCTGTTGAATGAAGAATAGAACGATTAGGAGTTCAATGTAGACAAAGCTGGGGCGGCACATCTGATCACATGATTAACTCTGCTCTCAGAAGCGTTCTTTAATAACTCCTTCACATTCCCCTCACCCCACTTCCCCCACCCTCTGTTTTGTGCTGTTGGAGTGAAGCCGTTCTCAGTGCATTAGCTATGCACAGAGGCCCAGTTAAAGTGAATGGCTGGTTAGGCAGGCTTTGTGTTGTTTGGATGCCGGTTCTGGGCTTAGACAAAACCAGCCTCTGTTTCTCTTCACTGCTCCCTCTCTCATCCTCCACCAGAGGAAGTGTCCTAATTCTGCATTGTTTCCCTAGGTACTTTTTCACGCTCCAAAAAAAAAGGGAAACCCTCTATAGACAGAAATCATAATGCTGTCGTAATTTGACCATGAAGCCAAATTGTTGCGCGAATCATCCTCCTGGTGCCCTCTTGTTTTATATATTTTCTAATCTAATATGTTTAGACATTTTATCATGTGAGAACACCTATGTAGGCTACTAATGTCAGCAAGGTCTGTTTGCTTTGTGGTTTGCTAGATTTCAATTTTCAACTCTGGATTTGAATAACGTGTTGTGATCAAGAGAAGAAATAGACATGTTCTGAGTGATGTAACACTTTTATTGACGATGTATTCACTGGTCCTGATGACTCATGTTTGGCCAGACAGCCCGAAAATAATAGGAACTACTTATAGACCAATAAAACATGAGTTTCATGATGAATGTGACAAATAATAAGGTGTTTAAAGCTATGAGTAAGAAATTTATTGTAAGAAATGTCTTCAGATTTATAAAGCCACAATATATTCCATCATGCTTCCAATATCCCAACGTTTTGAAATGAGGTCATAAGTGGAGTTTTTCGTAGGATAGTTTTAATGTTAAAAATATAACTATTATAATGTATCATTTGAACAGATTCAAAAAATTTTGCTCAAACACAATGAGGGGTTTAAAATAGATTAGCAATTTCAGCAATATTTTATGAACCTATATAATATAAAGTGAACACAAATTCCAGCAGGGGAGAGGGAGCAATCAAACTCTGATTCAGACCAGACAATCAAAGCAAGTGTGAAAGCACATTAAGTGAACCCAACCTGCCAAGTGCGAACGCAACTTAAAACAAAGATGTAGCATTTGGCTGCACTACAACAAATTACACTTTTTACTGGAAAAGCTACACTATTTCTAATAGGCTAGCTGAACTACTGTCATGTTTCACGTGCCTATTTGGGCGGGGTCTGAGCCGGTCGGCCATGATGGTAGGTGACGCTATCGGTTACCAGGGTTTTTATCGGTTTTTAACGCAGCAGTTACTTCCAGGCATGGTAAAACAGTGCGGTATTGCGAGAAACTCCTCTACTACCGAGCTAAAAACACACGTAATCAATACTGTTTTGTCGTGGGAATCCTACCAACATGGCGGAAAGGGCAGGGGCACTGTAAAATGACGTCAACTCTTTTATTGACGATGTATTCACTGGTCCTGATGACTCATGTTTGGCCAGACAGCCCGAAAATAATAGGAACTACTTATAGACCAATAAAACATGAGTTTCATGATGAATGTGACAAATAATAAGGTGTTTAAAGCTATGAGTAAGAAATTTATTGTAAGAAATGTCTTCAGATTTATAAAGCCACAATATATTCCATCATGCTTCCAATATCCCAACGTTTTGAAATGAGGTCATAAGTGGAGTTTTTCGTATAGGATAGTTTTAATGTTAAAAATATAACTATTATAATGTATCATTTGAACAGATTTAAGAAATCAAAAAATTTTGCTCAAACACAATGAGGGGTTTAAAATAGATTAGCAATTTCAGCAATATTTTATGAACCTATATAATATAAAGTGAACACAAATTCCAGCAGGGGAGAGGGAGCAATCAAACTCTGATTCAGACCAGACAAAAGACCGAGCTAAAAACACACGTAATCAATACTGTTTTGTCGTGGGAATCCTACCAACATGGCGGAAAGGGCAGGGGCACTGTAAAATGACGTCAACTCCTTATTCTCAATACTAGTAGCTTATCGATACTTTTAGTAATCTAATATTCTAAGCAAACACCTATTTAAATGCAGTCAGATGTTTTGGGATATTAGGAAGATTGACAACACTTCGAAATTAAATTATATTTAGTATGTTTGTATAGTTACGTAGTAGTAGCTACAATTTTTGTTTTGTTTTAAATAAATTAAACTGACTATTTGCTACCATCTTTGCAACTTGGTGGAATTGATATTTAAAAACAAAACTGCCTGAACGTGGTAATTTTACTTCAATTTTGACTGTAAAGTAACAGCTATTTTTGTTAGCCAAGAATAGCATCTGGATACTAATCTCTTCTCTATTCACAGCATGTGAAGGACCCAATAAATCCACAGGCCATGTTCAAGTGTTTGTGTTTTAAACAAGTTTTAAACATCTGCTTGAACTTCAATAACAGGAAGACTGTTTTTTTACTCCCTCAAATAGTCACTGCTATTGATATTGTTTCCCAGTTGTATACACCATTACAGCGTTCTTTCAAACTCGTGGGGATGAGCAGAAGTTTTACAATGTTTGTCAAGCAAGTCTTAGGGGGGTTGTAAATGGCACAAATATGGCCAAGACAGAAGTTATTGGCAATTCAGCACTTGCATCAATACTGAGGGCAACTTGGTTCATCATCATGAGTGAGATCCTGAAAAGCGATGGTGCTCCATCTAGTGGCCGAGGCAGATAAATTATTATTGAATTACCGCCTGTAAAAAGCATGACAGTAATGTGCTAATAATGTTACAGTTTAGGTTTAGTTAGTTTGAAGATAAGTACAATTGATTTATCATTAGTGTTATTGTAATATGCAGAGATTTTTTCACTTCCTTGAAGATATTAATGCTTGAAAGGAAGACTAATAATGACCAACACACAACACAGGGTTTGCAAATAGAAATAGTATAGTGCCACAAGGGGGCAGTGTGTAACTCTAATCACTCAACAATAATAAAAAAACGGCTCAAATTCAGTAAGTTGCCTACAGTGATGTGCACAACCAAAGTTCGGTCTTAATCAGCCACAGCTTTTCATTTAACGCAAATTTGTAACAATTAGCAGTGTGTGAAGCCTATTGACAATGACAGCCTTTCTAATTTACTTTATCTTCTTTTATCGATATGAATGTCATTCACAATCTGGTGAGAGACCGAGACTAATGAGAATCGATGTACACACTTGTGGGGGTAGTTTTGAGCATGTTTAATGAGTTTGCATTTGGTCTGAATGAGTCGTCTTAGGGAACATTAACAGCTTTAGCTATATCAAGCTAACAAGTCATGGCTCATCATTTCATCATGTGCTGCACTTTCTTTATAGTCCATCAATTGCATGTCGCTAAGCAACCTGGTGAGCGTGTTTGTAGCCTTTCTGTTCTGCTGAACAAAAAAGCTTGCTGGCTGGCTTTTTTATGACGTGTTAACGCGCAGAAGAGCAGAAGCCAAAATCTCAGTCTTGAATCAGTTTTAATTGGTCAAACATAAAAGATAACTATACCTTTACATCAACAAAACGAATAATGAAAAATGAAGGTTGTCCCAATATGCCTCATTATAGGACCAGCAGCATTGACCTCTGCAAAACACAGCACTTTAGATCCATACCAAGCCTGCTTTTCTTTTCTGAATTCTCAGTAGCATGTAAGTAGCCTATTACATGTAAGCCTATACTGTCCAAAAATATTTTATTCGAAAAAATTAATACTTTTCTTTTAATGTGCAAGGATGCATTCAATTGATCAGACATTTAGACTTTTAAAATGTTACAAAATATTTCTATTTGAAATAAATGTTGTTCTTTTGAACTTGCTATTCATCAAAGAATCTTGAAAAACATGTCGCACTGTTTCCACAAAAATAATAAGCAGCACTACTGTTTTCAATAGCCTACGTAATGATAATAGGAAATGTTTCTTGAGCACCAAATCACCATATTAGAAGGATTCCTGAAGTATTGTGAGCAGTGTTGGGTGTAACTAATTACTAAGTAATTAGTTAGCTACTGTAATTTAATTACTTTTCCCTTGAAAATGTAAAGTAAGGGATTACTCTTCATTTAGGCCTATCTGTAATTTAATTACAGTTACTTCTGATGTAATTGAGGTAAATACTGTGTATAGATCAATCCGATCTCACAGCGATTCGTATACATTTTATGATGCGTCTAAATCGTAAGACCACACTCGTACTAATTTGTATGAATTATTGTAAAATATATATGAAAAAAGTGTGAAATGTCATGAGATCAGACAAAAAACAATAGTGGGTTTAACATCAAAATGTATTGTCTGATGTTAAAAAGTATGTTTTTATAATGTAACCTTCTCCACCTTGGTCAGTTTAAGGATAATGCAATTTTATAGTTTTTATTTGAAAGAATTAAAAAAAGATTCATATCTAGCTGGTTGAGATTGATATGGGATTTTGAAAGTAATTAGTACTTTTTTTAGAGTAACTTACCCAACACTGATTGTGAGACACTGAAAATTTGAGAAATTGCTGTGGAGAATTCAGTTTTGCTACCACACCAATGAATTACATTTTAAAATATATTTAAAAAAAAAGAAGAAAACCACAATATCACAATATTACAATATTTTTGATCAAATAAACCCTTCTTTGGTGAGCATAAGAGATTTATTTCTTTGAAAAAAGTCTTACAGACCCTAAACTTTTGAACAATAGTTTAAGTCAGATGTGAAATTTGGGTAACACTTTAGTTTAGGGTCCAATTCGATTACCACGTTGTTTATTATCATGCATATTAGAACACTGGCTGTTAATTATAAAGCACTAATGCCGCATTCTGCATGACCATATCCTGCATTCTACCTAGATTAAGTCCAAAAAAATGTCTCAGCAAATTTAAAATAGTGTTATATATTCGTATAATGTAACATGTGTAGCCATATTTACCATAAAGTGGCTCCTGCACTACTTTCCAATTTTTGTGTGTGGGACAGGACAAAATGTAAGTTAGGCTATTCAACAAAACAACTTCCCATCTGCCTTGGCCTTCGAATGTAATTTCAAAAGATAGGCTATATTGATAATTGCCATGTATGGTCACAAGACATGCAAGAGCCAATGGCTATTTTTTGACATCAGTGTTGTCAGATCTGTCGCGTCAGATTTAAAATTCGGCATGAAGTGGACGTTGCGATAGTGTTTTCATATTGACGTAGGCCTATATCCGAGTGAAAAGGCTTCTCGAACAAGAAATAATGTAGCATTTAATGAATAAATAAAAATTAATTAAAAAAAAACAATAAGTAATGTATTGGGCTGGACTTGATTTAGTCCATGCATGGGGAATTGATTAGATTGCTAGATTTGTGGTTTGCAATTGCTGTGATCTCGTGAGTGACAGGTTGTCCTGCCCTCATCATCAGGGAAGAGAAGAAGATACTTTGTTTAAAGATTACAAGGGCACCTGGATTAAAATAAATAATGATATGCATGGATAAATCATTTATAATAAATACGAAAATATTACATAAATAATAAGATTGGTGCATTTTGATTTCATGGTGACTTTATGCCAAGTCCTATAGAAAAGCCTTTTTATTATACATTTTTATGCTCTTAAGTTTGTTATTTATTACTATTATAAAAAAAAATAATCAATTAACTATCTTAATATTTGCTCCTCTCCCTTTTTAATTATCATTCCTTAGTGAAAAACGACAGACGTCAGAGAGAAAGGACCAGTGTTTCCAAATATTCCCACAGGAGGGCACCCTCCGCCCCACCTCCTGCTCCTCCACCTCCACCTCCACCACCCCGGGTCAGAGGGGGAGGCAAACGGGCTCCTCTCCACGTGAGAGGTGCTCTTGACGTGGATGGGATCAGGTGCGATGACTTTGGTGGTCAGAATGGAAGCTTGGAGAGAGTGGTTGACGATCTGAAAACCCACAAAGGAAGAACGAGAAGAGGAATTTACCAGACCTCGGGTCAAGGCGAAATGTTGCCTGTGAAAAAGCGTATTGATCCATCCACAAAAACAGCAACTAAACCTTCAATGAAAACTTCAAGAAAGAAGAATAACCACAGCAAGAACAATGCCACTTTTGTCTGATATCACAATAAATAGCATGGTAACAATTGATAGTCTATTGCTAACAATAAGCCCTTGATAGCTTTCCCAAAACAGCAGGCAACATTTTACAATAAGGTCCCATTAGTTAGGCTAACATTTGTAAATGTATTAGCTAACATTAACTAACAATGAACAATATATTTTTGTTATAGTTTTTAGTAATGTTTGTTGAAGTTAGTTCATAAAAAAATCCTTTTCATTTTTAGTTCATATCAGGCCCATTAAATAACATTAACAGATATATAGACATTGATTTGAAAAATTATAATGTATTAGAAAATGTTGAAATTAACCAAAAAAAAAATCTAATTAATAACTGCTTTAGAAGTATTTTCAATTTTGTTTAACTAATTTAGTTTAGTTAACGTATGTTAACAAATGGAACCCAATGGGTACCACTTTACAATAAGGCATTAGTTAACATAATAAATGCATTAACAATGAACAATTTGTTACACCATTTTTTATTAATCTTTGTTAGCATTAGCTGTTAATAATACAACTGTTCATTATTAGTTCTTGTTAGCTCAGGTCCATTAAATAATGTGACAGGCACAACTTTTGATTTTAATAGTGCAAATTAGCATCAGCTAAGATTCAGCTTTTATGATTTTAAATTGTTAGTTCATGTTAATGTAATCAACTAATTGTTAACAAATGGAACCTTATTGTAAAGTGTTGCCCAGAAAACGTCTTGGTTACGTATGGTAACCCTTGTTCCCTGATTAGGGAATGGAGACGTGAGTCAGAAGTGATTCTGACGAATGGAGATCACTTGCGAGATTACTACTTTGAGTGAAATAAAAGGAGTCCAATACACATTGGCATGTGTTAATTGCACCAGCTGCTGTGCATCGCGGCACGAGCATATAACAAGTAGCAGGTGCGTTCGCATCTTTGTTTTTCCCCTGAGGAGCCGGACCTGTGACTAGGCCGTACAGCGGAAGCTCAGCAACTGTGGCGAGGGTATTCATGTCTCCGTTACCTACTCAGGGAACGAGGGTTACCATACGTAACCGAGACCTTACCCCTTTTGTCAGATCACTACAATGTGAGTCAGAAGTGATTCTGACGGATATCTACCAAAACACCAAGGCCTACTGCAAGGAGTGTTGGGCAGAAGTAGGAGCTCTAAGCAGAGGTCAGTCAAAGGTCATTCCCTGCTTTTTCGCAAGACCCACTCAGTGTGACTTATTGGATAACACTGGGAAAGCGTGCCCTTGGGGAAGAGAATCCTGCGGGAGCCACATCCTACCCCCAAGTGAGGCACTGTGACGGATAAACATATGGACTAGCCAAGCAGGTTAGTAGAACATATGGCAGTCTCTGGGGTGGTTCCAGCCTAATTATTGGGGGAAAAATAACAACAGCAGAGATGACAGAGCAGGCTCTGTCAAGGGAAAGACACAGGCTCATCCGCAGAGGAGCTAATCATGGAGGAATGCACATATGGGTTCGCCGCAGGGACCACTACATATGGACACCCAGCCAAACACATGTTCCACAAGCAAACGAGTGTAGGTCTGGCATCAGACACTTCGCAACGTCTGACTGTCGGAGGGGTAATGGAGGAACTCAGATGGTTAGCTATTTCTGGGAAACACTACTGAAGGAAAAAGACACAAATTTTACGACCCATGGGGGCAGGAGTGGCGTTGCAAGCCGACACTAAGAACAGGTCCCTCGAACACCTGCCCGTAGAAACGAAGGGTCCGACCAGGGGCTGCGGGGTGACATGCACCCGGTACGTGCCTCTCTGCCACGCCCATCTCGGGACACAGCCGTAAAGCCAGTGCTGAAGCGGTCTCATATGAAGCAACCCGAGCGGCGTTACTGCGGCTGCTAATGCCATATGCCCCAGGAGCCTCTGAAAAAGTTTCAGTGGGACCGCTGTTCTGCTCTTGATTGTACTCAAGCAGTTCAACACTGATTGGACGTGCTCCTCTGTCACTCAAATCCATACAGAGATAACAGATCCTCTGCACAGGGGAGGGTTTGCTCTTGTCCCAGTTGACCTGAAGGCCCAACAGGCTGAGGTGATGGATCACCATGTCCCTGTGGGACAGGGATAGCCCGAAGGGCAGGACTTTGTACTATAGAACGGTCTGTGTTAAGGAAGAATCGAGACATGAAAGTACGCGTCCTTCAGATCGATTGCTGCAATCCAATCATCTTGAACGGGAACTTGTGCATGGCCCGATTCGAGGTTTGCATGTCCAAGATCGGCCGCAACCCACAGTCACAGGGTACAATGAAGTAGGAGCTGTAGAACCCTGTCCTCACCAGCTCGATCGCGTCCTTCGCCAGTAGGACATCGATCTCTGCCTGCAAGACAGGATCATCGCAACTCCGCACAGAGGTGAAGTGGATACCCCTGAACTTGGGAGGGCGCCTGGCGAACAGAATCGCATAGACGGATGAGCAAGCGAGATGGGCTGGGAAGTGCTAACCAGGCTCCCAGACACCGTACAAGCAGGACAAACGGGATCACAGACGTACTCGGGGTGAGGCAGCGAGTTGGAACATAGGGATTCGTCTCAGAGGCACTGAGGCAGCCCGAAGTGGAATCTGCGTGTGTTGTACCACACTTACCTGGTTCCAGTGTGTGGCAGAGTGTGCGTGGGAAGCCTTGATGGTGTCCCCGAACTGCACACTGCTGGCCGCTGGCGATGAAAAAGGGGGAAAGGAGTGGTAAGGCACGGAAGTGTCGCTCACTGCAATCCATGCCCTCTTGTGACCCAGAGATGGAAGAATTTGCTCTTTTATTGAAAATGTGGGTACCGCTGGACTCTGGGGAGGAAGCGGCGTAACAGAAACAAAAGATTCTCCACCCGGTCCTACTCCAGGGGAGGGAGAGGTCTGGACACTCTCTCCCGAAGAGCAGCTTACTCCATCGCTGGGTTGCCTGTCTCAGGGCCACTTGCCCTTGTGCTTGCCGCCTGATTTAGCGGGGGCCTGGATGGGCTGGGCGACCGGCCACCTGCTGCCTGGGTGGAGGCTGCTACTTAGGCTGAGCAGGGGCGGAGGCGGACGCAGGGGGGCACCCTCAACTGTGAGCAGACAGAGGCGAGCCAGCGACTGGTGGAGACAGCAGCTGGTCGTCAGGGCTGCATGCTTAATCACCTCCGCCTGCTTCTGTGCCACGGAAAACTGCTGGGCGAGGTTTTCCACAGCGTCGCCAAAGAGGCCGGCCTGGCAGACAGGGGTGTTGAGGAACCGCACTAACGTGAACATCGCCCGTCCCAAAGCGTGCAGTCACTTCGTCGCCCAGTGGGCAAGGTCTGTTGCTGCACACAGTTCCTGCATAACCCCTGGGTTGGAACTATCCTCATGCAATTCCTTAAGCTCCTTGGCCTGGTAGATCTGCAGGAGCGCCATGGCATGCAGGGCAGAAGATGCTTCTCCACAGGCTGAGTAAGCCTTGTCCGCGAGAGCGGACGAGAATTTACATGCCCAGGAGAGGCACAGATTTCCCTGCCAGGACATGTACGTGTGCTATCTGTGAAGGCTATTAACCGAAGTCGCTGTTCATGCCGTCACACCAACACCACACACAGAGGCTTCCTCGCAGAGACTCGATAAACACGGTGTATAAACCTTGCAGGAGACAGGAACAACCTTCACCGTCTGGCTCTGAAGCGAAAGGAAAAGATGCGAACGCACCTGGTGCTTGTTATATGCTCACGCCGTGATGCACAGCAGCTGGTCACAGCAATTATTGCATGCCAATGTGCATCGGCTCGTTTTATTTCACTCAAAATAGAGAAGGCTCTCGCAAGCGATCCCGATTCATCAGAATCCCTTCTGACTCACGTTGTAGTGATCTGACGAAGGGCAACAGATGATTCTCAAGCTTGTGCTGGTTTACATTCAGTTTGAGATAATATTGCAAAAGTTTTAAATAACAACTTCTAAAATGGAGCTTGTAGGGGATTTTCCAGTTAGTTTTTGCTCTCACTGCTGCTCTAATCCACAACATAACCATATAAATGTCACCTGTGAGGAGCTGTAGAGAACAATGAGCTGGACTAACGGATTTCTATGGGATCCATCTATTTTACTTATGTCAGGTCTAATGTGGCAGCACTTAATACATGTAGTTACACCCAAAAATCAGGTCTCATACTTTAATTGTTCTTATGTGTTTATTGCTTGATGTCACCTGCACGTTCTACTGGAGTCTTTTGTCTCAATGGATAAGGTTAAGTTGTCTTTTATCTCTAAAGTTTACTTATGGAATTTTAATGGTTTAATGCTGAACATGGCTTAATATTCACCACTAATGTTCACCTCATTGACCTGAGGATGTGAATGCACTGCTTTCTGCCAAGACGTATTTCAGGGATAATTGCATGGAGGAAGGAGAGACTGAAAAGGAAAGACAGATCAATACAAAATGCTGCAGGCATTTTAAGGACATAAAGTGTTTTCATTTGCTAAACCACAAGATAATGCATTTCTGTACTCTGACAAAGCAACTGTCTTCAATAAATATGAATACATTTTTGGTCCAAAATTGTCTAATGCGATTTTCTCCATCTGAGGCCAATTTTCCACTTAATTTTTTCATGTCTCCATGTCGTGTTTTGGAGTGCCAAATTCGTATATAGTAAAATTATTCTGGGCTCTGTGGGCGTGAGAGACACATGAGTTATAGCGCTTGTGTGTAGGGGTGAACACTGGGGCGTGGGGACATTCTCTACACTTGAAACACCAACGCTGCAATTGCCGCAGAGCAGCTAATGAGCGTGCTAGACAGCCTGCCCTAGGTCTGCTGCTCCACTGCATTAACAAAGAATGCAAAATTAAGGATAATTTTTGGCTTCAATATCTCGAGAAAAGATGACTTTACCCGTAGCATAAGCTAAACTTACGCAATACAAGATAACCTCTCGTAAGAGAACCCAAGTTTCCCCAGGGGTGCCAAATGCAATGTAATTGCAACACACTCTCATGGTATTTTTCTTAAAACTATTTTATCTTTTGTCAAATTGGTGGCTAGATTCAGTAGTGTGCATTTAATGAAAAATTTAAACGGTAAAATTTAAAAATAAAAATGTACTATAGGCTACCTTGACGACATACCTTGAGTTATGAATGGAAGTGAAGCAATGCAACTGATGCCATAAGTCACATGACAATTATAAAATGGCAAAAGTAGACTGGATTTCATTCTACACACATTCATACTATTATTGAACATTCTTTTTAACAGTTACAAAGAAATTACTTATTCAACCTGCAACTTTGAAAGCAGCCAGTCATTTTTTATTACCTAAATGAATGTGAATGTTTTATTTGAACTAATCGGTTGTGTGAATGGTATGACATCTAACTAATACAGAAATCACGTCACCACATGCTGGAGTATCATGTAACCTGCAGAAAAAATGTTGCATGAGTGTAAATTGACATTTACTTATTAAATGGTGAAAAATGTTTGTTCATTGCTAATGCATTTACTAATATGAATGAAGAATGGAACATTATTGTAAAGAGCTACCCATATACAAAATGGATTTAGCGGTGTTGTTCAGCACAATTTATTAGGGTGTAAAATGCTGGCATCTGTGTGTTCAACTGCTGCTTCACGCTCCACAAAAGACAATAAGACTTCCTCAACCACTAGTTTTCTCAGCTCCTTACACCCGGACTGTAGACATTTTACACCTTCACTCCGTCTAATATATGCTATTTGTCCTCTAGAGTGCATTCTAAATGCTTCAGCTTGACTTGACTTTAACCTCTGGAATTATCTCATGTTACGCCTCTGCTGCCTGCCAATAGGACGCCATTTCTGACTTTTACACTACTGCCAATGGCCTGACGCCCACTATCTTCAATCCTTCATCTAAACTTCACCCCAGCCCAGCCATTACTGTCAGGGCGTTCTGTTCGCCTAACTCCCTCAAATCTCCATATAAAAGGTTACTGCTTGTCTTATAGGTCCAGACATTTCTCCATTTCTTGATCTCTCCACTTGTGGAACAAACTCCCAAAAGCTGTCAAAACAGCTGATTTTTCGATAAAAAGCCACATCTTTGGAATAAAGGAACACATAGAGTTATCCACTCCTACACTCACCTTACACAAATCAAAAAATATTGAATTAAAGTGAGCTTAAAAGCTTCTAGCATTTTTCTAGTTTAACACTTAAATACACACAAATGTAACATGATGATCCATGTTACCCAGGTCCAGAGCATCTGTTGCTTCAAAGAAGCAGGAACATCTGACATTTATACACTAATTACAAATTGATCTGGGCCCTAAAATACTGCACACGCACACCAAAGAAAGGCCTTTTGTGTCTTTGCAGGGATATTATATTGATGTCTAAATTGTGCCTTTAGGACTTATTTGATATTTAAAATGCTGCTACCCCAACTCACTTCAGTGTTAACTATTCCTCAGTTACTCTGGCCCTTGCAAGAGTGCTACAACCCATAAAGGGTTCCCATTTATCCTGCAGTTTCATTTAGCCTGTATGTGGTTAAACATTTTTACTTTTATAATTGCAGATTATTATTAACTAATAATGAGAAGTTCACACAATGCCATGTTTGTTTACATGTCTCCTAAACCACATGCTTGACATGTCTGAGACTTGCAAGAATGCTTGCATCTTTTGGCCAGGTGTTGTAAATTAAATTGGCACCTTGACCCAATGAACAACTGTAAAAACCTTTTCCTTTCTAGTGTAGGTCTCTGTTTAGAGGGTGGGTCAATGCATGTCAGAGTTATGTGGGTGAGAGAGTTTGTGCGTGTTGTAGACAGTTCTGGAGGTTATTTTGAAAGTGACCCCCTCACTCACTGCCGCGGAACGCACACAGCTGTCGGGAACCATGACACAAGATGACGGATACGGTTGTCGTAGAGGGACAAGTCAGACTCCGAGAGGGGAAAAAGGTGGTTAAAAGCAACGCAAACTACGTTTACGGTATCGTTTATTATTGTTGGAAAACTTAAACTTTGTTTGTTTGTCGTAACGAACACTACGTTGTTTGTTGTTTTGTTTCCCTGCGTTTACAGTGGAAAAACAGATGGGTGATTCTTCGGAAACCTTCACCGGTAGCAGGTAAATCCTACTTGGACTTTTTAAGCTGCTGTTGAGATTAGCTATTAAAATGCATTAAATTGCTGTTTTGTTTCATAAACGTACTTTCTATGTAGCAAAAGCCTGACATAGCGCTGTCACGGTTGTTTTTTTTTTCTCGTGACGGTATGTATGTGAGGTATTGCCACGGTCGTTATGCGTGATATCGGAATGACTCTCGATGCACGTGTCACAATGTCGCAGTTAATTCACTCTGGCTCAAGCGGTTTTTGGAACAACAGCTACAACATGTAGGCTACTTTAAAACAGCAATGTCGTACAAAAAATCGTGTTTGTAGTCGAGACAGGGGCTACGTCACAAGATCTATCACTAACGTTTGACTTTACGTTAACATTAGGTAATAGCCTACTACAAGACTGCTACTATTAGGCTAATGTTAATTTGTGCATGTATTAACATTATTAAAATCAAAAGTTGTGTTTGTTAACATTAGTTTAATGGACTGTGAACTAGAAACATGAAAAAAACAATACAATGAACGTCTGTATTTTATCATGTTCATATTTCAATAGGCCTATATTAATTAAAGTTAACTAATGAAACCTTATTGTTGCCTAAAGTGTTTTCAAATTTCCATTGACAAACGCCTAGGGTAGGCTACAAACATCTCTAGGAGTGGTTTTGTGTTTGATTGAAATTTCTTGTTAAAAAACCTTGTAAATTAGAATTTTGTGAATTCTGTACTGCAAACTAAAATCTAAACTCCAACCTACCACTACCATCATATTTTTTGCAATAGTATGTTGACCTGTGTTTCAAATGTTAGAAATATTAATGCCTACGTTTTATGGGCAAAGCAGAATCTTGAGTGTATACCATATAGGCCTAAATATACTTACATTTTTCACTTTAATTTTTGCTGTTTTATAATTTTTACTTTTTATAATTGGCTATAATTTGTTGTTTAGTTCATTTTGTTATAGTGGTAGTTGAGATCATAATATTTTATTTTTTTTACTTTTAACTTGTTTATATAACTTTTTTATTGGCTGATAATGGTAGAAATGTTCAAAAGTGTATGCAGACATAAAAAAATGAACCTTCTCTGATAAATATTCTCTGTCTGATGTTAAAAAATGACTAAAAAACAATGACCCCCGTCTCTCTTATGATTAGCATCAGCATTCACATTGCAAGCCAAACACTTGCATAACTTCTTTAGGTAAACTTTGCTAGCGCATAGGTCATTTTTGGATCCCTGTTGTCTGAAGTTGTCATTGTTTAATAGGTTAGTCTCCAGTTGCTTTCACGGATCACTGTCTTTTGATGTGTGTTATGACAGCTGCTCGACTCCTCACATAGTGTTTCAGAAGTCTGGTGATGAAGTGGTTTGTTCTTTTGTACAGAAGTATAAAAACAAAACATTACTGCATTCAAAACAACAAGTGCAGTCATCCCAGAGACTATGGCTTGATGTTGTCACACACAACACTAGTCTATGGAAAGACAGTTTATATTTCATGGCCCAGTATCTGTGCCCCATGCATGCATTACTTTGTCAGTTGTAATTCCTGATGATGTAATTCCTGATGATGATGATGCAAATTATAATATCAACTCATGGAATTGTTATGCAACACAGTGTAGATATGAAAGCAACCTGTACCTGTAAAGATTTTATTTTACTTGAATGTTACATTTATGGTAATAGTGCTCATACAATTGTTCTGAGTGATTTCATGCGCAGTGGTGTTTATATGGAACTCCAAGTTACCAAAAAAAAAAAACCCATAATATTATCATTGTGATGTTTGGCAGTTTTTGTAAGTGTAAGATGCATTTCTGTTCTGATGTTTTATCAATTTGTTATCCTGACTGTGTTAGACTGCCTGTCCTTGCTGGTGTATAAGGAGCGTGGAGAGAAGAGTAAAGGACAGCGGGAGAGGAATCAGGCCACGCTGAGGGATATCTGTGGACTGGAGGCTCTTCAGGGGTTTGATGGAGTGAATTATGCACTCAGTCTGCTCTGCCTGAGCCAGTCTGTCATGCTGGGCTTCGACAACAGAGTGACTCTTCTGGCCTGGGATGCTCGTATCCGCTACAGCCTTGGAGAGGGTGAGTGAATAGCATGTGTCAGATCAAAAAGAGGATTTATTAAAAATCTGTCATTATTTACAGTACTCTCCCTCATGTCGTTCCAAACTCGCATGCTGTTATTTGTATGTGGATCACACAGATTTTTTTTTTGTTGGTAAAAATCATTCAGCAGCCACACAATGACAGTTCAATGCTGTGTTTTTATTTTAGCATTTTTTTTTTAGTTCACAGCCATATAATGGCATTTCAAAGTAACTGAGGGCTGTTCTCATACTGTTATCATGCATCATAACAGTAGTCTATATGACTTGTTCACTATATATCTATATATATATATATATATATATATTGGAGTCAATTGTTTTATTTGTGATAATTCAATGAAACCTGCCAAATTGTGTGTAATTTTGTTTATTATTTGTTTATTATAATTGTGTGTAATACATATATATATATACATACACACACACACATATTTATATATATATATATATATATATATAGAGCAACTTTTTCAAAAATCCTCCAATTTGATGTCGAGAACTTTAATGACATTTAAAATTAATTTCACACATATATACAGTATACAGTGTACAGTATATATATATATATATATGTATGTATGTATGTATGTATGTATATATATTAGTTTTATTATGTAAATCCTTAGTCTTTACTTCTTACTTTTTAATTTATGAAATATTTTGGGGTTTTTTTTCTATCAAACATAGCTAAAGTTTGATCTCCCTCAGGGCACTATATGAGTCAAGACGACTACTGGGTCTGTTAATCCCAGACACCCTCGAAAAACACGTACAGACACACACCTACACCCTGGATCTATTGATTTCACACGTACACATACACTCTCAAGTCAGAGTGGTGTGGCCTGCCCTTTGAGAAAGCAGCCAAGTTATAATTGGGACCCCTGTGATGTATGATACGCCGAAAGATCTAAAGTTTTTCTTGAATACATTTTTGACAGAGTAACACTTACCAAAAAAAACATATAGTCTTTTATCTTAGACTTAGTTCAGATGACTTCAAGTTATTTCAAATCAAAGTTTTAATTTCCACATTCAGCTAAAGTGTTGAATGGTTAAGCTCTTGTTTGGTAGCTGTTTCTTAATCCATGTGTCATCTCCACTGTGATACCTCCTTAATTTTCAGGTCTCCTGTTTGTTTGGTATTTGTCTTTAAGGCAGTCAGAAGGATGATAGATTGAGTCTGGTGTAGTGGGGTGCTGATGATGTGTCATTCTGCTCTGTTGCTCTTATCAGTTTCCTTCTAAACTGCTTTAGCACACTGTGCAGTAGCACGTTCCCTCAGTTTGAATCATGACTGATTTTTTAGTGACTTCAGACTGCCTTGCTTTGCTGACCATAGATTGAGATCTAAGAGTGTGTGTTGTATGGATAAATCTTATAATATAAAATATATATGATTGATAAATATTTTGTGTGTGTTAGGCTATATGTGACAAGTTGTCACATATAGCCTAACACACAACGGTGCACAATGGAATAGTAATTATGAAGTAAAAAGCATGAATCTCATTGCTTATGCAACACACACACACACACACACACTGCCGCGAGCAAACTGTATCATTATGCATTATGCCCTCTTGGAATTTGATATGATAAATGTTATGATAAATTGAGTTTTTTTTTTTTTTTTTTGAGTTATTTGGAGTCTATGATAATGCCTGTATTGCCCAATTAGATATATTGATCTTGAAATAAATTTGCTCCAAATTTGTCTGTGCCTAAAACAAGACTAATAAAAATGCAGCTGCAAATAAATATCCACTAATTATGATCAATTTGGGGTTCCTTCCCGTAGCCATGGACTGGTGGAAATATCAGGGAATTTTAAAATGATGTTTGCCATGCCTGAAAATGTGTTGGAAATTTAGTAAATATCTCATGACCTTTATGACCAAATATATTATAAATAAGACATCACTCTTGTGTAAAGTAAACATGCCATAGTATGGCTCGATATGTTTGCGAATTGATCTGTTCAGTCATTAAAAGAATTAATCTTAATGATTGATTGGCAGATTGAATCTGATTCAGTAATATTCTAAAAAAACATTATTCACAAGTGTTCACATAAAACTAGAAATATTATGGAAATTGGATGGTCAAAGGAACCCTGTTCACTACTCACGCTTACTTCATTACTCAGTTTTCTGTTTAAATGATGGTTGATGTCTCTGATGGTTGACAATTTGATATGAATCTGTTAACTTTTGGTAGAAAGATAATTTGATGGGCAGAATATCGGTTTATGAGTCAAAATACAGTATGCTCCTTTAAAAAAAATGTTCAAGTAGTATGTTAATTCAAAATAAGGTTACACTTTATTTTAATCTGATGTATTTACATTGTGCTTAAATGGAAGCTTGTTTCCGCCACTGAATAAAAAAATTAAATAATTGCGACTTTATCTCATAATTGCGAGATATGAAGTCAGAATTGTGAGACAAAGTCGCAATTGCGAGATATAAAGTTGCAATTCTGAGAAATAGTCTTTGTAAATAGACTTTTTATTTGACAATTCTGACTTTTTTTCTCACAATTGCGAGTTTACATCTCGCAATTCTGACTTTATAACACATAATTGCGAGTTTATATCTGGAAATTCTGGCATCTTTTCCCAGAATAGTTTCCCCCCTCAGAATAGTTTATATCTCACAATTCTGACTTTACGACACGCAATTGCGACTTAATATCTCGCAATTCTGACTTTATATCTCGCAATTCTGACTTAATATCTCACAATTCTGACTTAATATCTCGCAATTCTGACTTTATATCACGCAACTCTGACTTTATATCTCGCAATTCTGACTTTATATCTCCCAGTTCTGACTTTATATCTCGCAATTCTGACTTAATATCTTGCAATTCTCAGAACTCAGAATTGCAAGATGTAAACTCGCAATTGTGAGAAAAAAAGTCAGAATTGGGAGAGAAAAAGTCACAAATACTTTTTTTATTGTTCATTAAGTGGTGGAAACAAGCTTCCATAGCTTATCCACAAGTATGAGTACTAACTACATGTACTTAGAGTTATGGTTAGGGTTTGGTTTAGTGTTAGTTATTTATAATTATGCATGATTTACTGTTTTTATTCAAGTAAATGTAGTTGCATGTAACTTAATCATCTTAAAATAAAGTGTTACCCAAACTACACAGATATACAAAACTGTAGAATTTGCCATTTTGTTTATGTTAAGACATTATACAATGGTAAGATTTTGGAATTTTAAAATGCAAATGTACTTTGTCCTTTTAGCTGATGGAATGACATTAGGTGTCCAGTACAACTGCTTTGCTTTGATGTGCTAATTTTAAAGTTGTGCTCTTTGATAATAAACTTGTCTCTTTTTCAGTTCACAGGTTTAATGTTAATGTCCAGCCTGGCAGCAAACTAGAAAGTGGCCCCGCCTCCCTGCATTTGTGCAACAATTTGCTTGTGATCGCCAGAGACCTCCCTCCAACTGTCATCGGCCAATGGAAACTGTCAGACTTAAGGCGTTATGGCGCCGTTCCTAATGGATTTGTCTTTGAGGGTGGAACAAGATGTGGCTACTGTAAGTTCATGTTCTTTTCCTTATTCAGTGCTATTCTTGAATATATTTTCTTTGCCAAAGTGCTCATTTGACACTTGATGTTTTTGAGATGCAAATGGTTTCTTGGACATCTCTTTTATTTTGTTTTGGTAGAACACTGCATTTTATTCAGTGAAACAAATCCCATGATAATAGAGTTGGTTTGTTGTTGTATGGCATTTCCTTTGTTTTTTTTTATTCAATCTAATATACTGTGTTTGAGAGTAACGCTAATTATTTTGTAATTAAAAAAAGTAAAAGATTGAAAAAAAAATCTTAAGGCTCAAAAATAAAGTTGATAACAAAATTATTTGCAGTGCATGTAAATCTTTGAAAACCTTTATTTTTCTTTGTGCATCTCAAACACTTTTCTTCACAAACGCACAAATTTTGGTCTCTTTTCTGCTGTCTTTTTTGCCGGTCTAAACCTTTTGCTTGCGAGTTGAAAGGTTCATTTTTTCGCAAATGAAGCTGTGTCTCAGTGGGCGGTCTCTAACAACCAGGATGGAAGGCCCTTTTCTATTGGTCACCCTGGATCGAAGTGATGGGTTGACCACGCCCACTACTGACGAGCAGAAGTCTAGAGGACGCGCGAAGACAGTGAAGACGGAGGGATTTTACATTGTGTTGAACTGAATTATTCTTATGCTCTGCCATTTAAATACTTAACGTTGGCTAAACCAGTCTGTGGTTAGTTTTACCTCTGAATAGATTTTATTAGCCAACACAACAGCATAGCTAGCAGCCAGACCCACCAATAGTACAGAAATGGGTTTTAATCCAGTTATTTTGTTGTATCTTTTGTTGTAGTGTGACAGTAGGAAATATCAGTTTACATTTCAAAATTAGCTGATGTAACAAAAATAGTTAATTCAGAAGGTAACTGTTTGCTTGGTTTTTGACTAGATAAAAATTCAGATCATTGATCACAAATTATGATCACTGTTATTTCTTTACTTAACTTACAAAACTGCATGTCTCTAGAGGACCAAAAGTTAAACACTGTACCTTATTTATATAAAACAGCAGCTAACAATAGCTAATCTTTTCTGTCAGTCAGCGTTATTTAAATCTCTATTTAAACTTAAATATGAAAATGCAATTACATAACAGTAAAGTTAAAAACTGCTTGGAAAAATATCTAAAACCTGTCTTGCTAGATAAGTGCTTGTAATACAATTTAATCATTAACGAAAGAAAGCGTTTGAAGTAATTTATAAAACCTGATTTATATTATGTATTTTATTTACCGATATTATCAGTTTTAAAACTAATATTGTTAATGCAGTGTCTCGCCATGTTACAAGTCGCTGGCTCTTCTCTCAGACACACTGCGCGGCAGCTCTGGGAAAACATAGTGGGCGTGGTCAACCTGTCACTTCGATCCAGGGTGACCAATAGAAAAGGGCCTTCCATTCCGGTTGTTAGAGACCGCCCACTGAGACACGGCTTCATTCGCAAGCAAAAGATTTAGACCCGCAAAAAAGACAGCAGAAAAGATAGCAACATTTGTGCGTTTGTGATGAAAAGTGTTCGAAATGCACAAAGAAAAATAAAGGTTTTCATATATTTACATGCACTGCAATGTTTTATTGAATAACAAAGGAAACTCCATATTCTTGTACCCCTGCCTCTTTGTCGCTTGGTCGTATGTTCTCTGCGGGGGAAGTAGCAGAGAGGTGATTGCCAATAGTAAATGTGCAAACCAGATAACCTCAGTCACACTTTAGTCTCTCCGTCTCTCTCCCTCCCTCTCTCACTCCCCCCCATACTTACAGAATCAGTACACATTACTTTTGTGCACCCACACAGATTGTGGTAATGTGTGATATGCAGTGTAAGACGTTGCGTTAGCACCAGTGAAACTTACCAGCTGCCTCTCTGGCAAATCCAACTGCAGCTGTTCTGTGGCTTCAGCAGCTTTAATGCTCCATCTTATATGAAACTTCCTTACACCGGGTCAACGACTGCCATGTTGTCACAGCACAAATCGGGGTTTTATTGCAATCATAATCAGGATAATACATTTTTCACATTAAAAGGTGTTCAGGATATTTGTTAGACGCTGTTTGAATGCACTATGCTGGGACAGTGGGCATTTTTATGCGTTTAGGTGGTGAGGTGGCATGTGAAAGGTCTCCTGCCAAGTGGAAGAATTTGAGGGGGCAGGGGTGCTCACATTGGACACCAGACTCTCATTGCTGTTGTAGTACATTTATGTACATGGAAACTGTACATGCACAAAGCTCTTAAAATCACAAAAAGAACCCCTTTATTTAGAAAATAAAAAAAAGTGATTTCCAACCTAGGATAATTGACATCTTCCCCCTTTATTTCAATATTATAAAAAAATTGGTTAAAGAAACATATTGCGTAGTTGTGCTTTGAGTCGGTTGTTTTATTTGTAATGATCCAATGAAACAAGCTATATTGTGTGGACATAGTTGTTGGCCAGGCTGTCACACAAAGAAATTATGAACACATGCTAAAACAAGAGAAACCCAATTAAATAATCATAGCATCATTTTTTAAAAAAATATATGAATATATTTGTATTATTCTTACTCAAAATATATCTTAAATGTTAAAGGTGCGCTAAGTGATGTCGGGTGACGTGACTTCTTGTTGACATTTAGAGTATTTTCAAACAAAACGGAGGCTAGACCCTCCCTCCCTCCTCATCCGCGCACTAACCCCCCAAACCCCACCCCCAGGGCCTTCTTGTCAGTTATTGGCTGGAACAGTTTGTTATGTTTCGTGGAGCGGGTTGCCGCAGTTTGTATTTGTTGCCATTTGTGGAGTTGTCTGCATAGACCGCGTTTTTTTTTTTTTTTTTACAGTCTGTTTAGGGGACAGATAGCTAGCGGATAGTGAGGAAATGTTTGCTGTATGTGACAAAAAATGTTTGGGCTTAAAAAATGTGTGACCATCGCTTAGAGCACCTTTAAATACTTTTAGATTTGTTTTTACACATTTGAGCATATTTAAATTAATTTGATGTTCCTTCAAAGTCAGTGAAACGCAAATCAACAGAGCTGGACATGATCTCTGGGCTTAGACATCCACATAAAGAGAGCTTGTTCAATTCGATTGAATTTGAATCTTCATTACAACCACTACTACCACTTCATGCATTCTGAAAATGTATGTTAATTCATGAAAACATACAAGGAAACAGATACTAAGACAGGCAAGTTTGCATTTTACAGTAGATGCATATATGAAATAATTACCTTGTCTGGTGCATACTGTTAGCCAGTGCTTTATCTCATTATAGTTTGACAGGCATGAGCTCCGATTGGTCTCTGCCACGCACACAGAGGTCATGTCCCTCCCATTGCCATTAGTGTAATTCAGCAGTTGGCTGCTCGGGGACAGAGTGAATTAAATTGAAAATATGGCCCTGTTGCTGTCTCTAGCGCAATTCAATGTCACAGGCCACTAGCCGTGACAAAACACATACTGGCAGTGCAATTAGTGAGCGTGTCAGCAGTCTCATTTGATTTCAGAGACTGAATGGATGTGAGTTTATTCACTGGTTTAGTTTGTCAACAGACTTAGAAAAATTGTAACCCAAATTGAAACTGACAGTGCAACTCTAATTAAATGATTCTGCAAGTGTTTGATCTTAACTTGATTACAGATGTTACACATGACACATTTATTTACTTGTGTAACTTTTTATACCGCACATAAAAGTCATAGGAATTGTAAAGTATGTCAGAGAATGCCTATGTTTGAACTGGAATACTGACTTATTTTATTGAATGCTGTGCAGTATACACTGTAAATGGCTTATTATAAAAAAAAGTGAAACAGAATTCATTATGCAACAATATTCGTTTCAAACAAGTCTTTTTTTTTTAAATTGGCACTTTAAGTCAATAACTGTTTAAAAATATAATGTAATGTAGAAATGTAAGTTTAACCACATTGCATTGTGGGATATATTACTCTATTGTATGCTGCACATGTTAGCAGAGTCATCTGTGTATTTTCATAATCAAAAAGTCTATAACGTAGCAAAAGCGGGAAGGCCTGTTTTATTCTCAAAATGTGGGCAAGGTAAATAAAGCCACAGATTTGTCTTAAGTATTAATAGCCTAGCAGTGTGTTTATGAATTATGAAACCAAGTGCTAAGGGTGTTATGGTTATTTTTGTAATGGACTGTCCCTCCTATACCGTCTCCACAGTGATGCTGAGGGATTTGACAGGACTATATTTGCCTTCATGAAAGACCGCCTAAGTCTCTCCTAAAAATGTCCTACAAAGAAAAACTGTCATAATCTGACTGCGGATGAATCATTAATGCATGTTGTCACAAATAAGGTCTTTGTTACCCCAGTGTTCACATTATACTCGAAGCCTTAAGGCTCTTTATTAGCTTGTTTTTCAGTAACATTCAGCTGTGCTTTTGCCAGCTCTTATTTTAGTTTGAAAAGTGTTTCAGGCTTTGCAGATGCTATTGACATTTGTATGAGGGAGGTGTGGGCACTGAAATGGATTTTCTTGGTACACAATCCACTTATTTCATAAATTATAATTATGCTAAGTGCAAAAAATAAACTTAAGTTTTATAACACTGTTTCTTTTTTTTCTCGTTTCAAAAGCTGTGGACCTATTAGATATATAACTTCCATGCATTTGGCTCATTGATAAATTATCACTGTTATCAATTAGCCTTTACTTTACTTTACTTTATAGACTTTGTATGCCTGATTAATTTTTTTTTTGAATGATTTATGAACTCGTATAGTTTTTCTTGGTTCCATTGGGTTGGATTAGTCTATATAATTCATTTATTCTGAATCAGTGAAATGTCAATGTTTTCGTCTGCTCCGAGGAATGACTTGATGTTCCCTCATTTGTTGTAATCTTGTGACATCTATTGTGGTCATTACTAAACTAATTTTCTGTTCAGTTCTGCAATGGGAAAATTAATATCAATCTGAATATGAAATGGTGCATGTCTTTTGAATAAAATGGGCTCAAGACATTAAGAAGCTATTTCTTTTCTCTCTGTCTCCGTAGGGGCTGGTGTTTTCTTTCTTGCATGTGCAGAAGGAGAACAGATCAGCTTTTTGTTCGATTGCATCGTTCGTGGCATATCACCAAGCAGGGGGCCGTTTGGACTGAGCCCAGTCCTGCCAGGTGAGTTCATACTTGTGGAGGTGTGTGATGTAACATCTCAGATCAGAGATTACAAAGTTGCTAATGTTGGCCTCATCAGCTTGCTGTGTGTGGGCTGTATGCTGCGTGCACATATTTGTGTCTAAGCTCTGTGTATGACTGATATGTGGTGTCAAGTTTCCTTCTCTCCCTCTTTATTTTTCCCAGCACCCTCATGTTCTGCTCAGAATGGCTGCTAATTTTTTGTTTGGAGTCCCAGAGGCTCCAATTATGTAAATGTAAAAATAATAATACAATTTTTTTAGTTTTTTATATTCCCTCTAATTCAATTTAATAGCCTGCTCTGATCGAATCAAAATCTAGTAGGCAGATATTTTTGAAGCTACATCTCTCTGTTTTGTCACACAGCAGGCATGTACTGCTTGGAAATGTGAAAGTGAAAGTACAATATGTAACTTTTCATTTTGTTTTGAATAAACAACATTATTTGAATGTCAATACATCATCAATCCTTCATCCAACATGTGGTTTTGTCTTAACCTGATTGACTGTTATAAGCCTATTATAAGTTTATATTTTAGACCTGATGGGATGGTTTTCATGTGAAATTGTATACATATTTGTGTCTCGTCATATCCTTAAATAGAGAAAAGTTACTACTTTGACTCGTGTGGGAGTGGGTTAGTTGTCACATTGAGCGAGAAAGTTTGACATGGAGCTGCTAAATTTCAACCTTCGGGGAATCATCTGAACAGAGGAGAGTTTCCTGGCAAAAGAGAGCTCGTAATAAAACAAGAATCAACATTGGCTTGAGCGATGGTGAGAACTGAGGGATTTGAAATGTTGTAAAAACAATGTGGAGATGATGTTTTTATTACTCGACAGGCGAGTAAGGTATTTTACTGAACAGATAAATTGTCATATGTTAGCTCTCTGAAAAAAGTTCATTGTAATGCATTATCTATTGTGAAGGGTCATTTCATTATGGTTGTTACAGTGCTGTGCTGGAATGTGTTTTCAAGAAAGTACACTGTCTGGGTATAGCTACGGTAACGTCTTCAGCTAGTTAGCTTGAGATCCTTTCCATCTAAACTGGTTATATCTTAAGCTTAGTAGTGAATCACGCAGAGTCAAAGCACAACCTTGCATGTAGTTTTGTTGTTAAACTGCTAGAGGGCCAGCAATTACATAGTGTACCTTTTAAAATAACAAATAAATAATTAGCAGAACTCTTCTGATACATAATTTTGTTATGTAAAAATTCATTGCATTATTTAATGTTTCAATTGGATTTTCTCAAATCCCTAATGTAAGAAATGCAATATTTTTCATGTGACATGCCATTTAAAAATGTGTTATCAAGTTGAAAATTATTTAATAATCAGGTCTCATAAGATTATTAAAAAGTCATATCAACTTGAAAATTCAATGTTAAGTATGTCTGAGACACCAAACAGTACATAAAAGTTAAAAGTCCCCCTGTAATAAATAATTGCATCCCTTATAACTCATCTTTCACCAAAATGACAAAAAAACTTGAAATTTGTTTGAAAAAAATATTCATGCCTTAAAATATCTTGAATGTAACTACACCCTTGCTTCATTTAGTGTATGCAGTTCTATGAATATGCAAATAAGCCCTGCCTCCACTGACTCAGACCAGCTCAGAGATACATTCAGAGATCATACATTAACGTGATTGTTTACAAGGTAGTTTGTGACGTCAGAAACACCAGTGATTTCAAACAGTGTTTTGAGACTGTTCACTGCAGTTTTAAGGAGAAAATACTCAACATCATATTCATTTAGTTTAATGAAGTTTAATGAGTCTTGCTTTGTAATGGCAATCGTTTTTTTTTTTTTTATTCTGACCACTCAATGGCTCCACCTTGACGGAGGGTAATAATATCTATGTACATATCTTTTTAATGGAACCTTACATGACTTCCCGGATACTGAATTATTATTCTAAAAAAAAAAAAAAATCAATGTAAGATTCACATTTAGTTTATTGATTGGTCCTAGATAGATTTGCCATGTAAGCATAAAATGATATTAACTTGCCACACTGAGAATAACTGAATTGAGCTGACACATGGTCAGTAACATAAAAGAATATGTGGATATGAAGTGGCTTAAAGCTTTCTGTGGTTCATAGCTAAAATTAGTACAGTTATATTTACAATGGCTCTCTACATAGTCAGAGAGCTTGTAGAACACACAAAGAAACCACACAAAGATTGATCGGCGAAGCACTAATATTATGCTCGGTCTGCTCCAGGGCCATTTCTTCTAATAAATAATAAATATACTATGTTACTATAGGGGAAAAATTACTACATATTTACATAGACCCATTTACAGAGGTGATTTATGCTCTGTGGACAATTTTTTGACGGGTGTTATTATTTCCCCCTTTGTTACATTGATGTTGTGTATGTGTACCACAGCCTTAAAAATATGATTATTCAAAATTGCTAAACATATTTTGGTATTTCTCTATGGACCAAACAATCATTTTCAGCCCGATTGTTGTATGGTGGATTTTTGATGATTTGACGATAATAGCTTGTTTGCTTGTAATCACAGCGAAAACTTTTTCCGGTATTTTTTTCCTTTATAAATTCTCCCAGTTTCTGTGATTGATGTATGAAAGTATAAAGATGTAAATCAAAAGCCTTAAAGTTTGTTTACTTCGATGTGTATGACAGCGCATTCTCTTAATTCACAGAATTATGATTTATGCACATTACATGAAGTTCTCGTCTGTCATCCCTCGTACTGAGATGTCTATAGGAGTCATTAATTATGTGCACTTGATTTATTTTAACCTTTGACATTCAATAAAGGTTGAGTTCAGATTGCCAGTGATAAATAAGGGGTACAGGCACTCTTCTTTTTCAGCATTTCACTTCATTCCATATTCTTCAGAAGGATTTCACAGAGCAGATACATTGTACAGTGACAAATGTCTTTAATTAAATATGCAAAAAGCAAATGCTCTTTCAGCTTTCTTCACACACTCTGTGCTGTTTTTCAAATGTGCAAGAAAAAAAAATGCAGATTACTTTGTGTATAATATTATTTTAAGTATTTTAACAAAATCTACTCACTTGCTCTGACTTTCGATTTAGTTTTTTTGCTTGTGTAATATTGATTTTTCAGTCAATTTGTTGCCCTTTAGCATTGCTTGAATGTCTGTTGAACAACTTCAGACCAGCATGAAATTGACATTTTTTGCTTATAAGATGCCAGAAATATTTATCACTAAACTTTATTTCTCCATATCAGCTTTTCTATGCGATATTCTGCTTTTCTTTGCCTCTTGTTCTGTTCCAGATGACTTTTTCATATGTTTATTCTCTCCTGACTGATTTATTGTCTTATTTGAGCACTTTGTGTTCAGTGTCCTGATTTATTCTATTGTAAGAGAGAATATTACCAACCTACTGCCATATTTAAAAGGAGGTCTCAAAGCTTACCGTGTGTGAATACAAGTGTGTATGCGGGCTTGTGTGAGAGATCTGCCTGTGATGTACCAGTAGAAACTGATAAATGTGGCCAGTGGCTCCAGTAATTCTCCCAGCAGAGACAGTGATACAACAGTGATGGATTATATATGAATTAATGCGCAGTGACAAATCAGTGCTGTCTGGTCCATGTTTGTGCTTCGTTTGTTTGATCATAAGGATATATGTTGGTACATGTGTCTATGATTGATGAATGTTCACATTATTGGTTGATGAATGTTCACTGTATTGGTTTAATTAAAATGTAATGTTTCCACAGACCCCAATGCGAACCCGTCATCTATTGAAGACAGGATTAGCCAGGAGGCCAGTGAGCTAGAGAAACGACTCAGTATGCTGTCGATCTGCAGCCACCACAGCATGGCAGGTAATTCAAAAAGCCATACACTAAATAAACACACATAGGAGGCTATTTTATTTCAAATAAGGTTTTTGAAAAAAAATAGTTCACCCAAAAATTTAAAATCAGTAGTTTTTTTTTTTTTAATCATTCAGTATTTTAGTGGATTGCAAAAGTATAATTTTAGATGAATATTTTACATAGTTTATTTACACACAGCAACAGTTCATAGTATTGGTCACGCTCCAAAAAATCCATAAAACTAAAGCACTATAAAAGGATCATAAAAGCCTTCACATGGGAAAAAAGACATAAATTAAAGCTCTTATTTGTTGTTGTTATTGTTATTACATCGCAAATAGCAAAGTTTTGTAAGGGATAATGTACAGTCAAGCTAAATCCTGAAACTTCATTCTAAAGGGATAATAATGATGACTGACTGACTTTATACTATGGATACATATAGTATAGATTCATGTACTAAGTAGATAAAGAAATAAACTGAGAAGAAATATTGATTTCAGTTTAAATGATTCTGCAAGCTCAAAGTGATACAATTTTGGTTGTCAGGTCCATCATATTATTTATTTATTGTACAAAAATACATGAAATACCTATGAAAAACAAACATTCTTTGGTTGAACCCAAAAAATAACTGAACATTATAAAGTCATAATTAGTTTTTGTGTTACTCCCTTTTTGAAATGCATGCACAATGTGAAAAATTGTTTCCAGGCAAACATTTGTTAATCCGCCCTCTCTTTGTCATAATTTGTCAGCCTCCACCTTCAGTTACGGCGCCTCCTTGGCAGGAGATGATCGAAGCATCTCCAGCTCCTCCTCTGAGACCAGTCATTCTGACAACAGCCTGGGCAGCCGGCTGGCGATATGGCCTGAGCCAGTCAGACACCCCACTCCCATTGAACCACCACCATCATCATCACCACTGTTAGGGGTTGCAGGACCTAAGACTACAGCCTGTTCTGTCAGCACGTCCAGTGACGAGCGTCTATATGGAGTAATGTTGGGAGGGCTTCGGCCCCCATCCAAGCCACCTAATCCTAGAGGCCTTCAAGAGGCAGGACGGCAGAGCTCAACAGACAGCGGCATCGCCACCGGAAGCCACTCCTCGTATTCTGGAAGCTTCTCCTCCTACACTGGTAGCGTGGATATTGGGCATGGAGAGACTGATGAGTTTGGATCCTTAACAAGCCTCCCTCAGAACCCTAATTCAAACTCAAACTTCCTTCTCAACACTCCAGTACGGACAATTCCCCTGATTCCTGAACACAAACCCTGTGTGTGCCCTCTCAAAGAGTCTGCTCAAATGCAGGCCACCATGTACCAGGTACCCAGTCCACCTCCGCAGCATTACGACATCCCTCGTAGGCTCCTACTACAACAGTCCTCCAGTCAGGAACAGTTTTTGACTGCTGGAGCTCTGGGATCAGAGGGTGTCCCTGCAGATGCCACCCCCAAACAAACAGTCCAATGGAGATCCAACTGTTATGGTGAAGGAGTTGCGCCCCCTGAAGGCTCCACCGCACCACAGTCACAGGCCGCCATCTGTCCTGACTGTGGGGGAGGAAAGGTAACAAGATTTGTTTTCTTGTTGATATTTTGCTTTTTGTGTCTTTCTGTGAGTAGTTTTTTACTGGTATTTTTTTTAAACATTAGCTTTCATTAAGAGTTCTCGCACATATATTCTTTGTGTGAAATGCCATACTAAAATGAATCCGACAGTTTCCTGCTGACAGAATATCTGACTCCTTTGAGTTTATCCTTTGCAGTGAATCAAACAAACATACAGCACAGCAGGAAGTGTAATCTGTAGTCTGTCAGTTTTTTGTGTGAATCAATAGCGTAAATTGCACACAGTGTAGTCAGAATTCAGAACAAACACCTGAGTATTTATTTTTAGTGCATATAGCATACAATTTGCTGTGAGACATAAATTCATGTTTTTACTGTCTGGTTCTTAATATGATAACAGTTTTTTAGTATGCTTTAAAAAAAGATGTTTGACTGAATTATCTTATGCTCACCAAGGCTGCATTTATTTGATTACAAAAAAAATACAATAAAATGTGTAATATTGTGAAATAATATTAAAATAAATAAAAACTTAGTTTAGAACCGTTTTCTATTTGAATATATTGTAATTTATTCCTGAGATGACAAAGTTGACTATTTATTGACAACAGCTGACAAGCTCCACTCAAGATGTCACTCTTAGTTTAATTAGTTTAAAGATTAATGATCAAGATTAAACAATCACTCAATCAGAAAACCTCCTTTTATCAAATTGGCATGTTTTACCCATTTCTACATCATAAAGAATTAAGTTATCGAAAAACAAGATAATATGTCCCATTTAAAACAACAACAAATCAAAATCACAGAAACTCTTTAAGACACAGGTCCTCATTCATACCTTTTGGAAACAGACTTTTCAAATAAAACAAATATAGAAAGCCTCTCGTTTTTGCTCCTCTTGTCCTGTGTTTTATCTTTTCAATACCAAGGAAAAAAAAGACTACATTTTATGGTTACTCTCACAAAAATGTCTTGCGACAAGACTTTTTAGATCCTTTCTGTTTGTTATACTTCTATGTTCTGTTATCCTCTCTTTAAATTAACGAGATATATCACCAACATACATTTTATTACATGGACATTTAATAATATAGATCACATATTTAGTCTTGCATGTAATAAAGCTCTTGATAAACATAGGACTTATTTTCAGGATGATTAGAAAACGTAACTTTTTGTAACATTATTTCCATCACTGTTGAAAATATTTGTGCTGCTTAATTTTTTTGGAATATAAAACTTTTCTAACAAAACAAATGGAATTAACTGGTACTTTTAATTAATTGAATGTATCCTTGCTGTTTAAAATAATGTATTTATTTAATATCAGTGTATGTTACTGCATTTTTGTGTGTTTTGCATGTACACTCACCGGCCACTTCATTAGGTACACCTGTCCAACTGCTCGTTAACACTTAATTTCACATGGCGGCAACTCAGTGCATTTAGGCATGTAGACATGGTCAAGACAATCTCCTGCAGTTCAAACCGAGCATCAGTATGGGGAAGAAAGGTGATTTGAGTGACTTTGAACGTGGCATGATTGTTGGTGCCAGAAGGGCTGGTCTGAGTATTTCAGAAACTGCTAATCTACTGGGATTTTCACGCACAACCATCTCTAGGGTTTACAGAGAATGGTCCGAAAAAGAAAAAACATCCAGTGAGCGGCAGTTCTGTGGGCGGAAATGCCTTGTTGATGCCAGAGGTCAGAGGAGAATGGCCAGACTGGTTCGAGCTGATAGAAGGGCAACAGTGACTCAAATAACCACCCGTTACAACCAAGGTGGGCAGAAGAGCATCTCTGAACGCACAGTACGTCGAACTTTGAGGCAGATGGGCTACAGCAGCAGAAGACCACACTGGGTGCCACTCCTTTCAGCTAAGAACAGGAAACTGAGGCTACAATTTGCACAAGCTCATCGAAATTGGACAATAGAAGATTGGAAAAACGTTGCCTGGTCTGATGAGTCTCGATTTCTGCTGCGACATTCGGATGGTAGGGTCAGAATTTGGCGTCTACAACATGAAAGCATGGATCCATCCTGCCTTGTATCAACGGTTCAGGATGGTGGTGGTGGTGTCATGGTGTGGGGAATATTTTCTTGGCACTCTTTGGGCCCCTTGGTACCAATTGAGCATCGTTGCAACGCCACAGCCTACCTGAGTATTGTTGCTGACCATGTCCATCCCTTTATGACCACAATGTACCCAACTTCTGATGGCTACTTTCAGCAGGATAATGCGCCATGTCATAAAGCTGGAATCATCTCAGACTGGTTTCTTGAACATGACAATGAGTTCGCTGTACTCAAATGGCCTCCACAGTCACCAGATCTCAATCCAATAGAGCATCTTTGGGATGTGGTGGAACGGGAGATTCGCATCATGGATGTGCAGCCGACAAATCTGCGGCAACTGTGTGATGCCATCATGTCAATATGGACCAAACTCCCTGAGGAATGCTTCCAGCACCTTGTTGAATCTATGCCACGAAGAATTGAGGCAGTTCTGAAGGCAAAAGGGGGTCCAACCTTTCTTTCTGATGTTTGATTAACATTATTGACACTGACACACATGGCGACAGCATCTTTATTAGCAGCGTCTGTCACTTTGAGACCTCAGAGTCGGATTCAAATGCGCTGTGCAAAACCGTCTCAAGTTCACCATGGTCTCAAAACCAGCATTTACAAAATGAATTCTCTCCCGCTGCTCAGTGCCTGAGCAGTTTGAAATAATTTGTATCCAAACCACAATGTTTAAAAACGCGTTTAAATGATAAACTTACATCGCAGCAAAATGTAAATATTTCTACCGGATATGCAACCCGGTATCACGACAAGACGTGAAATAATCACGTACGTTGGTCCACTTTGGAAAACGTGCTGTCACGGTTTAACCCCCTCAAACGTGAAACTTACACGTTTGACCTATTCTACACGCAATCGCCTCTGCCATAACGACCTATTGGTTTTCATTAAACCGAGATAAAATGGAATTTTGTTTTATTGACGATCAATGAGAAATGTTCTATTAATTAAAATGCAAAAAAGTATTATTTTCAAGGTGAAAAGGGTTCATTTGCCTTGATCCACACCGAAAAAAACGTCAAAATGTCACGTTTTAATGAAGAAGCCAAATGAGTAAAACGTCTAAACGTCTATAAATGTATTTGTCATATCAAATTAAAACCTGACGTTTCAATTTTGCCCTGCTGCCCACGGGGGTTTGATTGACAGGTGGCCTGGCCAATCATAACGCCGAATAAGCAACTTTGTCCGACAACAAAGCTGTCAGTAACGTCGGTGGATATGAACTTGAAAACGGTATTGTTTAAATTACTTAAATGACAATATTTGAAAGTTGAGACTTTGTTTCATATCATCAGTAAGCTGCTTTGAACTCTCTCTCGTAATCACTCGGTGTAACGTTAGTCTTTGCCCCGCGATGTATTTTTCACTGCGTGAGTGCATGAGAACATGATATGCGTGACTCGTGAGACCCGCCTGGCTCGTGGCTCGTCACATACTAAAAAAGGCGGGTCTTTGCGAACGTCTCTATTAATGATAATGATTCCATAATAATGCATGGAATATAACAAGGGAAAGTGCCACTAAATAACAGGGCTAATTTGTGTGGGATGTTGCGTGGTACGGCTTTGGTAATCAGATGGCTTGAAGTATCTGCTCCACAGCCAATCACAGGCCCCCTCCTTGCTTGGGCCCCGGGGCTTTAGCCCCGCCTAGCCCTATGGTTAATGCGGCCGTGGATGATGGTACTCATCATTTTGTATTTAAATCATCATTAAATACATCTTTAAAACACCATTTTGGCTCCCAGTCTCTTTTCTCTAAAGACTCAAATGAACACACTTCTTCAGCGTGGTCTCTTTCGTCGTCTCTCCATTTATTAAAATCAGTCAAGTCACGCTCCAACAGTGTTATTAAGTTGAGACAGGTCCGACAAATGCAAGCATACTTGTTGGCTTTATTGTCGAGATCTAATCCTAAATGGAGAACTTGTTCGTCGTATATACATTCACATTTTCTATTTCGTTAAAAAATGTTTTTCGAGTTTGCAAGTACTCCGAATCCTTAACTTATTACACCGGCAAAGGTCGTTAACACTAATTTTTCTTTTAAATACTTCTTCCAGAGTGGGTGCAGTTGACAACTGAGTCGCTCCACAATTTGTTCAGCCTTTTTTCATAAAATGACTGGATTATTGAACTTAGAAGAATTTGAGCTTGCATTGTTTTGACCCATAATGACAGTCACGGCAGCTTGTTGACTGGTTTGTACACCCAGGCAGGTTGTGATCCTCAGATATCATAGATTTCATTTTTATATGACAACCTTTTACATGTCTGCTAAACCCCCTTTGTCCCCTGGGTATACATTTAGCAATATAGTGGGTGTATGATGTTTATGACGATGTTATGATGAATTATGCCTTTCTCCACAGACGTTCCGAGTTGTTCAAAGCGTTTGTAATATGATTGTAAGAAGGCAGCAGTCTGACTCAGAGATGGTGAATGGGAACATGGTTCGTGTAACATTAGCAACACATTATTAGCTGTTTGATAACGTAGTCAAACAAAAGGCTAATCATTGTAATTACAGTTATGCGGCCAACGTTGTGTAGCATTTACTTGTGTAAAGTTGACCGATCGAGTTGGATCTCTGAGCTGGTGTAAGTGAGTGTGGGCGGAGCTCATTTGAATATTCATGAAACCTCGAATACTACTAAATGAAGCAAGGGTGTAGTTACATTGAAGCTTCAACACATGAAGATTTTTTTTTCCACAGCATAAAACGTTTGAATATGTCATTTTGGTGATCAAAGGTTAGTTTTAAGGGATAGTTATTGACTACAGGGGACTTTAAACCAGATAACTCGGCTATCTCTGAGTCTAAATGCATTGTTTGTCAAAGTATGTAGACGAACTGTTCTCTAGATTTGGACTTGAACTTTGCCTACAAAATCTGACTTCTGCAACAGTTCGGGCGGTGTTGATTGAGCATCAGTCTTTCGTAATGCACTCCTCTAATCATGGAATCCAGCGTTCCATCCGTCTGTGTCTCTGAATCACGCTCAGCCATCACTGCCAGTGGGGAGGCAGAACCAGTTTGCAGAGTGAATTTCAAATGCTTTTGTCATCTCGCCACATGCTTCGGGTTGATCTGAGAATGCAATAAGCTATAAAAACAGCTTGCTTTGACCAAACAGTGGGAAAACATTTTTTTCAAGGGAATCAATATTTCATACTGAAAAGCATTCCATTCTCAGTATTGTTGCCCACAGCATTCAATATACTGTTGTACAATAGTGGCAACTTTTCTGTAACCGCAAACATGTTTTTACAAGATATGTGTAGTCAGTTTTTGCTCTTTGTAAAGATTTAATTTAAAGATATAAATAACATCAGCAACAGTTTAAGAGAAGCAGTTAGTTGTCAGAAAAATATTTGGTTTTCAACTTTTCATATTTCCACAAAGTTTAGTTCAATGATTTTGCTCACACTTTATATTCTTTAACTACTATGTATTTACTTAAAAAAAAATATTAGGCACAACATACTTATTGTGTTCATGTTGTACTGTAGAACACATTTGCTGCCATTGAGGTGGGATAAGGTTAGGTGGTAGAGGTAGGTTTGAGGGAAAGGTCTAGAGAAAAATGGGTCTTTAAGAAAAATGCATGTAGTTACATGTAAAAAAACCCCCTATCATAGCATTTGAAATGTTCCTATTTTTGTTTTAGGAGTTCCCAAAAACAGTTTATTGTGCATGCAAGGATAAAAAACACTTTATTTGTCTTATAATATGCATTTATTTTTAACTGATTTGGTCAACGACTCCCAAATGATGTCAGAAAAAGTGCACTTTCCACACGGTCCCTTACTCGCGTCTCCGTCAAGAGCGAGCTTTCCCGGCGATTCTCACATTGTGGCAGCTTTTGAGGGGCAGTGCTTATTATATAGAGCAAAGTCATATTTGGCTAAGTCGTTTAGGAGGTAATTGCCATTTTTCAATCAATGTCTGGTGAATATCAAAAACAAAACTAACTTTACCCCGCTTAGAAGCTGCGTGGAGTGTACACAACACAATATAACTATATTGTGCATGCTACAACATAACAGCAAACATTATTAATAATACTTACAGATTGTGATTCGGAGGAGGACGAACCTGATCCATATACACTGGATACCGAACCCTCCTTCAGGAACAACCGGCTTTTGAATTCATTTAGGTTTTTGAATTGTGAATGATTCGTCATTAAAACGATGAGAACACAAGGTTCCGGCGTTGCAAATATGAACTCTGACCACTGATTCTTCACATGCTTATCACTGGACAATGGAAACAAGTGGCTGAACTGTCTTTGCAATGTAGAACACAGCGTCTTCTCGACATGATGCGATTCAGCTGAAGTATTTGAATGTGTTCTAGACGTCACTTCAAGTCTGCGCGCGCAGTTGTTGGGAGCGGCCAATGACCTGTCTACATCACGATGTAACAGCTAATGACTCGTTTCAAAAACAATTCATTTCATAGACTCAGAGTCGACTCTCACTTTTGAAAGACAATAACTTTATATACGGTGCACTTTCAGATATAAATCTTTGCAGGATGTTTTCATTACCTTAGAGCTATATTCCACACTACATGAACAGTCATTTTCAAAAATCCATGATAGGTGCTCTTTAAATGCTAGTACACAGTAGTTAAAGGCAAATAGAATACAGTAAAGTGGGTCCGATTTTGAAAAGTTTTGCTGATGTATAGCTGCGGAAGAAGCATCGGTCAATTAAAGGAACAAATACAGCGTTAAACAAGTCTACTGCTGCTTTGTGGTTTCTGAATCACTTTTCATGTTTCTTGTAGGTGGAAAAGAGCAGGTGTGAGATCAGAAGCAGTTCTGAGCAGCAGAATACTTTTCATGAGACTGACGGTGAGCATCATATAGTTATCTAGTTTTGAAATGATAATAATATAATAAAATACATAGTCCCTTAATCAGGTAAACAATACTTTCATGTCATTTCAACAGGATTTGCATCAGTAATGCCCTTCATCCCTAAGTTTAAGCAGACTTTCTTGTCAGTATCGACTGATAAAGTGATTCTAGTCTCAGCATTGATATGTTGCTAAACATAGTAGCCATGAGGAGAAATTGCGATGCTTTGTTGTCACTGGATATCTAATGTTTGTGTGTGTAATATGCCATGTCAATATTTAATGATTTGAAGCATACATCTGAGTGTTTTGTTAGTTATGAGTTATTCTTGGGGTTTTGTCTTGCGCAGCAGATTCAAAAGGCAATTATGAGCAGATGGCATTCATGACTTATGCATCCAGGTGGCCACAGTTCAGAGCCGGAGAGTATGGTAATTGAGATGCCCCTTCTTATATATCACCACCTGATCACAGCATTTCATTTGCTCAATTTCATTGGTAACTGTGCATGTTGTCTTGTCTTACAGGGCAGACAGGACTGTCAGTTATTGACAAACTTCAAGGTGATTCCATTAACTATGTGAATATCCCCATTAGTCCAACGTCTAAACGACAGCTACACTATATGGAGTTGGATCTACAGGACCGTCCAGAGTCAAGCCACACTATCAGAGGTACACTGTGTTCCTTCCATATTTACTTTTCATTTTTGATCCTTTAATTACATGCATTCCGACTTAAAGGCCTGTTCACACCGGCCGACGTTTAACGCCTCGTGACTAAACAATGGGCGCCAATGTGAGTGTGCACACCGACGCAAAAAACGGCACGCGTAATAAAAAGTGTAATTTAAAAAAAAAAACGACTCGTTTTATTGGTTTGATGCGCCGTGTCAAAAACTCTGACCAATGAGATGGGCGCTTTTGCTCATGTGTCTGGTGCTTCTGAAGTTGCAGTAAAACACAACTTGGGGGCGCTCAAACACAAAACGATCTTACCGCGCACACATACGTAACGGCGAAAAAGATATACACTACCGTCTACACTGCCGGAAGACAAGGAAGATGCAAGGCAAGTTATCATTATATTAAGCGCCATCTAATGTCAGGGAATGATATGCATGTTCACTCGGCTCATCGTCAGTGAAAATCGCTTGGGTGTGAACACAAAAAACGTGTTGAAACACGCTGCCGAATAACGCGCGCTGATTTATTGTTAAATGTTAAGCAGTGGCTGGTTGCATAAAATGCTAAGAACTTACAAATTAATCACCTAACAAAGCCCACGTTATCCCAGGATATTTTTCTGTTGATATGGAAAAATCGGGTATATTTAGCAACATAGCTGGTGAATTATTATGATGTATATATTACAATATTATGATGAATAACGTAGTCAAACAAAAGGTTAATCATAGTAATTACCAGAGAACAATGCATCAAATGCATTACCATTCTGATACATTGAGTTATAGACGAGCCTATTAGAGTGAGTGAAGGCAGGGCTCATTTGCATATTCTTGGATCTGTATACTAAATAAAGTAAGGGTGAAGAGTTGCATTAAAGCTATTTTAAGGCATGAAGAATTTTTCTTTTTTCCAGAGGAAAAAAAAAAAACATTTTAATATACTATTTAGGTGATCAAAGATGAGTAGGGGTTCTTTAACCCCCTCAGACCTGAATTATGTTTCAAGTTTCTGAAAAATATAAAAGTACATTTTACCAGCTCATGCGGTTTCTATAAATTAAAACAAATGAAATTTTTTTATATATATAATTGCTTTCATTGTGATTTTTTTGTCCATTCCAATGGACATCAGGTCAAAACAGGTGTACTTCCAAAAAAGGTACCAACATGAAACAAATTAATAAACATAAAATTTGTTGGTCTATACTTTAAGCTTTTTCTCAAGGTCAAAAACATCCCAGCAGTATACCATTTCAACTATAATTTAGAGGTTTTTGTTTTACAGATTGCACATTGTTTGTAACAAACTAAATATCTTCGAATCAATCTAGAGTCATTTTTTAGAACAAAAACTTGAACATTATAACTTTATAACACCGTCTATCAGAATCCAGAGTTTTGAGAAGATTGGAGAAACTTAATTTTTCGCCCCAAAAAAAACAAAAAAACGAAAGGGGTACCACTGTCGTTTTTTTTCGGGCCGAATTTTTGAGTTTCGATATCTCAGCTCTGGAAGGGGCTAGAGCCTCCATTTTTGCACTCAGGTCTAAGTCTCATGGCCCTCTATCAGAATCCAGAGTTTTGAGAAGATTGGAGAAACTTAATTTTTCGCCCGGAAAAAAAAAACGAAAGGGGTACCACTGTCGTTTTTTTTTTCGGGTCAAATTTTTGAGTTTCGATATCTCAGCTCTGGAAGGGGCTAGAGCCTCCATTTTTTTGCACTCAGGTCTAAGTCTCATGGCCCTCTATCAGAATCCAGAGTTTTGAGGAGATTGGAGAAACTTAATTTTTAGCCCGAAAAAAAAAAACGAAAGGGGTACCACTGTCGTTTTTTTTTTCGGGTCAAATTTTTGAGTTTCGATATCTCAGCTCTGGAAGGGTCTAGAGCCTCCATTTTTGCACTCAGGTCTAAGTCTCATGGCCCTCTATCAGAATCCAGAGTTTTGAGAAGATTGGAGAAACTTAATTTTTCGCCCGAAAAAAAAAAACGAAAGGGGTACCACTGTCGTTTTTTTTTTCGGGTCAAATTTTTGAGTTCCGATATCTCAGCTCTGGAAGGGGCTAGAGCCTCCATTTTTTTGCACTCAGGTCTAAGTCTCATGGCCCTCTATCAGAATCCAGAGTTTTGGGAAGATTGGAGAAACTTAATTTTTCGCCCGAAAAAAAAAAAAAAACGTAAGGGGTACCACTGTCGTTTTTTTTTTCAGGCCGAATTTTTGAGTTTCGATATCTCAGCTCTGGAAGGGTCTAGAGCCTCCATTTTTGCACTCAAGTCTAAGTCTCATGGCCCTCTATCAGAATCCAGAGTTTTGGGAAGATTGGAGAAACTTAATTTTTCGCCCGAAAAAAAAAAAACGTAAGGGGTACCACTGTCGTTTTTTTTTCGGGCCGAATTTTTGAGTTTCGATATCTCAGCTCTGGAAGGGTCTAGAGCCTCCATTTTTGCACTCAGGTCTAAGTCTCATGGCCCTCTATCAGAATCCAGAGTTTTGAGAAGATTGGAGAAACTTAATTTTTCGCCCGAAAAAAAAAACGAAAGGGGTACCATTGTCGTTTTTTTTTTTCGGGTCAAATTTTTGAGTTTCGATATCTCAGCTCTGGAAGGGTCTAGAGCCTCCATTTTTGCACTCAGGTCTAAGTCTCATGGCCCTCTATCAGAATCCAGAGTTTTGAGAAGATTGGAGAAACTTAATTTTTCGCCCGAAAAAAAAAACGAAAGGGGTACCACTGTCGTTTTTTTTTTCAGGCCGAATTTTTGAGTTTCGATATCTCAGCTCTGGAAGGGTCTAGAGCCTCCATTTTTGCACTCAAGTCTAAGTCTCATGGCCCTCTATCAGAATCCAGAGTTTTGGGAAGATTGGAGAAACTTAATTTTTCGCCCGAAAAAAAAAAAAACGCAAGGGGTACCACTGTCGTTTTTTTTTCGGGCCGAATTTTTGAGTTTCGATATCTCAGCTCTGGAAGGGGCTAGAGCCTCCATTTTTGCACTCAGGTCTAAGTCTCATGACCCTCTATCAGAATCCAGAGTTTTAAAGAGATTGGAGAAACTTAATTTTTAGCCCGAAAAAAAAACGAAAGGGGTACCACTGTCGTTTTTTTTTTTCGGGTCAAATTTTTGAGTTTCGATATCTCAGCTCTGGAAGGGTCTAGAGCCTCCATTTTTGCACTCAGGTCTAAGTCTCATGGCCCTCTATCAGAATCCAGAGTTTTGGGAAGATTGGAGAAACTTAATTTTTCGCCCGAAAAAGAAAATAAAAACGTAAGGGGTACCACTGTCGTTTTTTTTTCGGGCCGAATTTTTGAGTTTCGATATCTCAGCTCTGGAAGGGCCTAGAGCCTCAATTTTTGCACTCAGGTCTAAGTCTCATGGCCCTCTATCAGAATCCAGAGTTTTGAGGAGATTGGAGAAACTTAATTTTTAGCCCGAAAAAAAAAACGAAAGGGGTACCACTGTCGTTTTTTTTTCGGGTCAAATTTTTGAGTTTCGATATCTCAGCTCTGGAAGGGTCTAGAGCCTCCATTTTTGCACTCAGGTCTAAGTCTCATGACCCTCTATCAGAATCCAGAGTTTTGAGGAGATTGGAGAAACTTAATTTTTAGCCCGAAAAAAAAACGAAAGGGGTACCACTGTCGTTTTTTTTTTCGGGTCAAATTTTTGAGTTTCGATATCTCAGCTCTGGAAGGGTCTAGAGCCTCCATTTTTGCACTCAGGTCTAAGTCTCATGGCCCTCTATCAGAATCCAGAGTTTTGGGAAGATTGGAGAAACTTAATTTTTCGCTCGAAAAAAAAAAACGTAAGGGGTACCACTGTCGTTTTTTTTTCGGGCCGAATTTTTGAGTTTCGATATCTCAGCTCTGGAAGGGGATAGAGCCTCCATTTTTGCACTCAGGTCTAAGTCTCATGGCCCTCTATCAGAATCCAGAGTTTTGAGGAGATTGGAGAAACTTAATTTTTAGCCCGAAAAAAAAAAACGAAAGGGGTACCACTGTCGTTTTTTTTTTTTCGGGTCAAATTTTTGAGTTTCGATATCTCAGCTCTGGAAGGGTCTAGAGCCTCCATTTTTGCACTCAGGTCTAAGTCTCATGGCCCTCTATCAGAATCCAGAGTTTTGGGAAGATTGGAGAAACTTAATTTTTCGCTCGAAAAAAAAAACGTAAGGG